>NC_041410.2:88912181-89222181 GCF_900747795.2 Erpetoichthys calabaricus | reverse complement strand
TGCACCCCTCGAAGTGCCGTTCCTCTTGCTCCCTTGCCGGACCACTGATGGGACGTCTTAAACCAGTTGGCTGCCCCACCGATGACTTAGGGGTGTCATGTTAAAGGGGGTGAATACTTATGTGACCATCTTGTGTTTTCTATTTTCTATTCTATTTCTATTAATGAATTTCGAGCACTTTGCAGAGATCTGTCTTCACGTTGACATTAAAGGGTCTTTCTCTGTTCATCAGTGTCAAAAAAGTCAAGTTGTATAACAATAAAAACGTGAAAACTCCAAGGAGGTGACAATTCTTTATGGCAACATACTGTTTAGGGTCTTAGGTAGCGGAGTGTATTACAGCAGTAGTCAGGCTAGGATTTGAACCCGGGGCCAAGTAGCAATAACCGCTCCATCAGCAGCTACCCTCATGCGCTCAGGTTTCCCTTTTTTAATTTTTAGAAAGGCAGCACAGGATCGTGTTACTGCTTGTAGGAATACAACTCCATAGAGTTTACAAGCAATTGCCGTGATTAGGCCTTAGAGCCTGACGTGTAGATCAGCCTTGTGGGAATGTATACAAATATTTCAGTTTGGTTTTTATTTTTGAGCCCCCAGTGGGCTCCCCTCGTAAAGTATCGGGTTACCATGGGCTGTCAATCACAGAAAGAAATATTTATGAAAGAAAGATTTGCCCAAGGAACCTCAAGGTGTTTCCTACCACACGATATAAAACAACTGATGGGGGTGCTGACAGAAAGATGTTATTTTTTTGAGAAAAATGTCTCACTTCTATTTCTGAATTATTTCGTCTTTGTCTTTGTGTCATGACAAACAAACTGCTGTGATGCTCTCGGGAGCACAGTGTCCGACCTACGGCTCCAAGCGCCGACACTTCCGAGCAAAGAATGACCTCTAAATGCCCTCTTAATACCCATAAGCCCCCTACACTCGGGTCCAGCTGCCATCAACTTCTCCCTTTCTGCTCTTTACAGAAAATTAAGATCTTTGTGCAAACATTTTACTTTCTAGTCATGACAACCAAGAACGTGCGCACACTGTGGTTGAATTAGAATCAAATTATTGGACGGACGCTCTCGGGGAAAGATCTGCCTTTAAGGCGTACCAGGTCTGCTGTTGTATGGTCTTATCTCTCTATTATAAAAAATAATCTTGGGAGGGAGACGAGATGTGATCTTCTCGGAAGACACTTTGATGTCACACTAGACAAAAGGACAGCAGCGCGACAAGCAGAACACGCAGCTCGCCAGCAGCCGCAGCAGCAAGACAGCAGATGATCCGACTGCATCTCTTTAGTGTGCGTTCAGCCCCCCGCCTTCACAATGTGAGTGGGAGAGACGCAAAGTGGCAAAACGACAGCTGCTGTACGGGCTTTTAAACGATCGATGCGCAGCGCGACAAGCAGAACACGCAGCTCGCCAGCAGCCGCAGCAGCAAGACAGCAGATGATCCGACTGCATCTCTTTAGTGTGCGTTCAGCCCCCCGCCTTCACAATGTGAGTGGGAGAGACGCAAAGTGGCAAAAGGACAGCTGCTGTACGGGCTTTTAAACGATCGATGCGCAGCGCGACAAGCAGAACACGCAGCTCGCCAGCAGCAAGAATGCAGATGATCCGACTGCAACTCCTTAGCGTGCGTTCAGCCCCCCGCCTTCACAATGTGAGTGGGAGAGACGCAAAGTGGCAAAACGACAGCTGCTGTACGGGCTTTTAAACGATTGATGCGCAGCACGACAAGCAGAACACGCAGCTCGCCAGCAGCTGCAGCAGCAAGACAGCAGATGATCCGACTGCATCTCTTTAGTGTGCGTTCAGCCCCCCGCCTTCACAATGTGAGTGGGAGAGACGCAAAGTGGCAAAAGGACAGCTGCTGTACAGGCTTTTAAACGATCGATGCGCAGCGCGACAAGCAGAACACGCAGCTCGCCAGCAGCAAGAATGCAGATGATCCGACTGCAACTCCTTAGCGTGCGTTCAGCCCCCCGCCTTCACAATGTGAGTGGGAGAGACGCAAAGTGGCAAAACGACAGCTGCTGTACGGGCTTTTAAACGATTGATGCGCAGCACGACAAGCAGAACACGCAGCTCGCCAGCAGCCGCAGCAACAAGACAGCAGATGTTCCGACTGCATCACCTAAGGGCTCATTTATACTTCACGCTCAGTATCCGCCCCGCATCATGGCTGCCGCGTGTTCCCAGCGTTCATTTGATTCATCCTCTGAGCAGGTCCTCAGAAATTAATGTGACACATGCGCGAGTTGCAGTACCAGCAAAAAGTCGGGGGGCGCGGTGTGCTAAAAGTTGGAATGTGACGTCTGAGTCTCTGTTTACTATCTACATGTGACAGAAAGCTGCTTTGCGGATCCTACGAGATCGGTGTGCGCGCTTCGATGTTTGATGAATGGCTTGATGTGGTGAAGCAAAATGCCGACATACAGATGCATTCGTGGTGCTTTTATATTCAAGCGTCGCATATTCCAGATCGTAACAACACGATGCGTTTTAAAAGTCTCACATACCGTCTTCTGTGCCGTCTTTTTTTTTAGGGCTACCTCTGGTATTGACATCAGCAATCGCCACGCAGAACTCATTACATTTACGATATTCCAACTCTCTGCACATTTAGAATCCTTAGATTTATACTTGATATCACTTTCATGATGAAATGCATTGAAGTATGTATGTTACATTTTACAGATAAATCGGTAATTTTGTTTAAATAATGACTACTGTTAATAATGACACACATGGGGGTGACACGGTGGTGGATCGTTAGCGCTGCTCTCTCACAGGGAGTCACGTCACTGATATTACCTGCCTGGAGTTTACATGTTTTCCTGCTGGGTTTCCTTCCAAAGATATGCAGATTTGGTGACACTAAAATGACACCAGCCTGTGTGTGTGTGTGTGTGCTTGTATTCACCTTGCGATGAGCTGATGCCTCATCCAGGGATTGTTTCAGCCTCGTGCCCAATGCTAGCTGAAATGGACAAATCCCTGGACTGATGGATTTAATCATTAAACATCCTTTTCAGAGATATTGCAGTACGGTGTCATCGGAGTTTAATGGGTGTTCCAGGCAATTCACAACACAGCGAAGCCAAACTTGTTCTCACCGTGATAATATCTTGCACTGCCACCTGGTGGATTCCTCCAGATTTACGTAAAGTATGCCTGTGAGTATAAGCACTACAACGCTTGCACAGCAGGAGCGTCCTCTGCAGCATGCATCACGTCGCATGAAGTATAAATCTGGCCTTAGTGTGTGTTCAGCCACCGAGCCCCCTTCACAACGCGAGTGGGAGAGACGCAAAGTAGCCAAAGGACAGCTGCTGTACAGGCTTTTAAATGATTGACGCGCAACGCGACAAGCAGAACATGCAGCTCGCCAGCAGCAAAAATGGAGATGATCCGACCGCAACTCCTTAGCGTGTGTTTAGCCGCCGACCCCCCTTCACAACGCGAGTGGGAGAAACGCGAAGTGGCAAAAGGACAGCTGCTGTACAGGCTTTTAAATGATCGACGCGCAGTGCGACAAGCAGAACACGCAGCTCGCCAGCAGCCGCAGCAGCAAGACAGCAGATGATCCAAATGCATCTCCTTAGTGTGCGTTCAGCCGCCACCCCCCTTCACAACGCGAGCAGCGTTATGCATCCTGTGAGAGAAAAGATTTAACCACACCTGGGACCAGAAATAAAGGACAAAGAGTAGATTGTAACGGCCGACCCTTTACACTGACACAAACACCCAGGCTCCCTGCTCAGCTGCACTCACAGGCTCGCTCGCTCTAAGCTGCACGGGAGCCTTCGCTCTCACTATCCTGCATCGGCGTTATGTATTTGCACTTCACTAACTGATGGATGGCCTGGGAGCATCTTCATGTTTTCTTCATGATCTTTCTGTAATGTACCTAATACTCCAACTATAAT
Source organism: Erpetoichthys calabaricus (assembly GCF_900747795.2). Lineage (NCBI taxonomy): Eukaryota > Metazoa > Chordata > Cladistia > Polypteriformes > Polypteridae > Erpetoichthys > Erpetoichthys calabaricus. The sequence continues at coordinate 89,218,253 of NC_041410.2, read as the reverse complement.
TGGCACAGTTCTAGTTTTACAGTTCCACATCCTGCTAATCTTGATTTCCAAATCCTTGTATTTGCTGCTCTTCTCAGTTTCTTTGAACATGATGTTCAAGTCATCTGGGACAGCTATATCGATCAACAAGCAGGTTCTCTCTTCCTTATTATCCATCCATTATCCAACCCGCTATATCCTAACTCTGCCCAGGGTTTGTTTCCTGCCTTGCGCCCTGTGTTGACTGGGATTGGCTCCAGCAGACCCCCGTGACCCTGTAGTTAGGATATAGCGGGTTGGATAATGGATGGAGGGCGGCACGGTGGCGCAGTGGTAGCGCTGCTGCCTCGCATTTAGGAGACCAGGGTTCGCTTCCCGGGTCCTCCCTGCGTGGAGTTTGTGTGTTCTCCCCGTGTCTGCGTGAGTTTCCTCCCACAGTCCAAAGACATGCAGGTTAGGCGGATTGGCGCTTCTAAATTGGCCCTGGTGTGTGCTTGGTGTGTGGGTGTGTTTGTGTGTGTCCTGCGGTGGGTTTCCACCCTGCCCAGGATTGGTTCCTGCCTTGTGCCCTGTGTTGGCTGGGACTGGCTCCAGCAGACCCCCGTGACCCTGTGTTCGGATTCAGTGGGTTGGAAAATGGATGGATGGATGGACAATGGATGGATGGATGTTACATTGTGTAGTGTTAACGTTTACCCCCCCTGGTGGAACTGAAGAGTCGCATAGTGTGGTGGAGGAACGATCTCCTCAGTCTGTCAGTGGACAGCAGTCTGTTGCTGAAGCTGCTCTTCTGTCTGGAGATGATCCTGTTCAGTGGATGCAGTGGATCTCCATGATTGTCACGAGTCCGCTCAGCGCCCATCGTTCTGCCACGGATGTCAGACTGTCCAGCTCCATACCTACAATAGAGCCTGCCTTCCTCACCGGTTTGTCCAGACATGAGGCGTCCCTCTTCTTTATGGCACTTTGGTTTAGCTGGTGTTCAGGTGTAGGTGGTTTGAGTCGCACCATTAACGCAGAATTAATGCAATGTATGGTATTGTGCAATATAGATACATTCATCCATCCATCCATCCATTATCCAACCTGCTATATCCTAACACAGGGTCACAGGGGTCTGCTGGAGCCAATCCCAGCCAGCACGGAAGGAACAAATCCCCGGGCAGGGCGCCAGCCCACCGCAGGGCACACACACACTCCAAGCACACACTAGGGACAATTTAGGATCGCCAATGCATCTAACCTGAATGTCTTTGGACTGTGGGAGGAAACCTACACAGACACGGGGAGAACATGCAAACTTCATGCAGGGAGGACCCGGGAAGCCAACCCAGATCTCTTTATGCGAGGCAGCAGCACTACCACTGCGCCACCGTGCCGCCCTATCTAGATACAGTACATAAATATAGTCAATAGATATGTAATATAATAAATAAATAAATAAATAATAAATAATAGATATAGATAATACAGAAATGGTAGTGCTGCTGCCTCGCTGTTAGGAGACCTGGGTTCACTTCCCGGGTCCTCCCTGCGTGGAGTTTGCAGGTTCTTCCCGTGTCTGCGTGGGTTTCCTCCCACAGTCCAAAGACTTGCTGGTTAGGTGGATTGGCGATCCTAAATTGGCCCTAGTGTGTGCTTGGTGTGTGGGTGTGTTTGTGTGTGTCCTGCGGTGGGTTGGCACCCTGCCTGGGATTGGTTCCTGCCTTGTGCCCTGTGTTGGCTGGGATTGGCTACAGCGGACCCCCGTGACCCTGTGTTCGGATTCAGCGGGTTGGAAAATGGATGGATGGATGGATAATACAGAAATGATCAGTGTATGAATAGTTGTTTAAGACATGTAAACAATGACAGGTCAGAATGTTTCACAGCAGTAGGATATCAAGAGTGTCAAAATCCTTCAAGGTCAGTATGAGATTTTCAGTTCTTCTCTACCTGCACACTCGTCTTTACAGGACAGTGACTCGCATGTATAAAAGTTCTGTTTTTAGCGGTGGTTGAGGCCATGTTGAAGGTCCCAGGGGGCAGCCTGGTGTTAAGAAGTCTGACAGCTTGGGGGGTAAAAACTCTCCTGCAGCCTGGCAGATCTGACTCTGATGCTGCAGTATCTTGTCTTGGATGGCAGAAGTGTGAAAAGTCCATGTGAGGGGTGTAAGGGGTCCTGCTCAATGCTGCAGGCCTTGCGGACACTGCGTTTGTGAAATATGTCCTGTAGTGAAGGGAGAGGCACCCCAATAATGTTCTCTGCTGTCTTCAATATCCTTTGCAGGTGCTTGCAGTCACATATGTTGCAGTTGCCATACCAGACAGTGATGCAACTGGTCAGAACACTCTCAATGGTGCCTCTGTAGAACATGGTGAGGATGGAAGGGGGAAGACTTGCTCGCTTCAGCCGCCTCAGGAAGTGTCGTCTCTGCTGGGCTTTCTTGATTAGTGATGAGGACGGAAGACCGGAACCGCAAAGCCATTGCATAGACGCCTGTTTATCGACAAATGATCTTTATTTTATAAGCCAAGCTGCTCATCTTTCTTCTTGCCTGCCGTGGACTACACTGTTTGCTGTAATAAAATGAAACGTGGATCCCACCGTCCTCGAATTTGTCGGACGAAGCCTCCCCACTTCAGGCACCGATTTCGACGTAACACCTTGCTTCGGATTACACCCTTAATTTCGAACGGTTCCACTTCAGTCCCACCTGCTGATCTCCCACCCATCCTGCATACCGACTGGACGGTATAAGAGAACCACAAGGCGTTTAAAAGATGAAAATGATTTAAAAGAAAACGTCCAAGCCAGCATTTCTTTTTTTCTTATTCTTAAATTAGCCTGTCATTGTCGATTCTCTTCTGGCTCGTTTGAGACTACCTAAATGTTTTCTAAAAAAATGCCCCCCCCCCCCGTCCCCCATAACCCCATCAGCCAACACAAATTCTCAGGTCAAAAACTGTCAAGATGCTTAAGGAGAGCCGCGCTGACACACAAATTAGACGCCTGGCCTGTTTACGGTTCAATCTCTTAATACCATTTGCTTTTTTGTGCATCTGGTACTAATTTCACACTGGCACTAAGCATTAGCTGGAAATAAAATGCCTTATACTGTCCATCCGTCATAATGAATATTTTTCAGCAGCCCAGCGCCTAAAACCCCCTCATTTTACAGTTATTATGATCACAGCACTCCGGCCATGTGAAACCGGCAGTTTCGCAATGTCGGCTTTCAATTCCACGCCACGGATTCTATCATTTAGACGCCACCGGTTTACTGTTAATAAATCGTCATCCATTTATCACTTTCAATTTAACAAAGTAAAATAAATAAAAGTTAAAATGATCCTCATTTCTCGGTTTGTAATGAGCTCCCCTTAAAGCCTCGTAGGATTTACATTGAGGCCTCTAGTAAAGATATTCGATATCTGTAGTTAAACATCTATCTTGAGCCCGACTTTAAAGGTCGAAAGAATACACACTTTTACATGAAAAGGAATTTCCATGATGACATTTCTTCCACTAACCTAGAAATTTCTACGGCTACGTTAACATTTTTTGGGATAACATCAAATTTACCATCGGGGCTGAAGGTCACCATATCAAAATAGGAGGAACATTTTCCGAGGAAATCTTGGAAGTCTATACAAAAAAAAATTTTTATGCCAGTATCCTGTCTTTTGATTTTTTTATTTTGAAAATCCCATCCTCGATTAGGGCGGCACGGTGGCGCAGTGGTAGCACAGCTCCCCAAACACAATGTCCTCTCTCAGCACATCCACAGTCTTTATCTTCTTCTTTCGGCTGTGTCTGTTAGGGGTCGCCACATCGGATCATCTTCTTCCATATCTTCCTGTTCTCCCCATCTTGTTCACCTGCATGTCCTCCCTCACCACATCCATTAACCTTCTCTTAGGTCTTCCTCTTCTCCTCTTTGCTGGCAGCTCTATCCTTAGCACCCCTCTCTCAGTATACCCCTCATCTCTCCTCTGCACATGTCCAAAGCAATGCAATCTCGCCTCTCTGACTTTGTCTCCCAACCTGAGCTGACCCTCTAATGTCCTCATTTCTAATCCTATCCATCCTTGTCACCCTCAATGCAAATCTTAGCATCTTTAACTCTGCCACCTCCAGCTGTGTCTCCTGTGCCACCATCTCCAGCCCATATAACATAGCTGGTCTCACTACCGTCCTGTAGACCTTCCCTTTCACTCTTGCTGGTACCCGTCTGTCACTCTTCTCCACCCACTCTACTCTACCTGCACTCTCTTCTACAATGCCCATTGTACTGTATTAATCATAAATAAATACATTTTATCACATAACGGGTGGCACGGTTGCACAGTGGTAGCGCTGCTGCCTTGCAGTAAGGAGCCCTGGGTTCACTTGCTGGGTCCTCCCTGCGTGGAGTTTGCATGTTCTCCCCGTGTCTGCGTGGGTTTCCTCCCACAGTCCAAAGACATGCAGGTTAGGTGCATTGGCGATCCTAAATTGCCTCTAGTGTGTGGATTGGTGTGCCCTGCGGTGGGATGGCGCCCTGTCCGGGATTTGTTCCTGCCTTGCACTCTGTGCTGGCTGGGATTGGCTCCAGCAGACCCCTGTGACCCTGTGTTAGGATATAGCAGGTTGGACAATGACTGACTGCCTGACATCCTCGATTAGGCCTTGGGTTACAAATTCTACATGGAAAAGTAATAAGTACCCATAGGAGTGAAAAACAAATCCTTAATATCTTGTTTGGGTTCTCCAAGACAACAAGGAGACCCAAAAGAAATAAAACTGAAACATTTTCAGATTTTTCTCCAGAGGAAAGAATTCCCCCAGTTTATTCTGACAAGGGTCTCCTCTTGAGTTTCAGCAGAGACCTTAACAAAGTCACACCAGTGGGCTCAGATGTTCCCAGTAGTGTCTTGACATTTTTTCTTTCTACATTTTGAAACCCAAGCCCTGTGGTTGTGTGCCTGAAATCCCACTACTGACACCAATGTGTGTATCCATGACAGCATCACTTCATTTGCCTGTTCTTCAATTGAGAATACAAAATAAATGTAACCGATTGTATCTCAAATGTTCTTAAGTCCCCTTGGATAAAGGCGTCAGTCCTATAAGAGGTCTAAAAAAAATATGAAGTCTTTAATTTTATTGTAGATTTTATTTTTTTTCTCCAGCTGTCTGGAGTTTTTTTTGTTTTTCCTGTCCTCTCTGGCCATCGGACCTTACTTTTATTTTATGTTAATTAGTGTTCCCTAATTTTAATTCTTATTTATTTTGTCTTTTTTCTCTTTCTTCATCCTGTAAAGCACTTTGAGCTCCATCATTTGTATGAAAATGTGCTATAGAAATAAAAGTTGTTGTTGTTGTTAATGACATTAAAACAAGAGATCTCAAAAATATAACAAATATATCTCTCTATTATAAAAAATAAAATCTTTGAAGGTTGGAAGGAGACGAGACGTGATCTTATGAAGAGAGACACTTTCACATCCTGCAAGACGAGACTTTGTGCCAAGAGATTTAACCACAACCGGGGCCGGAAATAAAAGACAAAGAGTAGACGGCAAAGTACAGTGCATCCAGAAAGTATTCACAGCGCATCACTTTTTCCACATTTTGTTATGTTACAGCCTTATTCCATAATGGATTAAATTCATTTTTTTCCTCAGAATTCTAAACACAACACCCCATAATGACAACGTGAAAAAAGTTCACTTGAGGTTTTTGTAAATTTATTAAAAATAACATAACTGAGAAATCCCATGTCCATAAGTATTCCCAGCCTTTGCTCAATACTTTGTCGTTGCACCTTTGGCAGCAATTCCAGCCTCAAGTCTTTTTGAATTTGATGCCACAAGCTTGGCACACCTATCCTTGGCCAGTTTCGCCCATTCCTCTTTGCAGCACCTCTCAAGCTCCATCAGGTTGGATGGGAAGCGTCGGTGCACAGCCATTTTAAGATCTCTCCAGAGATGTTCAATCATATTCAAGTCTGGGCTCTGGTTGGGCCACTCAAGAACATTCACAGAGTTGTCCTGAAGCCACTCCTTTGATATTTTGGCTGTGTGCTTAGGGTCGTTGTCCTGCTGAAAGATGAACCGTCGCCCCAGTCTGAGGTCAAGAGCGCTCTGGAGCAGGTTTTTAACCAGGATGTCTCTGTACATTGCTGCAGTCATCTTTCCCTTTATCCTGACTAGTCTCCCAGTCCCTGCCACTGAAAAACATCCCACAGCATGATGCTGCCACCACCATGCTTCACTGTAGGGATGGTATTGGCCTGGTGATGAGCGGTGCCAGGTTTCCTCCAAATGTGACGCCTGGCATTCACACCAAAGAGTTCAATCTTTGTCTCATGAGAGAATTTTCTTTCTCATGGTCTGAGAGTCCTTCAGGTGCCTTTTGGCAAACTCCAGGCGAGCTGCCATGTGCCTTTTACTAAGGAGTGGCTTCCATCTGGCCACTCTACCATACAGGCCTGATTGGTGGATTGCTGCAGAGATGGTTGTCCTTCTGGAAGGTTCTCCTCTCTCCACAGAGGACCTCTGGAGCTCTGACAGAGTGACCATCGGGTTCTTGGTCACCTCCCTGACTAAGGCCCTTCTCCCCCGATCGCTCAGTTTAGATGGCCGGCCAGCTCTAGGTAGAGTCCTGGTGGTTTCGAACTTCTTCCACTTACAGATGATGGAGGCCACTGTGCTCATTGGGACCTTCAAAGCAGCAGAAATTTTTCTGTAACCTTCCCCAGATTTGTGCTTCGAGACAATCCTGTCTTGGAGGTCTACAGACAATTCCTTTGACTTCATGCTTGGATTGTGCTCTGACATGAACTGTCAACTGTGGGACCTTCTATAGACAGGTGTGTGCCTTTCCAAATCATGTCCAGTCAACTGAATTTACCACAGGTGGACTCCAATGAAGCTGCAGAAACATCTCAGGGATGATCAGGGGAAACAGGATGCACCTGAGCTCAATTTGGAGCTTCATGGCAAAGGCTGTGAATACTTATGGACATGTGCTTTCTCAGTTTTTTTTATTTTTGATAAACTTGCAAAAATCTCAAGTAAACTTTTTTCACGTTGTCATTATGGGGTGTTGTGTGTAGAATTCTGAGGGAAAAAATGAATTTAATCCATTTTGGAATAAGGCTGTAACATAACAAAATGTGGAGAAAGTGATGCGCTGGGAATACTTTCCGGATGCACTGTTGAACCTTGTAAACGTCGGCGCGATACACATGCAGAGCAGGTTAGAGATAATGGAAGTACGAAAATTCGAAAGTCTCGAAAAAAGGATAGGAAAAAGATTGCATAAGTGCAGACAAACGGAAATTATTACTTGGTGAAGTAACGGATTTATGGGATCTGTTATTTGTATCAGTCACTCACAGTCAGAGAGCCAGTAATAGAGCAGATTTGTAGTGGTGTTGTCGATGGTCCAGACGCTAGTGGGCCACACTACCTGATCTTGTTCAAGCCGGGGCTTCAAGATTATTCTTGAATAAGCCAAAAAAAAAACACAGATGTGGAGCCAATGGAGGGGGTTCCATGATCAGCTATTTACAGAGGACTTAGAAAGTATTCAGACCCCTTCATTTGTTGCAACGTTTTGCTAAAATCATTTAAGTCCATTGGTTCCCACATTAAGCAACAGTCAAAAACCCGGAATGACATTCAACTTTGCAACTTTATTACAAATAAACAAATAAACCGAAATATCCCACTGACCCAAGTATTCAGACCCTTCCCTTTGGCGCAGGTGGATTCTGTTCTATCGATTATCTTCAGGATGTTTGGTCCACCTGTGTACAAATCAATTGATTAACAACAGGCACATATCTGTCTGTAGAAGGTCCCACAGTGGAGCAAAAACCAAGCCATGATGTTGAAGGAACTGCCTGCAGAGCTCAGAGACAGGGTTGTGTTGAGGCGCAGATCTGAAGAAGGCTACAACATAAATTCCAGCAGCATTGATGGTTCCCAAGAGCACAATTGCCTCCATACTTCTTCAATAGAAGAAGTTTGGATCAAACATGACACTTCCTAGAGCTGGCCAAACTGAGAAATCATGGGAGAAGGGCCAGAGTAAGAGTAAAGTGGCCAAGAACCTGATGATCAATCTTGCTGAACTCCAATGAACCCGTGTGGAGATGGGAAAAACTTCCAGAAGGATAACAACTACTGCAACACTTCTAGCTCTGGGCTTTATAGCAGACTGACCAGACAGAAGCCTCTTCTCAGTATAAGAGACATGGAAGCCCAATTGGAGTTGGAAAAAAGGCACCAAAAGGACTCTCAGACTGTGAGGAAACAACATTCTCTGGTCTGATGAAACCAAAATTAGAGTCATGTCTGGAGGAAATCCAGCCACTTATACAGTACCATTCCAAAGATGTGGCACAGTGGTGGCAGCATCATGCTTTAGGGATGGTACTTGAGGAAAGGTGAATGGAGGAAAGTACAGGGATATCCTTAACGAAAACCTGCATCAGAGAACTCTGGACCTCAGACGTGGCAGACAGTTCACCTTCTAGCAGATGTGGCAAGCGGCTGGGGGTGGTACCCAGCCGGGACGCCCAGAAGGACCGGAGGAGGGATCATGCCTCCTCCACACCACAAGAGGGTGACCACCCTGGTGGCTTTGGGGACCACGGGAACAGAGCTTAGAAGCTCAACCCTATAGGGGCTCGTGGTCACTGCCAGGGGGCACCCCGATGCCTGAGGAGCCCTGGCCCTCAGCACTTCCGGCTGGGGGGAAGAAGACCAGGGACACCCGGAGTGTTTCTGGGTGCCCGGCCGGCACTCCCTGGTGTGGCAGAAGTGCCGGCTGGACACCCAGAAACACTCCGGGTTTCTCTGGTCGTCTTCCCCCCAGCCATTGGAAGGCACCTGGAGCACATCTGGGTGATTATAAAAGGGGCCGCCTCCCTCCATTCGATGGCTGGAGCTTGGAGGAGAGGAGTGGAGACGGTCAGGAGAAGAGAGGTATTGTGAGGCCTGGACTAAGGGTGATTGGTGCTGAGGCACTGGGCTGTGCATGCTACACTTTATGTAAATGATAATGAATAAACGTGTGTTGGTGTTTGAATCTTCGGTGTCCGCCTGTCTGTGTTCCCCAGTTCCCCACACAGGACACAAGAGTGGCTTAGGGACAACTCTGGGAATGTTCTTGTGTGAACATGTCTGGAGAAACCTGAAAATATCTGTCCACCAACAATCTCCATCCAACCTGACAGAAGTTGAGAGGACCCGCAGAGAAGAATGGTAGAGAATCTCCAAAGTCTAGTGGTGTGACGTTTGTGGCGTTCAATCCCAAGAAGATTCCAACCAAGGATCGCTGCCAACGTGGCTTATTAACTAAGTACAGAATAAACGGTCAATGTGATATTTCAGGTTTTTATGTTTAATAGATTTGCAACCATTTTGAAAATCCTGTGTCCGCTTTGTCATACTGGGGAATTGAGCGCTGCCTGATGAGGGTGGAAAATGAATTTAAATGCTTTTAACACAACACAACAACATGTGGAAAAAGTTTGAAAACATTCAGAATCCTTTATATAGCTACATATTCTTCCACTATCTGCATACTTATTGTATATTACTCTGAAAATAGATCTTCCTAGAACAGAAAGCCACAGGAATCGTATCCGGAAGCCTGTCCAGGACTAAGTTCCACAAGGTGAAACACAGAATCTCATTATCCTAATGGACAAGCTGTAGAATCATCTGTTATAAAAACGTCTCTCTTATCCTGAATTTTGTTCAAATGCACACATAAGTCTATAAAACCGGAGAGTGACAGAAAAAAAGTCTGAAAATGTCTTAGTGGGTTATATAGAATAACGAACTGGCAGCATTTGGCAGCCATGTGTCTGGCAGGTTCCCAACTGGCTCACTGGTAGTCTACAAAAATACTACTTAAGATGAAAGGCAACAAATATGGAATAATTAAGTTGCCGGTGGTTAAACTCCAAATTTTTTTTGAAACACGGCTCTTGTTTCTTCTCCGTTTACTTGCTGATCCCCTTCACATATTGGTCATGGAATTCGGTCCTTTCATGTTAACCTTAGCCCACTTTCTTCTTGTTTTTCCTCATCTCTCAGCTATTCCTGTTAGGAGTCGCCAAAGCGGATCATCTTGTTCCATACCTTCCTGTCCTCTCCATCTTGTTCTGTTACACCCATCACCTGCATGACCTCTCTCACCACATCCATAAACCTTCTCTTAGGCCTTCCTCTGTTCCTCTTACCTGACAGCTCTATCCTCAACACCCTTCTCTCAATGTACTCAGCATCTCTCCTCTGCACATGTCCAAACCAACACAATCTCACTTCTCTGACTTTGTTTTCAAACAGTTCAACCTGAGCTGACCCCCTAATGTTCTCATTTCTAATCCTGTCCATCCTCGTCACACCCAATGTAAATCTTAGCATCTTTAACTCTGACACCTCCAGCTGTGTCTTCTGCTTTCTGGTCAGTGCCACCGTCTCCAGCCCATATAACATAGCTGGTCTCACTACTATCCTGTAGACCTTCCCTTTCATTCTTGCTGATACCCGTCTGTCACCAATCACTCCTGACACTCTTCTCCACCCACTCCACCCTGCCTGCACTCTCTTCTTCACTTCTCTTCCACAATCCCCATTACTCTGTACTGTTGATCCCAAGTATTTAAACTCATCCACCTTTGCCAACTCTACTCCTTACATCCTCACCATTCTACTGACCTCCTTCTCATTCACACACATGTATTCTGTCGTGGTGGTCCTACTGACCTTCATTCCTCTCCTCTCTAGAGTAGATCTCCACCGCTCCAAGGTCTCCTCAACCTGCTCCCTACTCTCACTACAGATCACAATGTCATCAGCAAACATCACAGTCCACGGGGACTCCTGTCTAATCTGAAAACTTGTCCATCACCAATGCAAATAAGAAAGGGCACAAAGCTGATCCCTGATGTAATCCCACCTCCCTCACTCCTACCGCAGACCGCACCACGGTCACACTTCCCTCATACATATCCTGTACCACTCTTACATACTTCTCTGCCACTCCCGACTTCCTCATACAATACTACATCTCCTCTCTAGGCACTCATATACAGTAGGTCATATGCTTTCTTTAACTCGATAAAGACACAATGAAGCTCCTTCTGTCCATCTCTCTACTTCTTCAACACCTTCAGAGCAAACATCACATTTAAACCTTAGCCCACCTGAAAAAGCTCAAATATGTATGTTGTATACCAGACCACAACTTGCTTATAATTATTGTCATAAAAGACACCGATTCATTCATGGTGGCCTTGATAAAAGATAGAGGGGCATCCTGACCGGGTTGGTTTAGTGGTACCTTTCTCATATCGGGAGGCCATTATAAGGTAAGGACAGAGAGTGACTGCCACCTGAGGCTTTGCATTCCCCCAGTACACCAGGGGGCAGTGTTCCTCTGGTATGGCTCCAGTTTGGACTCCTGCAGGGCTACATGGGAGTTGTAGGTTCTGTTGGGGTTCTCAGATGCCGCTAGATGAAACAGGTTCTCCTATTTTGGAGAAGTCCCACCAGACCTGGAAGTGCTTCCAGGTGGCAAACCTCTTATACCAGAAGTACTCGAGAGTTCATGTTGAAGAGCAGAAATCTGTGCAATCAGAGTCGGGAGGAGGACAACGAGGTTTGCTCAAGGGAGAGGGAAAAGGAAAGGAAAGGAGTGGAACTGTGACTGATGTATCAGGTGATAAAAACCTATAAAAGGTATTTTATTCGAAATAAAAACTTCTTTCCTTGAAGCCGTGACTTTGTGGTTTGCTTGTGTCTCGGTGTTTGGGGCGCAGGTGCACCCCCTGTACGTCACAGTTTTTCTCTGGAAAGTCTCTGGTTCTTCTGTGCTCCAAAACGACGTTATACAGAAATACAAATGACACGACAAGAGAAAGGGTTAGGGTTAGGGTCACATCTGATAACATTGTTTAAAGCGAAAAAGTCATTAATGACACATCTTCAGAAACAAACTTCTTGGCACAGTGAGCTAAGCAAATCAATGAAATGGACAGAATTATTTTCACCCTGTCACAAGTGTCCTTAGTGAACATCTTCAAAGGTACCAGAGGTCATCCTGTGCATGTTATTTTAGTACCAGGCTTTCCACTGAGCTTGCCGAGTGTATTTTCACATGGTTGCTGTCAATTTCTGCAGCGTCTTATGGACTTTCGGTTGGTTTGCACCTTTATCCTGCATATTTATTATTTGTAGACATAGCCACAAAGCCAAAATGAGAACAAAAATGAAGAGCTTTGGGACAAAAACACAAAAGATTCGAGATCCAGGAAATCAAATAATCAAAGCGTCGAAAGCCGTAAAAGAAGACAGGTTTGTTATTCGCAAACTCGGATACAAAATGGCCGTCGAGATGACTTTTTAACTTCTCAACAGCCGACCCCTCAAAGTTGTGACCCCAGCAACCAAGATCTGCATTGTGACGACGGAATCCAGAACATGGCGCAATAAAATGCTAAGAAATTGGAAGTTGCACAACAAAGCATTCAAACCAGAAATCTCTTTTTCGGAATCAGAATCCCTGAGTTTCAAACCCTCTGAAGAGACGTATAGCTGGCCAGAATTCACTCAGGATAAAGCATTAAAAAAATTTATGAAAATTACACACAATCATCAAATCTCGAAAATGACTTCAACCCTTGAAATGTCGTTCTTTACTAACCTGTTACGGGACAGTCCAGTGTTACGTTTGATCCAGAACTCGCTACAACTGTGTCACCAACAATGGCCGTCCAGCTGTGACCTGCCCAGACAGTTGAATTTTTCTTGGAGGACTTGATACCGGGTGGCTCTGTGTTTAAAGACATAATAAAAATAGAAATAACATATGTAATATGTCACTGTGTGCTCTGTACAAAAAATATTTTGTAAATCCACTCACATGTACAGGCCAAATTTAGCACACAGGGGCTCATCATTTAGAACTGCTAGGCAAGCATTAGAAGACAGAAAGGGACAACTCCGAAAATGGACATTGTACTATTTCTGTGTGCATTAAACTGAATCCTCTCTTTGCCTTGTTTGGGATGGCATGATTTACCTATGTAAGGGCCTGCACATGGAGAAAGAGTATAAAGCCTTGGAACATTGCCCGGCACACCAGGAAGCCGGACGGATGGGAGATGACGTCAATCCGATTGTGAAAATCCTTCCAGCGCAGCGCCGAAAATGGCAGACTGCATACATCGAACTCCCACTTCGGTAATTGTCTTGCCATTGGCTTCCTTTCGTTTGTTATACCGTGTAAATTGTCATTAAAGAAAGTTATTTTCTCTTATGTGATTTCTTACTGCCGTATCACTATGGGAGGGGTATCGTCTCGTTATCCATATTACTAACCGAAGGTTGTAAACCGGATGAGTGCAGGGCGCAGGGCTCACCGGATGTACAGAAACCCCAAAGGTCCATGCAATGACAACACTCTTGCGAAAGGAGTCACGGCACACACCAACTGTGACAACGCGCGCACCTACAACGCGCTTGCGAAAGGAGTCACGGCTCAAACCAAAGGTCCATGCTGTGACAACGTGCGCGCCTACAACGCGCTTGCGAAAGGAGTCACGGCTCAAACCAACTGTGACAACGCGCTTGCGAAAGGAGTCACGGCTCAAACCAAAGGTCCATGCTGTGACAACGCGCTTGTGAAAGGAGTCACGGCACATACCAACTGTGACAACGCGCACGCCTACAACGCGCTTGCGAAAGGAGTCACGGCTCAAACCAAAGGTCCATGCTGTGACAATGTGCGCGCCTACAACGCACTTGCGAAAGGAGTCACAGCTCAAACCAACTGTTACAACGCGCTTGCGAAAGGAGTCACGGCTCAAACCAACTGTGACAACGCGCGCGCCTACAATGCGCTTGCGAAAGGAGTCACGGCTCAAACCAAAGGTCCATGCTGTGACAACGTGCGCGCCTACAACGCACTTGCGAAAGGAGTCACAGCTCAAACCAACTGTTACAACGCGTTTGCGAAAGGAGTCACGGCTCAAACCAACTGTGACAACACGCGCACCTACAACGCGCTTGCGAAAGGAGTCACGGCTCAAACCAACTGTGACAACGCGCTTGCGAAAGGAGTCACGGCTCAAACCAAAGGTCCATGCTGTGACAACGTGCGCGCCTACAACCAGCTTGCGAAAGGAGTTGCGGCTCAAACCAAACAAAACACAGAAACGAGACTACGACCTGTGAACTACACCTCAGGTAAAGCGTGCACGCCAGGTTGTATGGCCGCCCAGACGTGAGCGCCCACACCACCGCATATACCCTCCATGATATGTCTTCACGCAGCGGCTTCCCACCAAGGCGCATATTGCGCTGTGGCGCTCGCCCCACAGTCAGACGCAGCGGCTTCCCAGAGTCAGTAGGTGGCCCTCAAACAACACAACCTGTTCAAGCGGTCGGTGTCAGCGAAGGCAACAGACTCACGTTTCCACAAAACGAAACCGCTTTAGTACAGATATGCCTATTGGATTAAATGACATTTCCCCAGACGCACCCGCCCTCCATGATATGTCATCCATCCACATATCGGACGGAACAGAAACTGATTGCCATTCTAGGATTTCCGATTCGCTAGCGAATCGCGGGCTTACTTGTAATATATCTATTTAGGTTCAGGTTACATAAAAACGCAGCAATTAAAAAGAACTTATTCCAACCAGGGAGCTATCGCCCCCTAGAGGAAAACAACACATCATTAAACGGGGCTTTACCTTAATGAGAAATTCTCTCAGTTCATTTTGCGTATTATTTATTATTTTATTGTAATTAAGCTGAAGTGAATTTCATATAATTTGTTATATCAAATGCTACACAACTGACTAAAGCACATTGCTCTTTAAAACATGCACCATTTTCTTTATCATTGGCACATGTAGTTGTTATTAAAATGCTTGCACTGAAATGTCTTTAAGCACTCCCTGGTGCCTCGCTAAGTAAATACTGCACAGTTATAGCCCACCGCACCATCGGGGGGCCTCACTCCCTGGTGGTGGCTCAGGCCAGCTGGCGTTTGAGAGTCAGAAGGGTGATGCTGAATTATTGTGTGTGGCAAGGGTTAGGAATTTCTTCAAGGAGGCGGAAAACACGGCCCCATCTTATGGTACCGTTAGGACCATCCATCACCAATGGAAACGATCAGCTCTCATCCAAACGTACTAAAAGTTGCAAAAAAAATTAACGACAGCTCAACATTCTAGAAACTCAACTCGCAAAAACAAAAGTTTATTCGGGCTCAGAGAAGTTATTACCTGCAAACAAAAGAAGTGAACTTTCCGAATCGGTCCCCTGGTCATTTGCCGCAGTACACTCATAGCGGCCAGCGTCATCAAACTGGGGACGTAATATCTGCAGTCGTCCAGGGACATCCAATGATATTCTACAAAAAAAAAATAAAAAATGACAAATCATGGTCTTTTCTATGAAATCAGGTGTATTTGTAATAAAGGTTTTTATTTGTTATTTATCTAACTGAGGGATCTTGGCCCGGGCCCGCGTAAAACGCATATCGTCACTTTCTTGGTGACGTAATGAATGCGTCGACTCCCCAATTCTGTAAATTAAAGAACAGGAAAAACAATAAAAACACAATTAATGTGTATTATAACACGTGCAAAGGTAATGTTAGGTCTTTTTACTTCGAAATTCAGTGAACATATTCAGTTTGGGGCGCCATGGTGGTGTAGTGGTAGCGCCGCTGCCTCGCATGTTGGGAGACCCGGGTTCGCTTGTTCTCCTCGTGTCTGAGTGGGTTTCCTCCCACAGTCCAAAGACATTCAGGTTAAGTGCATTGGTGTTTCTAAATTGTGCTTTGTGTGTGTGTGTGCCCTGCAGTGGACTGGCGCCCTGCCCGGGGTTTGTTTGCTGCCTTGCGCCCTGTGTTGGCTGGGATTGGCTCCAGCAGACCCCCCGTGACCCTGTAGTTGGGATATAGCAGGTTGGTTTGACCGGTGCACCTACAGTCGTACACGGCGGCCAATCGTAACGCCTCCTGCGATTCGAGGTTAACTGCTCACATTGGCATCATTAGATCTTTTAATGAAAGGCTATCCAGGGGATGATTGTAGAAATGATAAGCACGTTCCAAATATGAATTGTATAATGAAAGCAAGCTGCTGTTATTTTTATAGATTCAATGGTTTTAAAGGCAGCGTAATCAAAGTTCAGAAGACGCATTAGTGCACCTTAGAGATTTTCTTAAATTTATGGCAGTAAGAATAATCAAAGATCCAAAATGTAGGGGAACACCTGCTACTTTAATGGGTGTTAAAGTGTCCTGGCTGCTGGGAGTGAAGGAAACGTAACAGCCTTTAGAAGGAGCGGGCAACAAATCCTAATGGTACATCGGAATTTATGAAAAAGGAAAAGCAAAATGGCTTTTTTTATTTTATTTTATTATGAATGAATGCATGTATGTGTTCATTCAGCCAAAAGACGGTTTCCATTCCAGTGAGGACGCTGGTTTAACCTGACTCTGCATTTCATTTACAAAGGTCAACGAAATGTATCGAAAATATCGTTTTTTTTTAATACCGTATATACTCACGGATAAGTCGGGGCTTGATTTTACCGTATAATTTCCGGTATTTTATAATAAGTCAAATGCGGAAAACTCACACTATTAGTTCAAGAGATTATGATATGCTAACGTCCACCTGAGAGAGGAACCACGGAGCACACGTCCGTTTTTTGTCTATGTGGGTGCAGCAATGTGCTATATCAGCGCGTCCTCCTAACCCAGCGTTTCTCAACCTTTAAGTATTTGCGACCCGAGTTTGTTTTCGTAACAGTTTTAATTGCGCCCCCCCTAACGTTTTTTTGAAAGGAACCCACTAATACTAATTTGTTCTTTTTTAATTAATGATATATCATAGATGCATATTTTATTATACCTACTTAACTTTTATCGACATTTATCTAACTCTATATTTATTTTTCTAATATCAGAATGTAGTTTAAGTTAATTTTTTTGGTTTCAATAGATGGATTTTTCATATTTTCAATTCTTGTTTTCTTTCTTTCACATCTTCACGCCCCCCTTTTTGTTACTTCGCGCCCCCCTAGGGGGGCCCGCCCCACAGTTTGAGAACCACTGTCCTAACCCGTCTGTCTCTATTGTGCCTACGTGACCACACGGTAATACCCGAACTATTCTGAAACGACGTTTGCACTGTTTAGTGTTTTTTTGTATCTCACAGCCTCATACACCTGTATTGCAAGAGAATCCCTTATTTACGATGGAGCGTTTGATCAGAAGAAAATATGAAGCTGGTTTTAAATTAAACGTCGTGGATGAAGTAGCAAAAGAAGTTGGTAAGTGCGTTGCTGCAATAAAATCCGACGTGTCTGAGAAACTGATGCAAGATTGGAGGTGGTAAGATGTCAAAAATAAAAACTTAAGTGTCCCATTTTTGATTGGGCGTTTAAGTCGGGGTCTGATTTTAGGATCAATGTTTCAGGTTTCAAGACCCGACTTATACGTGAGTATATACGGTAATTCAATAAAGCTGTGGTAACCTTGGCACATAATGACTACTAATCACTGACTTCCATTTTCTCTGACATAGCTGTTAATATTTCAGCCCGGTATCCTCGTCTGGCTGGGGTTCAGTTTCTTGTTTTATGTCCCTTTTGTGTCCTTCATTTATGTTAATGTTACTTTAGTTAATTATCTGCTATGTTTTCTAATCGTGTGTTATGTGTCTTGTGGGTGGTTCCCTGAGGGGCGGAGCCACCTGTCTATCACCACCAAGGACTGCCCTCAGCCCTATAAAGGCGGAGGGTTCCCCACAGTTCCTGGTGGCTCGTTCAAATGCACTTTGGAGTTGGTGAGCTAACTTGTGTTCTTTTGTGGTATCTCTGGATTTTTTTATTTTTTGATATTCTACTCTCTTTTCTGTCCATTTTCTGGATTATTGTATCAGCACTTAGTTTGCAAAGTGCTGGACAAATCCCATTGTCTTTTGTGCTCCACAGAGCTCCTTGTTATTCCAGAGCTATATGTATTACACGTATTAGTTATATGTATTATATATGTATATACAGATGTTATACGTTATATGTTAGTTATACATTATATTGTGAATTTCCCCTTGGGGTTAATAACGTATCTATTGTAGCAGTAGGGGGTGCTATTGCTCCCTTGAACCCTCAGGTACCACGCCAAACAGCAGGTAAAAGTATAATTCTTCTTATTTTTATTACAATTCTGTGCACTAAGCACCCTCCACTCCACACTACACATACAATAGTCGATAATCAACAATTCTCAGTCCTCCTCTCCCAGACACTTAGCCACCCTTCCTCCCAGCTCAGCTCAGTGTCTGGGCTTTCCCACAGTCCTTTTATATCCCCTGACCCGGAAGTGGTTCCAACCCTACAGTCCATGATTCGCTATTCCTTCCGGGTCGGGTAAAAAGTCCTTTTCTTCATCCCGGAAGCACGTCGTTCCTTCCGGTCATGTGATCAGGACTCACTACCGTAGCACTCTGCAAGCCTCCCTACAGCGGCTTTTGGTGGTCCCCATGGTATCCAGCAGGGCTGTTTATAAAAACTACAAGGTCCATAAGGCCCTGCTAGAATTCGGGGAACTTCCATGCTGCTGGGAGGGCTCCATCTGGCGGCTTGGAGATGTGGGCCGGAATATATGGCCAGCCATCCATCACATTATCTATCTATCTATCTATCTATCTATCTATCTATCTATCTATCTATCTATCTATCTATCTATCTATCTATCTATCTATCTATCTATCTATATGTATTAGTTGGTCATTTTCTAACCCACTTTGTCCTGAACAGGATCGTGAAGGGTGCTGGAGCCTATTCCAGCTAGCACAGGGTGCCAGTCCACCACAGAGCAAACACACACACCAGCCACACACCAGGGCCAATTGAGCATCGCAAATCAACCTAACTTGCAAGTCTTTGGACTGTGGGAGGAAACCCACGCAGACACAGGGAGAACATGCAAACTCCACGCAGGCAGGACCCGGGACGTAAACCCTGGTCTCCTTACTGTGAGGCAGCAGTGCTACTACTGTGCCACCATACTGTGCTGCCATTTTTATATTTCATTTATAAAGATTGTGTACATGGCCTTCTGTGTTAGTGGCTGGGGTTTTTGACAGTGTTTCCCCCTCTAGTGGGTAGTTTTGGAACTGTTTTAGACGTACCTGTTTTGGGAGCCTCAAGCACGTAACAAAAACAACTTCACATTAAAACACTGAAGTTTTGAGATTCATTGTTTTGAACATTGAAATTAATATACCACAGAGAATTTCAGTTTAGGATTTGTAAGAATTTGAGAATTGGTCAAGGGATTAAATAGTTTTGTAAAGCATTGTGGTCAGAATACATGCACACTGTTCTCCTCCATAGTGTGCAGTCCACTACTAGTTAAAAGATGTGTACTTCACCTGCTTATTAGTGAAACAGGACAGTGAGGAGGGCCCGGCCCAGCTCTTTACTCCTGACATCACTCTTCCCCCTCCCCTCGACCCACAGCCTCTGTCTCAGATTCACACAAATAAATCACTCCTGCAAGTGAACTGTGATTCTTAGCACAATGAGAGAAGTCGCAAAATCAACCTGGAATGTTCAAGAAAATTCTAGAAAAAAATCGATCTATAGTAAATCCGTGAAGTAGTTCTCTCGTTCATTAACTAAGCGCAGTTAAGGTTACGCCCCGAGGCAGACACGTGAGTGAAGAGGGCCCCACTGCCCGATGAGTCTCTCTCGGATTTGCACTAATAAATCGGTTCTGCAAGCCGAACCATGATACTTAGCACAATGAGAAACTTGCAAAATCAACAGAATGTTGAAGCAAATTATAGCAAAAAAACACGATCTAAATCTGTGAAGCAGTTCTCTCGTTCACTAACTAAGCGGAGTTAAGTTTATGCCCCGAGGCAGACACGTGAGTGAGGGGGGCCCTGCACCCCTTCCCACAGCCCAATGAGTCTCTCTCGGATTTGCACTAATAAATCGGTACTGCATGCGAACTCTGATACTTAGCACGATGAGAAACTTGCAAAATTAACGGAATGTTCAAACAAATTATAGGAAAAAAAACAGAACTAAATCCGTTAAGTAGTTCTCTCGTGAAAAGAGGAAAGACATACAAACAGGTCTAAAAAAACTAAGAAATTTTGCACTTGGACCACAAAATTTTTAAAACCGCTTCTTAGCAAGCACCTATGGGCCAAGGGTAACCTACATTCCAAATTTCAAGTCCTTGTGGTTTGGGAGATTTCGTGATGAGTGAGCCAGTGGTAGCTGGCTTTTAAATATATTGATTTACCCCTTGTAGTTTATAGTGATGGTCAAGAAAAAAATTTCAATCTCAAATTTTCGGACTCAGAATTCACGTGTATTAAGAATTTGCCATAGTAGCATTGATGAAGTCGTACAGGGACAACACAAAATATAAAAGATTAATAGTAGAAATATGAAAGAAGAATAAAAAAACTCTGAATTAACATAAGCCAGGGGTAGGCAACGTCGGTCCTGGAGTGCCACAGTATGTGCAGGTTTTTGTTCCAACCCAGTTCCTTAACGAGAACTCAATTATTGCTGATGAAGCACATATTGCTTAAGTGACATTTTGATGCTTCATTTTAGTGGTCTCGCTTGTTAAGGTTCTCCAACCTTATTGCTTATTTCAATCTTAAACTGCTACATTCAGTGTTTTAATTGCTCCTTATTAGCAATAAGATGTAAAAGACAAAGCAGCCAGCAGTTCTTCAGCTAGCTTTTTTCCAATTACATCTGTGTGTGTTCATCATGCACGGTTTGATTTAATAAAACACTTAATAGAAAATG
Organism: Erpetoichthys calabaricus; assembly: GCF_900747795.2. NCBI lineage: Eukaryota > Metazoa > Chordata > Cladistia > Polypteriformes > Polypteridae > Erpetoichthys > Erpetoichthys calabaricus. Next base: position 89,197,418 of record NC_041410.2, on the reverse strand, counting down.
TGACAGACTGAAAATGATCTGTTTTAGGCTTCAAATCATTTGGATGATATCCTTGGAAAGGAAAAAAAATCTACGATATAAAAGCCTTACATTGCACAGACTAACAAGCCATAAAATTAAATAAGGTCTGAGATTGGCAATGATTGGTTTCTAATTAAGCAATTGGGTTGGAATGAAAACCTGTAGCCACTGCGGCTCACCAGGACTGACATTGCCTACCCCTGGCATAAGCCATTTAATTCAGTGTGTTCATAAAAAGTGTAAGAATAGGTAAAGGAGTAAGGAGAGTGTGGAAGATTGTGGGTTCGCTTCCCAGTTCCTCCCGGTGTGGATAGCGCTTTGAGTACTGAGAAAAGTGCTATATAAATGTAATGAATTATTATTATTATTATTAGGTAAATGTGTTATTTTAATATGTTTAATGCTAATTAAATAAAATGCATTTTCTTATTGAGCAAAACTCACAAAAAATGAGTTAACTGGCAGTTGGCACACAGAGCAGAAAACGTGCCCAACTTGTAGTTAGCAGTCAATGTGCTAATTTCCTTGGGCTTGGAATTCTATGTAAAAACGGTTAGGCCCGAGTGTCTCTCAGGTTAGGCTACTATGAACCAACATACAGAGTTAGTGATGGCATTCTGCTGCCATCTAGTGGATTAATTCACATCATGCTGCAAAGAAAATCCTAAATATTAATTTATGTATTTAATTTTATTTGAAGAAAATAACATTGCATACAATCAAGTTGAACTTCTTTAACAAATGACTTCATAGTCAAACTAGAATAAGTCATCAATATTCTCTCTATGGTAACTCATTAATATTCATGAGTGGGGCGGGGTCCTTCAACCAAAAAACATAATGGCTTTTAAATGAGAAGCCTGTTTTACAGCAAACTGAACTATTAATTGAATCAGGGGATAGTAAAGACAATATGAATTGGTCATCAGACATTGACACGTATAGTAAAACCGATGTGTTTGGCTCCATACAACAGAAGCACCGGGATATGCCTGGTGATTTGGCGTGAAACTTCAGTGTGATGTAAGTAGCTGCGTGGAAAGAAAGGCAAAATAATTTGTGATCAAATGGAAGGACTTGAAAGACGTTAGCCCCCTAATCGCTGTTCACAATGCAGAAACTGTTGATGACCATGTCAGGGGAAACGTAGAAGTCACTAGGCCTTGCACTGTGGTAGACTACAATAACACGAGGGGCGCACAGATCAGGCGCCGTCATTCTACCTTCTCACACGCAAGCGACAGAAAAAATATTATAAGAAAAGTGCACCAAGAAACACATGTACTGTCACGATTGTAACATTGGGGTGTGTGTCGGTGGCTGTTTTCGAAGGACGTGTACTAAATCGGCATCAGCACAGCAGTGACACTAAACGGACCTTACCGACTGCATTTATGTTGGTGTTTTGTTGTTTACTTTTTTTTTTGATATGCTTTGTTCATCCCTGAGGGGAAATTGCCTTTCTGCATGGCCTTAGGAGGTCAGAGCACAGGGTCAGCCATTATACAGCACCCCCCCTCCATAGCCACTTTCTGGTTAAGGTGCCTTGTGTTACATGTAATAACATATTTTTATTAACGTCTTTGGTTTGCTTTTTTGGCAGTTCACCTAATGCTAAGGAGGTTAACAAGCCAGATGCCAGCGGAGAGCTTCCTCTAGGGGGCGCCCAATACCTTTGTACACTGAGACACTCAGTAGCCCTTAAGACCAAACAACCGTTAGGTGCGTCAATTGAAATGAAGCACAGAAATTGCTTCGGCAGCTATAAGTGGGCTCTAATTAAGGAATTATATTGGAATAACAATAAAAAATTAGTGACTGTGGCTTTCCAGGGCTGAAAATTAATGGCCATGTCACAGATTGTCAGATGTTTCAGGCAGACACCGAGTCGGTATTTTAGACTACCATTTCATGGTGTGACGCTCCATCCAGGGTTATTTCCAGCCTTGCATTTAGTGCTTCCAGGGATGGCTGTGCCTCCATGTCACCCTGAATTAGATTATATGGATTGTAACGTCAAGCAAATTATTACTTTGAAGTAGCTTTGATATCTGAAACTGGTTTACATTGGTGAAATTTTCTTTTATGTTTAGAGAATTTGAATACACCCGAAACTTTATTTATATTAGTAATTTATTTGACTAATTCTGCTCGAGCTGTTACCAGAGCCTTTGGGGAGGAGTGTCATTTAGGAAGCAAAGCATTTTGTGGTCTCTAAGCCTAAATGATTTAGGGAGTGGTGTAGCTGAACGATAGATAGACATCTGCAGACGTACTGTAATTCCTCCTCTTGCCCATTCCCATGGGGGCTGCTAATTTGTAACCACAAATGGGCCGTGCACTTTGGTACCACATAGTGTCGTTTACTGGCACTCTAACAGGCGGCTCAGGGAGAGATTAAAAAATACAAATATACACAGCGGTCGGAAAGTCTTCAGGCCCCTTTGCTATTTTACACGTTTTGTCGTGTTGCGCCCTTGTGCTGAATTCATACAACAACTCATCAAGTAACATTCAACGCCTCAATGACAAACTGAAAACGGGGTTTTTTAGAAAGTTTTACAAATTTTGCAGAAATTAAACTCTGAAATATCCCACAGACCCTTTTAGCCAGTACTTTGGAGTCTTCTTGGGTCTGACGTGACAACCTTCATTCACACTCCTGGATTTGGGGATTTCCTGCCATTTTCTTCTCTGCAGATCTTTCTCAAACTCTGTCCGGCTGGATGGAGACCATCGATGGTGAGCTATTTTCAGAAGTCTCTCCGGAGTTGTTCAATTGGGTTCATGTCCATGTAAATTTCCCCTTGGGATTAATAAAGTATCTATCTATCTATCTATCTATCTATCTATCTATCTATCTATCTATCTATCTATCTATCTATCTATCTATCTATCTATCTATCTATCTATCTATCTATCTATCTATCTATCTATCTATCTATCTATCTATCTATCTATCTATCTAAAATGCATTTCTTGTTAATTAATCTAAATATTTATTCTTGCCTACTACGCTATCTATCTATCTATCTATCTATCTGTCTATCTATCTATCTATCTATCTATCTATCTATCTATCGTGGCGGGCGACTGGGGGTGGTACCCAACTGGGACGCCTGGAAGGACCGGGAAAGGGACTATGCTTCCTCTGGACCACGAGAGGGCAGCCGCCCTGGTTGGTATGGGGACCACGGCAACAGAGCATGGAAGCTCAACCCTATAGGGACCCGTGGTCACCGAAAGATACTTATGAAGCTCTGGACGTCAGCATTTCCGCCAGCATCTATCTATCTATCTATGTATGTCCAGGCTCCATCTCAAGAACATTCACAGAGACGACCCTAAACCATAACCTATTCCGGTTAGAAGGTGAATGTTTGGCCAAGTCTGGTGTCCAGCGTGCTCTGGAGCAGATCTCCATTAAGGACGTCTCTGTACTTTGCTCCATTCTGCTTTCCCTCAGCCCTGATAGTCTCCCAGCCCCTGGTGCTGCCACCATGTTGTTTCACCACTGGAATGATATTGTGCAGGTGATTGTGGTGATACGGGTTCTGCTCCATCCTCCCACTTCCATTTTTGGGAGCCTCTTGAACCCAACATCATCAGTAATGTATCCAGATGAGCTGGACAATGAGTACACCAAACGAATCAAGGGTGCTTTTATTACAAATCAAACAGCGTCCAAAGTGCAGTGTTCCCCAAGTGTTTCAATAAAATAAATAATCCATATAACCGTTGTAAAAAAGTGGAGGTTAAAATTCAAATAAATAATTCCTTTAAAAACAAGGTTAAAAAAAAACCCTGACAGGAAGCAGTCTCTTCTTTACAAACCCGGTGCTTCCATCTTTAACTGGAGGCTCCCCTGCTTCTCCCATATGGGCCGTGCAACAGGGGAGTCACCCTACCTGACCTACCTGACTTTCCTTCTGCTGGTCTGGTAGCCTTGCATCACCTGGCTACGTACAGCCGTCACGCCAGACCAAGACTCGGGTTCCCCAGCGACCAGGGTGCTCACACTGAGGCTCACTCTCCCAAGACTCCCTGACTCCCCTGGACTTATGGGGCAAGCCAACCTCCTTCGAGATCACCCAAGTTTCTAAGATCGCTCAACTGGAGTGACCGCTTCCTGCTACCCCTACCGAGTGTCGGCTGAACACTCTCAGCTACCTTGCATGGGTCAGCGAGCCTGCTCTTCCTGCTCGCTCGCTCACACCTGCACGGGATCTTTCCTTCTCCTGCTTTCTTCTCCCACTCTTATCCTCCGTTTTCTGTTTTGTTTCTCTGCCCTTCCACACTCGCTCTTCTCCTATTTATGATGGGGATGTGGCACAGGTGCGGTGATTAGCAGCTCCCAGCATCAATTATGGATACGGATGATTCTTCACCTGCGCACTTAAGTAAGGAAATGCCACCGCCACATCGCGTCAGAGAACCGCTCCAGCCACACAATCACGCCCCCTCTTTAAGCCGCGAGTGCAACGATTATTTATTGAAAAACTGGCCTTTCCTTCTGAGCCGCTGTATCACAGAGATGAGCAGGCCAAACTGTTTATTATAATTCATTCAAGCTGGATCCCTGGGATGGCTACCTCACAATCTCCCCAGCTCCTTCAAATTGCTCCGACAATCCACCCCTCGGCGCGCCGGTCCTCTCACTCCCTTGCAGGTCCATTGATCGCTCTATCTCCATGCTGGCTCACACTCCCGATCGTGCCTTTGTTTGTATATTTTTTGATCGTTGACCATCAACACGATAACTATAAACAAGCCTTCATGTTTGGGTCAGCCAGTCCGACCAGCACGTTGATAGTCTCCTAGTCCTACTTGATGAACAGATGCACTTCAGATATTTTTTGCGTGTCTACCTTGCATTTTGAAAACCTGTTGTTTGATATTCAGCCCTTTGTACATCACGTAACCAGTCTCTCCTCGAAATTCACCACTTGGTATACACGGCTTCATATTCGCATCAACGCAGCGCAGCACATGGAGAAAACCCAGCATGCACCAGCCATGCATGGTGGCATGCCTCTGCGTCTGACATCATTTTCTCCGCACGAACCTCACGCCATCAAATATAAACCAGCGTATAGACTGTAAGATTTAGTTTAGTTGGGTGAAGTTGCTGTATTGTTGTTCCCTCTTCTTCTTCTTTCGGCTGCTCCCGTTAGGACAGTGGTTCTCAAACTGTGAAATGGGCCCCCCTAGGGGGGTGCAAAGTAACAAAAGGGGGGGCACGAAGATGTGAAAAAAAGAATACAAGAATTGAAAATATGAACAATACATCTATTGAAACCAAAACAAATTTACTTAAACTACATTCTGATATTAGAAAAATAAATATAGAGTTAGATAAATGTCGATAAAAGTTAAGTAGGTATAATAAAATATGCGTCTATGATATATCATTAATTAAAAAAGAACAAATTTATATTAGAGGGCTCCTTTCAAAAAAACTTTAGGGGGGCACGATTAAAACTGTTATGAAAACTCGGGTCGCAAATACTTAAAGGTTGAGAAACGCTGTGTTAGGGGTTGCCACAGCGGATCATCTTCTTCCATATCTTCCTGTCCTTGTCATCTTGCTGTGTCATATCCATCACCTGCATGTCCTCTCTCACCACATCCATAAACCTTCTCTTAGGCCTTCCTCTTTTCCTCTTCCCTGGCAGCTCTATCCTTAGCATCCTTCTCCCAATATGCCCAGCATCTCTCCTCTGCACATGTCCAAACCAATGCAATCTCGGCTCTCTGACTTTGTCTCCCAACCTGAGCTGACCCTCTAATGTCCTCATTTCTAATCCTGTCCATCCTCGTCATCCCGAATGCAAATCTTAGCACCTTTAGCTCTGCCACCTCCAGCTGTGTCTCCTGTGCCACCGTCTCCAGCCCATATAACATAGCTGGTCTCGCTACCGTCCTGTAGACCTTCTCTTCCACTCTTGCTGATACCCGTCTGTCACAAATCACTCCTGACACTCTTCTCCACCCACTCCACCCTGCCTGCACTCTCTTCTTCACTTCTCTTCCTCAATCCCTATTACTCTGTACTGTTGATCCCAAGTATTTAAACTCATCCACCTTTGCCAACTCTACTCCTTACATCCTCACCATTCCACTGACCTCCCTCTCATTCACACACATGTATTCTGTCTTGGTGGTCCTACTCACCTTCATTCATCTCCTCTCATATCTCCACCTCCCCAGAGTCTCCTCAACCTGCTCCCTACTCTAACTACAGATCACAATGTCATCAGCAAACATCACAGTCCACTGGGACTCCTGTCTAATCTCGTCTGTCAGCCTGTCCATCACCATTATAAATAAGAAAGGGCTCAGAACTGATCTCTGATGTGATCCCACCTCCGTCACTCCTACCGCAGACCTCAGCACTGTCACACGTCCCTCGTACAACTCTTATGTACTTTTCTGCCACTCCCAACTTCCTCATAATTTCCGTGTGGAGTCCGCACATTCCCTCCATTCCCGTATGTGGTTTTCCCCAAGTCTTACAGTCTTCCCCTCATTTTCCTGAAGATGTATATTTTAAGAAGGATATTAGAGAAAGTAAAAGGCTGTTAGAGAGGAATATTGCAGATAAGGCAGACGTTTACCCAAAAAGATTCTTTGAGTATTTTTAGTACTTAAAAAAAAATCATGGAGGAGAGAAGAGTATTGGGGACGGTTAAGGTGAGCTAGAGTATACAGACAGAAACGAATAACCTCCGAGAATAACAGGAACTACTAAAGACGAACTGAGGGAGTTGGAAATTGTAGAGAGAGAAGAGCTGCTGAGATTAAACAGGTCTGGAAACAAACAAATCACCAGGGCCAGATCATATTAATCCTCAAGTGCTTAAGAAGGTTAGTGAATGCATATTCTGTTGTCACAAAAATAAAAGAAAAGCCATAGAAAGGTTTGGGGCAGCCAGCCATATATTATTCCCTGGCTGCAAAATGGTGTAAAGGTTTGTACTAATGTGTACAGATTGGAGTCCCGAGCAGAACTGAGGGGATGGAGGAAAGATGGCGGCTTTAAAGACCAGTATAGGAAGTAACATCAAAGGGGCAGGAACCGGAAAGGGTCTTCATCCATAGCAGGGGTCCTCAATCACAGTCCTGGAGGGCCGCAGTGGCTGCAGGTTTTTGTTCTAACCCAGTTGCTTAGTTAGAAAGCAATTCTTGCCAATAATTTGATTTCATGGCTTGTTAGTGCTTTAACTCTGTTATGTCAGGAAATTCTCATATCCTAGATTTTCTTCCCCTTTCTAAGGATATCATCCAAATGATTTGAAGGCTAAAATGGATGAGTAATTCTCAGTCTTTCACTTTTTTCTCTTCACTTTCCTTCCAAGTATCTAATTGAACCCAATAGTGCAGGATAAATACACACACAGGTGTAAATGGAAACAGGCTAAATGGAGAAATGCTGGTCTCTTTTGTCATTTGCATGTTATTGCTAATAAGGAGCCTTTAGAAACCAAGACTATGGCTGTTTAAGACTAAAATAAGCAATAAGGGTTCAAAATCTTAACGAGCGAGACAACTAAAGTGAAGCAGAAGTGTTACTTGAGCAATAAGGGCTTCTTATTAAGCAATTGGGTTGGAGCAAAACCCTGCAGCCACTGCAGCCCTTGAGGACTGTGATTGAGGACCCCTGATCCATAGACTCGCAACCAGAAGTGACATCATCAGGGGCCAGAACCGGAAAGGGTGTTCATCCATAGGCTTGCACCCGGAAGTGACAGCATCAGGGGCCGGAACCGGAAAGGGTCTTCATCCATTGGCTCGCACCCGGTAGTGACATCATCAGGGGCCAGAACGGGAAAGGGTGTTCATCCATAGCCTCGCTCCCAGAAGTGACATCATCAGGGGCAAGAACCGGAAAGGGTCTTCATCCATAGGCTCGCACCCAGAAGTGACATCATCAGGGGCCAGAACCGGAAAGAGTCTTCATCCATAGGCTCGCACCCGGTAGTGACATCATTAGAGGCCAGAACTGGAAAGGGTGTTCATCCATAGGCTCGCTCCCGGAAGTGACATCATCAGGGGCAAGAACCGGAAAGGGTGTTCATCCATAGGCTTGCACCCGGAAGTGATATCATCAGGGGCCGGAACCGGAAAGGGTCTTCATCCATAGGCTCGCACCCGGTAGTGACATCATCAGGGGCCAGAACCGGAAAGGGTCTTCATCCATAGGCTTGCACCAGGAAGTGACATCATCAGGGACTGGAACCAGGAATGACATCATTAGGGCAAGGTGGAATTTCCCGTGAACGGTCTACAGCAGGGGTGCCCAACTCCAGTCCTGGAGGGCCGCAGTGGCTGCAGGTTTTCATTCTAAACCTTTTCTTAATTAGTGATCTGTTTTTGCTGCTAATTAACTTCTTTTCAATTCATTTTAATTGAATTACTTTTTTCGAGATTTGTTCACCTGAATTTCTTCATCTTTCCTCTGAATTGCTTTATTTCTTTCCTTAAATGGCACCCAAACTGAAGTGAAATGTGAAGTGAGTGAGCCAACAGAAGGCCAACTCAGTCAGGGCCTCAAACTCCAACCAGTTGCTTAATGAGGTGCCGAGTCTTGTTGTTAATTAAACCCGTTCTTTACTTCCATGGCTTGTTGCTGCTCTCATTGTGCAATAGCATACATTTCTGAAATTGTGGATTTTCTCTTTTCTAAGAGCAGATCAGCATTCCTGAGACCTTCACGTTTCTTTATTTTCAGATATTGTGTGATGGACACAGTTTGCTGGTCCTGTTTTGGCTCATTTTTGTATCTCATTATTGTTTGGCTGCTAATTAAGGAAAAAAACAATTGAGGGGGTCTGAGTCTTCAAGAGCAAGTCACATAAAATGAATTCAAAAGAAGTTAATTAGGAGCAGAAACAGGTCACTAATTAAGAAAAGGGTTAGAATGAAAACCTGCAGCCACTACAGCCCCTCCAGGACTGGAGTTGGGCACCCCAGGTCTACAGAAAAGAGAGAGAAAGAGTCAGTGCCCTCTGCTACCTCCCAGTCTGGCTCAGAATTACTCTCATTCAAGGCCTTTAGTAGCCTCCTGTGCGCACGTGTGTGACTTGGTGTAAACCTTAGGTGTTTATTTTTTAGAAAGTCACTACACACTGGGGACATTCTTAAGGACTGGTAATTAGCAAATCATATTCCATTACAAGAACAGAGTAATTGAGCAAATCCAGCTAATTATAGGTCAGTAAGCTTAACGTGCATCACAGGTAAAGTAATGGAAGACTGGTGAGAACAGGAGTTTTACTGAACGGTCAGCATGGGTTCAAATGAGGTGTGGCGGGGGGAAAGAGGGGACATGTTACATGTCTATGTGGAAACATGAAAAGGATTAAATTAGAGTGGTGCTTATGATATTGTTCTTCTCAATTTTCAAAAGGGTTTTGATAAGTTTCCACATCAGTGGTTGGGCATCAAACTAAAATAAGTGGTTGGCAGAAATGGCTAAAACGCATCAAGCAGAGGGTTACAGTTCGAGACACCTTATCAGAATTGGTTGATGTTAAGAGTGGTCGGTAATGGGGCCTGGATTGACTATAGAGACCTTCAAAACTCGACTTGATGTTATTTTGGAGGAACTAGATGGAGAGGATTGGCAAGCTTTGCCAGACTTGACATCAGGATGGCGTGTTCAACGGCTCCCTCATACTCGGAGGTGCGCGTGAATGGGCTGTGCCACGAACTGGCATCCCATCCAAGGCTGGTTGTTGCTTTGCAGCAGATGTTACTTGGATAGGCTCCAGCCCCCCAGTGAGCATGAATTGGATTAAGTGGCCTTTGAGAGTGTTATTGAATATATGATACTCCCTGTAAAATGACTAAAAAAATGTAGAAATATAGTCAACGAAGGCATGCTTATTCCAAAAAAAAAAGAAAATGGCTAAGATGGAGTAAGCTTTCAGAGTAATCATATTATTGCTAATTAGATTTGCTTTCGTTCAAAAATTTCTATTAAATCATTTCATTTTTGAATAATAATAATAATAATCAGCCTGGCCCCTTCTTTCATTCCCACATTGTATAGAGCCAAACGACATCTGGCTTTTAAGGATTACGTGTCCACGAAAATTAATTTTAGCATCGACTTGTCTACAGAACATGTTTAAGCCCAAGAGACGAAAGCCTGGATCTGAATATGTATCATAGACGTAGTTTGTGTAAAAATGTCTAATAAAGAATGAGCCTCTTAACAGCTTCACAGGGGTGCCCCACAGGAGGAACTCTTTAAATAAGGCAAGCTAATAAATCTCTCTAAACGTATTACAGTCTGGTGAGCCCACCGCATTTTCACCTTGCATTTCTTTGAGAACTCAACTCAAGGAATTCAATTGACAGGCCTTGCCTTCGCCTCCTAAATGCGTGGACTTCCAAATGTTTTCGCTTGTTTGATTCATACAGCTGTGAAATTCCTACCCGAATCAAATAAACCTCCAGTTCATCCTGTTTTGTAAAATTAAAAGACTTCCTTGTGCTAACATTTAGAACTCGGCTGATCCCGCACGCACTTTTTAAAAGTCACTCAAATGGATACCTAATGTTGACCTCGCGTACTGTAGCTTTTACTGCATTGTATTGTCGTGACTAGATAATGTAGTTATTGTCTAGATGACTGACGTCTTTACTTATTTACTTATCACTACTGGATATAATTTCCGTCAGTATACAGACCTCTTCCACTTACTGTACATGAACATTAGCTCCATTTTTCCTTTTGTTCACACTACCCTGGAATTTTTAACCCCTGACAATGTCGACTTTTGATAACGTTCTCCAGAGCTGCATATTTCTGAAAAACGATGGCTCAGCATTATAACGTGGGTAGGTGAAGACATAGAGTTTGGAAAAGGATGCTCTTCTTCTTCATCTTCTTCTTTCAGCTGCTCCCGTTCAGGGTCGCCACAGCAGATCATCTTCTTCTATATCTTCCTGTCCTCGTCATCTTGCTCTGTCACTCCCATCACCTTCATGTCTCCCCTCACCACATCCATAAACCTTCTCTTAGGCCTTCCTCTTCTCCTCTTTCCTGGCAGCTCTATCCTTAGAACCCCTCGCCCAATATACCCAGCATCGCTCCTCTGTATATGATCTATTACAATGTCTTATTACCGTATTGGTCACCCTGCACGGAAGAAAACCATATTCCAACATATCGGAAATGACGGTGTTCTGCCCCACATGTTGCTAGCTGTTACTGTTATTTGTTGAACCGTGTTCTCCTTTTGTCTTGTCATTTATTAACACACCTGTCAGTCACGTCCCACACTCACAGTGGTGCCATAAATGTCCATGAAACTCACGTAAAGCATGTAGGTCCCATAATAAACATTTGAATACAATACACCCCATGTGTCTCACGTAGGCACCCCTTTATCTCTTGTTTCGGTCAGGTATCTTTAAGGTATATAAACCCTTGGGTCTGGTTAATTGTGGTACGCAGCACTCTATACCTCTGTCTACGCGCTTTTCTTTGTCTTGATCCAACCATGGAATTCACTCATCTTGTACGTGTCTTTTAAAGCTTTACTAGGGGGCTCTGCCCCCTGCTCGCTTCGCTCGCCAACCCCTGGTCTTGGGTAACCCGAAATAGATTTGAAAGAGATTATTTATCTCCGTCAGTTGTGGTCTTTCGTTTTGAACCCATGCCTGCTTTGCTTCTGCAGTTTCAGACGCGCGTTGTAGGCGCCTGCGTTCATTGATCTTGTCCAGGTGGGCTCGTGTTTGTATCGTAGAGCCGTATTGTGTTTGAATTTGGTGTAAAGCGTTCAGCGGTTTGTACAATCCCAAGCAGCACATTATTCCTAATTTCACTCCGCAGTAGTGCCACTCACAATATGGTGGTGACGCCTGCGCCGTCACTTCGCAGTAGTGCCACTCACAATATGACGGCGACGCCTGCGCCTTTCGTACTAACTTTGTGGACCTGTGGGGCCTCCGTAGCCTCTCACGTTTGACTCTGGGGTGCAGCGCAGAATCCTCTGTTTTGTGTGGTTGTGTCGTTAGTGGTAGCTATGGTCGTGTTGTTGCTTCATTTCTCATTCACGTTAGTTGAGCTCTTTCGTTCTTGGGCCGTGACTCCTTCGTTCGCGGTGGATACGACTTCGCTTGCGGTTTATGAGACGTGCACCTGCGCAGTACGTCTCATGGTCCCATCGCCGTGTCCCTGCGTCCATATCCGGTTTATTCTCGGTTAGTAATATGGATCATTTGATGTATACTGCCTGCTATGTATTGCTTTGTAAATCATTATTGAATGACTTTGGTTCTACACCTGTAAATGCCTGTCTGTTCCTTTTGTATATATTTCAGTTTACAACGAGGTACGTCCAGTAAAAAACTTCAAGAAAGCTCACCTCTTGTCATTTTTATGTGGATGTGCTGAGTTGTTTAAGCGCTCTGCGGCCGCGTTGCACGGATGGCGCGGAGTGAGGCAGAAAAGGCGGTGTTGCTTCCCGTGGTGCTTGTCATGTTGCTTATGCGTATTCACCGAAATTGTGTTTTGTACAATTTGAAGTTTTATGATAAATCCCATGGCCAGCGGTGTAGCCATCCCTTCAAGGAGGTGACTTCCTCCTCCACAAGGCAAGCGGCTATGTCATATGCGTTTTCAGAGACATACTTTCATAAATGACGTGAAAACGTGTATGTGGATGGAGATTGTTTTTCTGCAAAAATGCTTCTTTTAAATGAAAACGTAGCAGAGTCGGCATAACCTTAATATGATGAAGCGTATCAACTTTTTGGCTCTTTCGACATGACTTATAGAAGTTTGAAATCACTTTTAAGTGTTGTTTAATCATCTTTATAACATGACTGTATACTGATCACTAGTTTTCTGTGTTTCATCCTGCTGTAGTAAGTAATTAATCCCATACCCCAGTGCCATGGAGCCTCTCTGAAGTAGGTGCAGTCGACGGTCTGTGGTTCCAATCCTACCCATCAGTCTTCACAGCTATGGGGGTCTGTAACAGGTGATAGCATAGGCATACGCACCTACATGACTATGTGCCACAGTCCATACAGCTCATTACATTGTCATCTTCTTAATTTCCTTTAGTGCAGTGGGGCACATTGGGTAACAAGTGATCAAAAACGTATCCGATAGACTGAGATGGTTGGGGCTTCAATCCCATATGATACTAAAGCACTTCAAATACTCCAGGAAAATTGCTCTCCAAGTTTTCGCTGGCCTGTAGAAGAGGTGCAGGACCAGCCAGCAGGGGGCGCTTAACCTGTGGTCTGAATGTGGATCCCAATGCCCCCCAGTGCAGTGATAGGGAACACTGTGCTGTAAAAATGGTGTAGTCCTTCGGATGAGATGTGAAATCGAGGTCCTAACACACCGTCGTTGGGCATACTTTGTAAAGAGTAGGGTGCACCCCGATGTCCTGGTTAAATTGCCCACCACGGCCAAAAGTCATTCTGGCCCCCTAAACATCCCTTGTCACTAATTAGCTAACTAACCTCACCACTTAATGGCTAATGTGTGGCGAGTGTACTGGCGCAAAAATGGATGCCATCACACCATTCAGGTGGATGCTACAAATTACTGGTGGTGGAAGTGGCTCCACAGTCACTATAGAAAGGGCTATACGAGATGTAAAAAGTTATTATCCATCCATCCATCCATTTTCCAACCCACTGAATCTGAACACAGGGTCACGGGGGTCTGCTGGAGCCAATCCCAGCCAACACAGGGTACAAGGCAGGTACCAATCCCGGGCAGGGTGCCAACCCACCGCAGGACACACACAAACACACCCACACACCAAGCACACACTAGGGCCAATTTAGAATCGCCAATCCACCTAACCTGCATGTCTTTGGACTGTGGGAGGAAACCGGAGCGCCCAGAGGAAACCCACGCAGACACGGGGAGAACATGCAAACTCCACGCAGGGAGGACCCAGGAAGTGAACCCAGGTCCCCAGGTCTCCCAACTGCGAGGCAGCAGCGCTACCCACTGCACCACCGTGCCACCCTAAAGTTATTATTATTATTATAATACCCTCCTCTCAGCGCTCTACCGTATGATGTTGTATTTTCCCCAAGAACAACCAGGACACTCAGGCCTTGAATTCAGCTTGTTGTTCAGCTGAGGTCTCATCAAAGGATGTGGGCCATGTCAAGGAATGTGATTTCCTGGACTTCTTTTCACGTTGACACTACATAGGAGTTTCTTCACCTGCTCTTTGAACCCGGTCCCCAGTGTGCCTACGACTACTGGAGCCAATGCTGTCCTCGTTTTCCACATACGTCTCATTTCAATCTCTAGGTCTTTATATCTAATGATCTTCTCTGCCTCTGTGCTCAGGATGTTGTTGTCATCTGGGATCATCACATTGATGAAGTCACCCGACTTGCTTTTCTGGTCATGGATCACGATGTCCGGCCTGTTTGCAGTGATGGTACGGTCTGTGGGTATTTTCTTGACCCACATGTCTCCAGTGTCAACGGCCGTGTCTGGTATATGCTTGTACCACCATCGTCAGAGCACCCAGCTGTTGACTTTAGTAAGGCCTTGTGGTGGAGGCCTGGAGGGACCGGGAGAGGAGCAATACCTTCTCCGGGCCACGAGATAGCAGCTGCCCTGGTGTGCGTGGGGTCCACGGGAGCAGAGCTTGGAAGCTCATCCCTGTTGGGGCCCGTGGTCACTGCCGGGCAGCGCCCGGACATTTATGCAGCACTGGAAGGCAGCACTTCCGCCATTCTAGGAAGTGCTGCCGGATGAAAAGTCCAGGTATGCCCAGAGTGCTTCCGGGTGCAAGAGCAGCACTTCTGCCACACCAGGAAGTGCTGCCGGATGAAGATCAGGACGCACCTGGAGCACATCTGGGTGACGTATAAAAGAGGCCGCCTCACTCCACTCGGGAGCCGGAGTCGGGTGGAAGAGGACGGAGCTTGTCTGGGAGGAGTTGGAGGCGATAGAGAAGAGAGAAAGAAGTCTAAAGCACCGTTATGATGGTGATTAGTGCACTGTGTTATTGTGTGGAGCAATAAATGCGTGTATTTTGGGACGTTCTGTGTCTGTCTGTTTGTGTCCGGGTCCAAATATTTCCTATTTCCACAGCCTATTAATGTAATGTCCTGTGTGTACAGTGTGAAGACTCGCTGGTGTTTGACTAACAAAGCTTGTATAACAGGTAATGGATTACAAGTGACATCAAGGGCCTTTTGAATCAGAAGAAAAGGGCTTTTAAAAACGGTGATCAGCATGAGCTCAAGCGCATGCAGAAGGAACTCCGAGTCCAGCTCAGGGCGGCGAAAGAGCAGTACAGGAGAAAGCTGGAGCAGAAGTTGCAGAATAACAGCATGAAGGAAGTGTGGGATGGGATGAAGATCATCACTGGCTGCAGCTCGAAGCGGGGGTACCACCATTGAGAGAGACGTGAAGAGAGCAAACCAAATGAACAATTTCTTTAACAGGTTTGACCACCCTAACCCACTCTCACTCTCACCTCGGAGTATTGCACCCTCCACACATCCTTCTGCTGATACCAGCATAGGAAAGACATCCCCACCCATAATTACAACAGTGCAAGTGAGCAGAGAGCTGAGGAGACTTCGTGCCAGCAAAGCAGCGGGTCCAGATGGAGTATTGCCATGACTGCTGAGGTCTGTGCATCGGAGCTGGGGGGCCCTCTACAGCGCATCTTCAACCTGAGCCTGGAACAGGGGAGAGTCCCGAGGCTTTGGAAAACATCTTGTATCACCCCAATCCCAAAGGTATCACGTCCTAGTGAGCTGAATGACTTTCGGCCTGTTGCTCTGACATCACATGTGATGAAGACCATGGAGAGGCTGCTGCTTCACCACCTTAGGCCACAGGTTCAACACGCCCTTGACCCTCTGCAGTTTGCATATCAGGAGAAGGTGGGAGAGGAGGATGCCATCATCTATATGCTACACCGATCCCTCTCTCACTTGGACAGAGGTAGTGGTGCTGTAAGAATTATGTTTCTAGACTTCTCTAGCGCCTTCAACACAATCCAACCTCTGCTCCTTAGGGACAAGCTGACAGAGATGGGATTAGATTCATACCTAGTGGCATGGATCGTGGACTATCTTAAAGACAGACCTCAGTATGTGCGTCTTGGGAACTGCACGTCTGACATGGTGGTCAGCAACACAGGAGCGCCACAGGGGACTGTACTTTCTCTGGTCCTGTTCAGCCTATATACATCGGACTTCCAATACAACTCGGAGTCCTGCCATGTGCAAAAGTTCGCTGATGACACTGCTATGGTGGGCTGCATCAGGAATGGGCTGGAGGAGGAGTATAGGAACCTAATCAATGACTTTGTTAAATGGTGCGACTCAAACCACCTACAACTGAACACCAGCAAAACCAAGGAGCTGGTGGTGGATTTTAGGAGGCCCAGACCCCTCATAGACCCAGTGATCATCAGAGGTGACTGTGTGCAGATGGTGCAGACCTATAAATATCTGGGAGTGCAGCTGGATGATAAATTAGACTGGACTGCCAATACTGATGCTCTGTGCAAGAAAGGACAGAGCCAGTTATACTACCTTAGAAGGCTGGCGTCCTTCAACATCTGCAATAAGATGCTGCAGATGTTCTATCAGACAGTTGTGGCGAGCGCCCTCTTCTACGCAGTGGTGTGCTGGGGAGGTAGCATTAAGAGGAAAGACGCCTCACGTCTGGACAAACTGGTGAGGAAGGCAAGCTCTATTGTTGGCATGGAGCTGGACAGTTTGACATCTGTGGCAGAGCAACGGGCGCTCAGCAGGCTCCTGTCAATCATGGAGAATCCACTGCATCCACTAAACAGGATCATCTCCAGACAGAGGAGCAGCTTCAGCGACAGACTGCTGTCACCGTCCTGCTCCACTGACAGATTGAGGAAATCGTTCCTCCCCCAAACTATGCGACTCTTTAATTCCACCCGGGGGTGTAAACGTTAACATTCAACATTATACATAAGTATCTATCTATCTATCTATCTATCTATCTATCTATCTATCTATCTATCTATCTATCTATCTATCTATCTATCTATCTATCTATCTATCTATCTATCTATCTATCTATCTATCTATCTATCTATCTATCTATCTATCTATCTATCTAATGCCTCCAAGCACCAGTTTATTAAAAAGTAATCTCTTTCAGACCTGTGTGATAATTAAATTACAAACCTAATAACATCACCACATTCTCCAGCACTGTTTTCCCCACTCGTGGTGCCAAACCACATTGCAGTTGTTGGTGGTCGATGGCCGGGAAAGTCACAGAATGTGTCCAGTGAACAATTTAGAAATGGACAGTCCTGATAATGCCTTTGTTAATTATACTTGTCAAGAGCCTGTGAGGTTACTTACCACGAAAGACATTAGGCAAAATTAAAAGTGACCGAAAAAACGACAAGTAAAACTGTTCATTAAGATCCTGCCAAGAATTTCGAGGGTGCTCGTTGTGAACGGCAGTACGGAAAATTCAATTTGACTACAAAAACGAAGAGTTGAATGATCTGATTAAGTGCCTTCAGAGAAAGACCTTTTTTCATTATCAGCGGCCGGTCACTGAGCATAGTTGGTTGCACGTGTCCATGTAAGAGTAACATAGCGTCACGTGTTAAATAAATGTCAGATATGACAGGCCTGAAATTAACACAAAAAAAAGAAATCCCACCAAGGTCAGGGGAGACCCCCCACCCTATGGATTTTAGAAACAGTTTCTGCAGACTAGCAGTGACCCCCCACACTCAAGACCTCCCCTTACCAAAGTAAACAACAAGTCCAAGTCTGAGGACCCTTTCCCCAGGGGGAGACCCAAGGAATTCGAAGGGACTCACGGATTTTTCTTTCACTGCTAAAATAACAATAGGGGGAAAAAAAAAAAACAAACTGGACTCCATTCAACTGAACATCACATGGTGGAATTTAACAACTGCATTGTGATCGTCTCCATATGGTCCGGTTTGCCGATGCAAAAATGAGGTGAAATTAATTTTAAAGAACATTTCTCATGACAGAAACTTAAAGTGGTTGATTAGACAAAATCAGCCGGCGTGCCAAAAACAGATCTCGTATTTTTCATCTGCGCTCTGCTTTGGGGGTGCGCCGAGCGATGTTGGAAATCCACGGTTCTTCACAAAATACGCCACCCCTCGCCGATTCATCTCAGCAATGGTTGCATGGAACTGCTTATCTTGGTTCTGGTAGACCATGAAGTTAGCCGTGCTGCTTTCCTTATTAGAATCAACATTTTTAAAAGGGATCAAAATGATTCATGCTGCATAGGCTTAGTGGTCCAGATACGTGTGAACATTGACCAGATTGCTCCAGTCTATTTGCACTAGTGCTAAAGGTCTGGGACCCTGAAAGAGATTCATGAAAGCTCTTATGGATAAAGGCTCTGACCAGGACCAGAGCTGCATGGTGGTGGATGTTATGGCCCCTTAGAAAAGGCTAGAGGTGAAAAATTGAATTTGAGACCTTCACCAAAGGTAACCAGATAAAGGAGACAACCAAAGGAGTGGGCAGAGGTGAGGGCACCAAAAGAGCAAAACAACACGGCCAAACCATGGAAAAGAAGACACAGTAGTTGTTCTGTCAGAGATGAAACCAAAAAGAGAGGGTGCAGAACCGTAGAACAGGTGTTGTGGATGAAATCACGTTAACATGACTGGGCCATTGGAGTTTTAACCACAACTCTTCATTACACTATTAATAATAATAATAATAATACATTTTATTTATATAGCGCCTTTACCATGCTCAAGGCACTTCACAGAGTTTAAGAAAGAACGGCAGGGTATACAGTATATAGCATTGTACTGAACCAGATAAATAAATAAAGAAAGAAGATTAAGACAGTAAATTGAGATTAAAAAGCCTAACAGACAACATAACTGATGGTCTCGCACACACATACAGGTTACATGAGCAACTTGACAGAGAGGTAAACTGAGAGAGGGGTAATAAAGTCAGGTAGAGCTAAAAGACCTCCTGAATCCTGATCCTGATCCTGAATCCTGGTGGATTTTAGGAGGCCCAGACCCCTCATGGACCCTGTGATCGTCAGAGGTGACTGTGTGCAGAGGGTGCAGACCTATAAATATCTGGGAGTGCAGCTAGATGATAAATTAGACTGGACTGCCAATACTGATGCGCTGTGTAAGAAAGGACAGAGCCAGTTATACTACCTTAGAAGGCTGGCGTCCTTCAACATCTGCAATAAGATGCTGCAGATGTTCTATCAGACAGTTGTGGCGAGCGCCCTCTTCTACACGGTGGTGTGCTGGGGAGGCAGCATTAAGAGGAAAGACGCCTCACGCCTGGACAAACTGGTGAGGAAGGCAGGCTCTATTGTGGGCATGGAGCTGGACAGTTTAACATCTGTGGCAGAGCGACGGGCACTGAGCAGACTCCTGTCAGTCATGGAGAATCCACGGCATCCACTGAACAGGATCATCTCCAGACAGAGGAGCAGCTTCAGTGACAGACTGCTGTCACCGTCCTGCACCACTGACAGACTGATGAGATCGTTCCTCCCCCAAACTTTGCGACTCTTCAATTCCACCCGGGGGGGGGGGAGGGGGGGGGGCAAACGTTAACATTTAACATTATACAAAGTTATTGTCTGTTTTTCACCTGCATTATTATCATTCTTTAATTTAATATTATTTATTGTATCAGTATGCTGCTGCTGAAGAATGTGAATTTCCCATTGGGATTAATAAAGTATCTATCTATCTATCTATCTATCTATC
This sequence comes from Erpetoichthys calabaricus, assembly GCF_900747795.2. Classification (NCBI taxonomy): domain Eukaryota; kingdom Metazoa; phylum Chordata; class Cladistia; order Polypteriformes; family Polypteridae; genus Erpetoichthys; species Erpetoichthys calabaricus. The sequence continues at coordinate 89,177,634 of NC_041410.2, read as the reverse complement.
TATCTATCTATCTATCTATCTATCTATCTATCTATCTATCTATCTATCTATCTATCTATCTATCTATCTATCTATCTATCTATCTATCTATCTATCTTATAGTGCCTTTCATATCTATCTATCTATCTATCTATCTATCTATCTATCTATCTATCTATCTATCTATCTATCTATCTATCTATCTATCTATCTATCTATCTATCTATCTATCTATCTAACAGATGAGTTTTGAGTTATTTTTTAAAAGAATTCATGGAGTCGGCTGACCTGATTAATTTCGGTAGGTCATTCCAGAGTCTGGGCGCTATACAGCTGAAGGCCCTGCTGTCACCCATGGAGCGTAGATTAGTGAGGGGCACAACAAGATTACCAGAATCAGAGGACCTTAGTGTGCAGACAGGCACATAGTGATGGAGAAGGTCACTGATGTAGTTTGGCGCGAGGTCGTTTAAGGCTTTGTATGTTATTAGTAGGATTTTATATTCGATTCTGTAAGACACAGGGAGCCAGTGAAGGCGAAGCAGAATGGTTGTGATGTGCTCGCTGCTGCTGGTCCATGACAGGACTCTTAAATCCGAGTTTTGAATAAGCTGGAGATTAGATGGGGCACCTGCCAGTAGGGAATGACAATAATCGATGTGGGATGTGATATTGACAGCTGTGCTGTTCTCAGTAACATTTGAGCTCAAAATCTCCAAGATGGGTGGGTCAGACACCGTGAATAGGGAGCAAGTACAGTGCAGTGATAAGATGCTCAGTACCACCCCTGACCACAAGGGGGCGCCGTTGGCAACACCTTCTCCTCTTTTGCTTCTCGCTGACTCATTTTTAAAAAGGCAACCAGGAGGAAGGGTGAAAGACAGTAATAAGGGGTGTGTGTGTGGGGGGGGGAGCAGAATTGGGAGATCAAGAACACACAGAACAAATAAAGCAGTCAATCAATCAATTGCTAGATAAATAAAAATAAATTTGGCAAGTTGTGACGGACAGCTGGGATTCTAACCCGCCTGGGACGCTTTCATAATGGAAGGACTGAGGGAAGGAGCTTGCATGGTGGCAGCCCCCCTGGCTTGCTACAGTGCCACGGGTTTGGAGCAGGGACCCATGGGACTCGTCTCCATGGCTCAGCTGAAGCTGCAGCACCCACTGGCGGTGCCCACGGACTCCAACAGGGTTGCACCAAACTCCCATGGAGCCCTGCAGAAGTCTGTCCAAGGCACCAGTGGAACCCAGGGGGGGCTGCCACCTAGTGTTCTGGGGGAAGTAATGCTCTGGATACGCTCCCCCTTCCTCTGTCCTTCCAATGTAAAGGCATCCCAGCTGGGCAAGGGCCTTGACCATACACCACAAATTACATCAGGTGGAAGCGATGAATTGCCTGATAGCCGTGGGCAGAAAAGACCTCCAGAGGCGCTTCTTAGCACACCATGCTGGAATGAGCCTGTAGCTTAAAGTGCTCAGGGGATGAAGGGGATTTTTCATGATGGCATCCAGTTTTGCTACCATCCTCTTTCCCACAACAGCTTCCAGTGTCTCCAGGGTTTTGATGGCTCACAAGTTTGTTCAGACATTGTGCTTCTTTTGGGTTCAAGTTGCTTCCCCAAGGAGACGGCAGTGCAGAACGCCACACTGGCTACTATGGACTGGTAGAACATTTCCAGCAGCTTGACCTGAGAGTCTCCTTAGGGAGTCCAGGCTGCTTTGACACTTGTTGTGTTGTTGTTAATGTCAAACCCCCAGGTACTTGTAGCAGCTGCACCACTTCCACGTCCTCCCCCTGAATGGTGACTGGTCTCAGATATCTAATTGAACTAAATAAAACAGGACTGGGAATATCATTCTACAAAGATCTAGCAAAAAAGGTCAATGTGCTGAATCAACCCAAAAACAAGAACAATAAAGGAGCAAAACTGAGATAAAGGTCAAGAACGCAGACTAGTTGTGGGTCACAAAGACAGAGGGCAACATGAAATTCAAGGTAAAGGACCCAAGAACACAGGGGGGTAGTTAATCAGTAAAAACAAATCCACAATGGCAGTGGGAACAAAAGGAAAACTGATGACCACCTTCGGACCACCAGAATAAACTGAGCTCAAAAGAAGCTTGAGGTGACAGCTGAGTAATTGAGGTTGTTAAGCAACAACATGAAAAATGTGCCTCAGTTAATGAGCAGCAAGCAGGAGAGGTGAGGCCAACGGCACGGGGCAAAGTCGAGGTAGGAGCCATCAGTGCCACTCAGCGCATTACCACAGCCAGCCTTCAAGAAAACTGGGAGGACTCCATTTTTTGCTTATGAGCTTGGAAATCTAGGCTTTTTAAATTAAATTAAAGAATAAAAAAATGATCGAAACTTGATACCAGCTCTGGTCTGCAGATCATTCTCCCTACTTCAGTGCGCACTTAGCGTTGTACTTTCATTTTACTCAATATAACTGAAACCCTGTGTTTTGTTTGGCAGGATTTTCAGTCAATTAAGGATACTGGGGAGTATCCAAATTGTACTCGATTGCATTTATCATTTCTAAATCTTTCCTTTCTTAATCCAAGGACATGTAAAGATTCCAGAAGAGCCCTGCCCTTAAAGTTTAATGCTTACATTTACAGGAAAGTGCTGTGGCTGCCAGCAGTTTTTAAAAACGGTATAACCTATAAATTGTCTTTTAAGTAAATAGTTCCTAATGCCCACCTCATAGGAATGAAAAACTAAAATCGAGAAAAGTGATCTCCTTAAAATCTTCTTGGGTTATCCTAGATAACAAGGAGATCCGAAAGAAATCAAATGGAGATGTTCTCATGCGTCTCAGATGTTTCTCTTGAGGGAAAAAAATACCCACAGTATTCTCACAAGGGTCTCCCCTGGAGTTTCAATAAAGTCACGCAATGGACCGTTTGACTTTTATTTATTTATTCATTTACTAGCTGTACCCCGCAGCTGTGCCCACATAGTAGTGAAACAGGACAAACTTTAAAAAACAATACACATTGGCACTATATCTGATCGTGTTCAGGTCTGACGGGAAAGCGTCCCTCGCGTGGGGAGAAGAGAACGTGGCCATGATATCTCTGCCAATGATCAAGTACCCTCTAAAACACACGTAGCTCTGATCTCTCTCTCAAAAACGTTAAACGTTACTCCTTAACAATCTGTAGATGATAATCTCTGCTGAACAAACAGGTACCGCTAGCTAAGCAGAGGCAAGGAGCACTCCAACACCTCCCGGCTCCCCACTCCTGAGGTCCCGCATCCCCCTCCCCTCGGCCTTCTGCCTCTCTCTCGGATTTGCACAAATAAATCGGTGTTGCAAGCGAACTATGATTCTTATGTGATATACTTATATACTTATGTGATATACTTATATACTTGCATGATTAGAGAAGTCGCAAAATCAACCGGAATGTTCAAGCAAATTATAGAAAAAAACCCAATCTAAATATGTTAAGAAGTTCTCTCGTGAAAAGAGGACAGACATACAGACAGACATTGGATTATATTATATTATATTATATTATATTATATTATATTATATTATATTATATTATATTATATTATATTATATTATCCATCCATCCATTTTCCAACCCGCTGAATCCGAACACAGGGTCACGGGGGTCTGCTGGAGCCAATCCCAGCCAACACAGGGCACAAGGCAGGGAACCAATCCCGGGCAGGGTGCCAACCCACCGCAGTATATTATATTATATTATATTATATTATATTATATTATATTATATTATATTATGAAACAGCAGACAGATATACAGTTTGACAGACAAACTTTGGATTTTATATATTTCATTATATCATATTCAGTCAGTCGGTCATTATCCAACCCGCTATATCCTAACTACAGGCTCACAGGGGTCTGCTGGAGCCAATCCTCCCTGCGTGGAGTCTGCATGTTCTCCCCGGGCAGGGTGCCAGCCCACCGCAAGACACACACACACACACACAACAAGCTAGGATCGCCAATGCACCTGGTGTGTGGGTGTGTTTTGTGTGTCCTGCGGTGGAAACCCACGCAGACACAGGGAGAACATGCAAACTCTGCGCAGGGAGGACCTGGAAAATGAACCCGGGTCTCCTAACTGCAAGGCAGCAGCGCTACCACTGCGTCACCCTATATTATATTATATTATATTATATTATATTATATTATATTATATTATATTATATTATATTATATTATATTATCTGCGGTGGGTTGGCACCCTGCCCAGGACTGGTTCCCTGCCTTGTGCCCTGTGTTGGCTGGGATTGGCTCCAGCAGACCCCCGTGACCCTGTGTTCGGATTCAGCGGGTTGGAAAATGGATGGATGGATGGATATTATATTATATTATATTATGCTAAACGGACAGACATACAGACAGACAGACAGATGTTGGATTTTATATACAGTACTAGCCATCTCCCGTGGCTTCACCCACGTAGTATTGAAACAGGACAGTGAGGAGGGCCCATCCCGGCTCTCTACTCCTGACGTCACTCTTCCCCCTTCCCTCGGCCCACAGCCTCTGTCTTGGATTTGCGTGAATATATCACTCCTGTAAGCGAACTATGGTACTTAGTGTGATGAGAAAAGTCGCAAAATCAACCAAAAAGACCAGCTAATTAAATGAGATCAGTTGTTATTGAGGGTGGCACAGTGGCGCAGTGGTAGCAGTGCTGCCTCACAGTAAGGAGACCCGGTTCGCCTTCCAGGTCCTTCCTACATGGAGTTTGCATGTTCTCCCCGTGTCTGCGTGGGTTTCCTCCCACAGTCCAAAGACATGCAGGTTAGGTGCATTGGCGATTCTGAATTGTCGCTAGTGTGTGCTTGGTGTGTGGGTGTGTGTGCCCTGTGGTGGGCTGGCACCCTGCCCATGGTTTGTTTCCTGCCTTGCAACCTGTGTTGGCTGGGATTGGTTCCAGCAGACCCCGTGACCCTGTAGTTAGGATATAGCAGGTTGGGAAATGACTTACTGACTGACGATTATTCTGTCGATTATTATCCCAGATTGTGAATCTGGTTGGAACAAAAACCTGCAGCCACAGGTGGTCCCCAGGACAGAGTTTGGGAGCCACTGCTCTAAACCGTGACGCTGCAGTAGGTAGTCGGTTTTCCTGTTTCATTAACATTGCATTGCAGGACACTTCGTTCATTAGGCTCACCATTACGTAGAAAATTTTGTCAAGGCGATGGGACAGAAATGGCAATGAGTTTGGTCTCGAGAAAAGTGAAGCCAAAATTAAGGAAGGTGTTTTTGTTGGTCCTGAACTCCATGAAGTGACACTTGACGATGTGAAGCCAACTGAATCAACAGCATGCAGCCCCACCGCTAAAAAATTTTGGTGGCTGGTTAAGAGGGATAATCCAAAGTGTCAAAACTCTGAAAACCCGGACGTGCTCGCTTAATTTCCGATTTCATATATGAAATCAGTGTAAAAAGAGCTGGTCTGACATTCCCAGTAGCAAACAAAATTTTTTTTTTTTTTTTGTAGACCAGTGTAATTCAAAGACTAAAACATTAAAAAAAGGTGAAAAAATTAAAGGGGTCTGAACACTTTCTGAACATTTCCATCATTTTCGGCAAGTCCTGAAACCAACGTATCCCAACCCAAAGCCTTTTGGGGCCTGTGAGGTGGAAAATGTATTTTTTTGGAAGCAAACCTGTCAGAAAAAAATACAACTTAGGAAAAAAAAAAAACAGTCAAGCGCGTGCAGAGCCGTGAACGTACCTTTCCGAAGAACGCAGAGGAATTCCATTCCTGGTCCAGAAAACCTTTGGCTCCGGCACACCCAGGGCTTCACACATCAGGGCGACCGTTTGTGTGGCGTTTGTCAGAAAGGCCGACCTGCCGATGCTCAAGTTCAGTTGTTTCTGGAAAACGACAGACGGACCGAGTCTCCGCCTAACGATGTGGGCCTTCTTCTGCTTCTGGAACCTTCTCTGAGCATCTTTGTTCAAAGCCAGTTCGGACGTGTTGGGGGTTTTGTCTAAGAGGGCCACTTTTTCGCCCAAGGGTCCTTTCCATTTCTCAGTGGTCGACTGGGGCCTGGTTACCTCGGCCATCAGATGGTATATGAGTTGTGAGGCCATATCATCGGCCACATCTCGGCCCTCTGCTTGCTCGCTGATGTTCCTCGCCAGCTCTTCAAAGTGTCTGGCGTCCATGCTGTATGATCCGGGAAGGAGAGCCAACTCCCTGTGTCTGTTAGGATGCTCGGAGGGGCTCGGTGGCTCAGCAGATTTCTGGAAATAGCTGCTGAGAACCCTGAGGAAGGCTTGATCGTTACTATGGCTATCATCCAAGTAAAACTCATTCTTTTCGCTCCACGTCTGCCATACTTTACTCATCCGGTTCCATTTCTCTTCCATTCGGGCAGCTTCGTTGGCATCTAGGTTGCCACTTTGCCCCGTCTTCAGCTTCCTGTCACCAGGAGGTTCAATCAGCCGGTTGTCCTTACCAATCAGCTTTAGGACAAAGGTGTCACCCGCAGAGCCAGCAACACAGCGGTATACTCCGATGTCGGCCGCCTCCAGGCTGTGGATCTTCAGAGAGCCCGATTTGGTGATTCCAAGGCGCTTAGAAATGAACAAGGCTTGGCCATCTTTCTCCCAACGGATGAGCGTTTTGGGAAACCTCTTGACGGGGCATTTGATCACCACGGAGGTTTTGGGGAGCAGGTAAGCCCGTCCTCCAACGGTGAAGTGAATGCGCTTCTCTTGTCGAGTCTGTATGTAAACTCGATTCTGGCCCAAGATCTGAGGTTCTCGCTTCTGGGAGGCTTTGGGCTTCGATTCTTTGTTGTGCTCTTAAAAAAAAATGGAAAGTACAGATGAATTAACACTTAAAAAAAATCATCTCAAAACTAATTCTAATTCTTGATTAAAATAACAACGCAAATTTGAGAACAGATTTCCCTTCTCATCTACAAAGATTACATTCATTTACGCTTCTGTATTGAGTCTACGCCGTGCATGCGCCATTGCCCAGTGTGGCCTACGGAGTACCAGTCTGACACGCACCTCCTCAAAAATGTGACGTGTTGACTCGAAACCCTACGACTCTGATTGGGCAGTTCGGTAACTATATATTTCTTGAAACAGCTTTCCGCTCATTTTCTGGTTTGGAAGTCGGCGAGTGTATGAAAAAGTGGAAAATTGTGAGAAGCAAATACGTACGTCTACGAGAAAAAATGTGCAGCAGGAGAAGCATTGATCCTGGAGGGCAAGAACTGGAATCATTCGCTTTACTTGCAAGCTATTAACACTGGGACCAACGTGCTGGCATGTGACGCAGAAGTAGAAACTGCTTTTAATGGCGTAGCCTACGTGTATAACAATGGTGTACAAATATGGAATCAGCCTTTAGCCATTTAAAGCAGCTGTGAAAACTAGCAAGAGGAGCCCTTCATCATCCTGGCTACCTCGGTAAAAGCATCCTGTTGTATAAAAGTCCTGTAGAGATGCTAATGATACCCCGAGTACCATGGGCTCTACTCAGCTTCTGCTACCACATCCATGTCCTTCTACTTTCATCTGAACAGACTGAAGCCCGACTAGCAGACCAAAGGAGTAGAGCTTAACACGACTTAACCAGGCAACGGCGTGTGCTGCTTCTGTCTACTGCAATTTACAACGAAATATCCTGTGTGCAACACAAACGAGAGCCACACGCTTGTTGTTTAACTCCTGCTTTGTGGGCTTCACTTCAAAATTTATGCACTACAAACTGTTAACCTTGAACTAAGAGGACGGATCAGACAAGACAGCGTTCAGGGTTACAAGCCAACAAGGAGTCACCGCAATTCTGGAATCCAATTGGACAGAGACATCGATAGTGAGATAGTGAGGATAACAGATGAGACAGCCAGCAATAACAGCAGGGTCGCCGATTTAAAATCACAGAAACCTTTGCTTTCCTTCCTTAACCCATTCAACAAATTTACGCAGGTAATGCCAGGTACTTCAGCTATTTGTAGAATAAAACGCAGAAATACGCACTCAGTCGACTCAGCATGATCCATCCATTATCCAACCCACTATATCCTAACTACAGGGTCACAGGGGTCTGCTGGAGCCAATCCCAGCCAGCACAGGGTGCAAGGCAGGAAACAAACCCCGGGCAGGGCGCCAGCCCACCACAGGGCACACACACACACACACACACCCACACACCAAGCACACACTAGGGACAAATTAGGATCGCCAATGCATCTAACCTGCATGTCTTTGGACTGTGGGAGGAAACCCACGCAGACACGGGGAGAACATGCAAACTCCACGCAGGGGTGAATTTAGATAGATAGATAGATAGATAGATAGATAGATAGATAGATAGATAGATAGATAGATAGATAGATAGATAGATAGATAGATAGATAGATAGATAGATAGATAGAGTAGTAGGCAAGATTAAAATGTTGATAGGTTAACAAGAAAGGCATTAGATAGATAGATAGATAGATAGATAGATAGATAGATAGATAGATAGATAGATAGATAGATAGATAGATAGATAGATAGATAGATAGATAGATAGATAGATAGATAGATAGATAGATAGATAGTGTAGTAGGCAAGATCAAAAATTTAGATAGATTCGCAAGAAACCCATTTTATTATAGATAGATAGATAGATAGATAGATAGATAGATAGATAGATAGATAGATAGATAGATAGATAGATAGATAGATAGATAGATAGATAGATAGATAGATAGATAGATAGATAGCATAGTAGGCAAGATCAAAAATTTAGATAGATTCACAAGAAAACCATTTGATTATAGATAGATAGATAGATAGATAGATAGATAGATAGATAGATAGATAGATAGATAGATAGATAGATAGATAGATAGATAGATAGATAGATAGATAGATAGATAGATAGATAGATAGATAGTGTAGTAGGCAAGATCAAAAATTTAGATAGATTCACAAGAAAACCATTTTATTATAGATAGATAGATAGATAGATAGATAGATAGATAGATAGATAGATAGATAGATAGATAGATAGATAGATAGATAGATAGATAGATAGATAGATAGATAGATAGATAGATAGATAGATAGATCCCCTCCCTACATTCAATTTGCTGTTAGTATAAAGGACCCCCTCCCCCACAATTCATATTTCTTCACACTCTTCTTCTGAATGGTTCAGTGGTTGAAAGTCCTTTGAGGGGATGGGCAGCATTGTTCATAGCGGCACTCAGTTTTATCTTCATTCTCTCCTTTGCTATGACCTCTAGGGGTCCACAATGTGTCCCATAACTGAGCGTGCCCATTTAATTAGCTCGTTGATTCAGCGGGCCTCTCTTGAAGTGATGTCACAATTCTCTTTGCATCAAGAAACAAAGTTCTCCACCTGACTCCTCTCCTCTGTTTCATCCGCTTTATTGATAAACCCCATGAGTGCTGAATCATCTGAGAATTTTTCCAATTGACCAGACCTGGTGGCTTTGGGTTTGGTTTCTGTATAGTCGGAGGTGTTCAGACTGAAGAGAAGAAGAGACAGACCTGTTCCTTGAGATGCTCCAGCAATGATCACAGAGCCCATGAGTCTCACAAACTGTGGTCTGCGAGTCAAGATAGTTTGTTATCCCAAACAACACCAGCTCATCCATCTGCATATCTCAGAGTTTGCCCCTTCACAGGGATGGCTGGGTGGCATTGATGATGATGGAGAAATCAAAAAACAGAATCCTCCCAGTGCTGCCAGCTTTGTGGAGAAAACAGATAACTGCATCCTCCACTCTAATCCTTGTCCAACAGGCAAACTGCAATGGGTCCAGATGCTCTACCACAAGAGGACTTATATAGTCCAGGACCAGCCTCTTGAAAATCTTCATGATGTGAGACGTCAGTGCCACTGGTCTGTAGTCATTAGGTGAAGAGGCGCCTGCCTCCTTTGGAACGAGAACAATGCAGGATAAGCCTTGGGGACAGATGGATCAGGTGACCGAGGACACCACAAAGTCTTAAGAACTCGAGGACTGCATGCGACATCTAGTGGCACATTCAATAACTACACCCTACGCCTGTACTATTAACTGATCCTGGGAATTTTTGGGTCCGCCCATTATGCATGCAAATAGCACTGACTTCCTGCATTTATTAGGCTGATGCCATATGTGAACAGTGCTGTGCTCCGTTGTCCAAATTGCCATCGTTGGTGCACCCACCATTCAGTCATGTCACGATTTACTATGCCTTTCCCGCTCTGTGTACCTCCTGTCCCCTGTCATTCAAAACTCTTATGACCTTCCAGTTTCCATCTTGGCCATACTAATGGAAGATAAAGGGTTAAGCACAATCAAAGTCTGTTTTCAGATTCTGGGGGTTGGGGGGGGGGGGGGTGCAGAGAAAAGTATTTTGATTAGTAAATGAGATAGTTTAACTATTAGTAGCCAACGTAATAAGTCAGAGTCTGGGGGGACGCGGCCGTCCAATTTCCTGATAAGCTGAGTCCACCATGTTTAGGAAATTAGCAAATGGGCCGCTCTTGTAAAGTTCAGCAATCTTTCTAATACCTTTAAAAACAAAAAAATAAAACAAGCTTTTCACTTGAAGGCAATAATTTATAGTTAACACTACCAGAATGGCCAATGCCCCTAAAAGTTGAATCACTGGCGGCGAAAGTTCAAGAATCCTGCGATCAAGGGCCATGAGCTCATACAGACTGGAATTAAAAGTGTGAACATTTTTGTTATTCCAGGTGAGGCCCCAGCAAACACTTCGCCTCACTTAGTTCACAGTTCACACAAAGGCTACTTGATCATTGGCATTCCTCGATTAATTAAATTCAGCTCGTTCATGGGCTTATAGTACTGACTTGAACTTCGGGCCAGAGCCATTCTTTGAAGCCGCGCTGAATGTGTTTGACTAACCTCAGACATTCAGCTGGCAAGCGATGGTACACAACGTAGAGAGGCGAGCACCGGTTAGCATGGAGCAAGCTAATGGGCTAATTCAAAAAGCAGGCTTCCTTTACACTCTGAAAATTATTGGGTATCTTTTACTACATAAATATTATTATGTGTTTTCAGTCCAGAATGTTGGCCATAATAAGCCTTCGGAAACTCTTCCCAGGATTGCACAATGCTGCTATTTTGAGCGCCCCTATTATTATGAACGCTCCAAGCTCTGTTAAGCCTTTAAGTTTCTTGCAAAGCAGTACTTACTTTATTAAAATAATAATTTGATTTAACTGTGTAGCCTTACAGGTTGGGCACAATAATGTCTCCGAAACTTTTTCTGGAAAGAATTGCTGTCCGTCCGTGTGCTTACAGGCTCAAATAGTGTTATTAGTCAGCCAGACCAGGGATTGGCGCTCTCACCTGATCCTCTCTCCTCTTCTTCCCCTGCAGTTCAGCCGAAGCCCCTGCCTCTCAATGACATCACCAGGCGTTCCACCCACTGTTGACGTCACTTCCGGCAAACCCTGATGACATCATTTCCCAGAATCCATCAGTTCCTGTTCTGGCCGCCCTGACTCCACCTCTTCCTCCTATCCGCCATATTTATAGAGCAGACTCAACCTGTCAGTCAGTTCAGTTGTGAACTCCACTTCTATAAAGACGTGTTTCTTTTCTTTTGTTGATCTTTTTCAGGATATGGGGTGGCCGTCCCCAAACCTTTTTCTGCCTGCTGCCTGATTTTTTTACCACAGCATTTACTGGGATTTAAGAGCGAGAGCAGCAGACTGGGTAACCATCTACCATGAGCTATTAGAATTATTAACTGCACTGTCTACATTAGATAACAGAATAAATGTAAAAATATGAGATATTTGATTTCTCTTGCCTTGCGTATACCCCCAGTGTTCATTCTATGCCGTTCCTCGGTATCCTTGTGTGTGCCAGTCTCCCTTGCCCATCTCTTCCACTCTTGATCGCGTTCTGATAAAGCCTGATTCTCAGATTCTGTCATTTCAAGGAAAGTTGCTTGGCTTCTGCCCACTTTTTGACAACCACCAATGGCAGACGGGGCCCCATTACCCGCTGTGAAAACATCATTCATATTCTCGTGAATACTTTTCATGTCTGGAGGGGACTCTCGGCGTTCCTCCTATGCCTTTCCTCCATATGCTCATGTGTGTAAACCTCCTTTGCCCATTCCTTCCTCTCTCAATCGCATTCTGATAAAGCCTGATTCTCAGATTCTGTCATTTCAGGGTATGTTGCTTGGCTTCTGTCCACTTTTGACCATCACCAATGGCAGAATACTTTTCATGTCTGAAGATGACCCCCAGTGTTCCTCCTAAGCCTTTCGTTCATATCCTCGTGGGTGTAAACCTCCCTTGCCCACCTCTTACTCTCTCAATGGCATTCTGATAAAGTCCTCTTCTTAAACTCTGTCATTTTTAAGACATGTTTTAGGACAACCACTAATGGCAGACAGGCTCCCATTACAAACTGTGCAAACCTTATTCAAATTCTTTCTGACTTCCCTGTTCTTTTTGTCTCGTAAAATCTATCAAAAAATAGTCACGGGCACGATTGTAGAATGAATGCCAGAAATATGCATAAGATGCCATTTGGTGTGCTGATTAACCAGACAGAAAGCTGTTTAACCTGCTGTGCCTGAGGTCCAGGACCAAGGTTCACACAGTCCTCCTTCGAGAACTGCTACTCTCCGATAATACAGCACTGGTGTCGCCCACCACAGAGGACCTCCAGCGACCGATGAATCAGTTCTCCCATGCCTGGGTCTTGGGTCAGGACATCCCAACATCACCATCAATCAGCATTGACAATGTAGTGCTTGAAGTGACCAACAAGTTCACCTACCTGCGCTCTACGATTACCAAAGATTTATCACTTGTCAAGGAAATCAACAAGCGAAGAGCCAAGGCTGCTGGCACGATGGCCAAATTAAGGAAGAGAGTGTGAGATAACATAAGGTTTAATGTGAAGAATGTTAGATTAAATTATGGCACTCTATCTATCTATCTATCTATCTATCTATCTATCTATCTATCTATCTATCTATCTATCTATCTATCTATCTATCTATCTATCTATCTATCTATCTATCTATCTATCTATCTATCTATCTATCTATCTATCCTGTTAATTGATCTACATTTTTAATCTTGCCTACTACACTATCTATCTATCTATCTATCTATCTATCTATCTATCTATCTATCTATCTATCTATCTATCTATCTATCTATCTATCTATCTATCTATCTATCATTTAGTTCCTTTCATATCTATCTATTATATACTGCCTTTTCATATCTATCTATCTATCTATCTATCTATCTATCTATCTATCTATCTATCTATCTATCTATCTATCTATCTATCTATCTATCTATCTATCTATCTATCTATCTTGTTCATTTATCTATATTTTTAATCTTGCCTACTACACTATCTATCTATCTATCTATCTATCTATCTATCTATCTATCTATCTATCTATCTATCTATCTATCTATCTATCTATCTATCTATCTATCTATCTATCCTGTTCATTTATCTATATTTTTAATCTTGCCTACTACACTATCTATCTATCTATCTATCTATCTATCTATCTATCTATCTATCTATCTATCTATCTATCTATCTATCTATCTATCTATCTATCCTGTTAATTGATCTACATTTTAAATCTTGCCTACTATCTATCTATCTATCTATCTATCTATCTATCTATCTATCTATCTATCTATCTATCTATCTATCTATCTATCTATCTATCTATCTATCTATCTATCCTGTTCATTTATCTATATTTTTAATCTTGCCTACTACACTATCTATCTATCTATCTATCTATCTATCTATCTATCTATCTATCTATCTATCTATCTATCTATCTATCTATCTATCTATCTATCTATCTATCTATCCTGTTAATTGATCTACATTTTAAATCTTGCCTACTATCTATCTATCTATCTATCTATCTATCTATCTATCTATCTATCTATCTATCTATCTATCTATCTATCTATCTATCTATCTATCTATCTATCTATCTATCCTGTTAATTGATCTACATTTTTAATCTTGCCTACTACACTATCTATCTATCTATCTATCTATCTATCTATCTATCTATCTATCTATCTATCTATCTATCTATCTATCTATCTATCTATCTATCATTTAGTTCCTTTCATATCTATCTATTATATACTGCCTTTCATATCTATCTATCTATCTATCTATCTATCTATCTATCTATCTATCTATCTATCTATCTATCTATCTATCTATCTATCTATCTATCCTGTTCATTTATCTACATTTTTAATCTTGCCTACTACACTATCTATCTATCTATCTATCTATCTATCTATCTATCTATCTATCTATCTATCTATCTATCTATCTATCTATCCTGTTAATTGATCTACATTTTAAATCTTGCCTACTATCTATCTATCTATCTATCTATCTATCTATCTATCTATCTATCTATCTATCTATCTATCTATCTATCTATCTATCTATCTATCTATCTATCTATCTATCTATCTATCTATCTATCTATCAACCACTTCACCACCTAATAGCTAATGTGTGGTAAGCCTACTGCCGTCGCATCATCCAGGTGGGTGCTGCACATTAGTGGTGGCCGAAGTGGCTTCACACTCACTATGTAAAGCACTTTGATTAATGAGAAACGTGCTACATAAATGTAAAGAATGATTATTATTATTATTATTATTATTACTCAGAATGTGGTGACAAGCAAAAACCATCCAGTGACATTTAACCTAAAACACATGTTTGAGCAACATGAGAGTACCCAGGGGAACCCCATAGTGGAATGAGGAGAGCTAGCAAACTCCACACCAATTATAAAACATACATTAACTTTACAATACTTAGAGAATGTGATAAAACATACAAACATAAATAATCACCCATGAGAATCTCAAGAGCATCTGAGGTGTGTTCATATAAACCTCCAGGAAAGGTCGAAAGTGTGGAAATTCCCACTTAAGTGTAAACACTTGAGGTTAAAAAGATTCACTTTTTGTAAAAAAATATATTGCCCGCCATAAAACATTCAGATAGGCATTTGATTGTAAAAGGTGCTGCCAAAAGAACATTTTTATTATGTTTAAAAAATACAAATGGAGAGGCAAAGCAAAAAAAAAATAATATTTCCACTGACTCGACTGGATCTACTAATCCAAACGGCTGCTCGGCCTTCCATAAATACAAAAAAATAAATAAAAAGACACGCCAAGACGCGGGTCATAAGCGGGTCAGGTATTAATATCAGATACTCACTGACGCAGCTGCTGACGCGACAGGTCCTGACGAGAGGAGGCGGAGGAAGGCTGGTGCATTCCGATCTGTTTAACGTGACCTGCTGACCCGTGGCCGTCATTCTGCGACAGACTGTCTCCCGTCTCTGGATACCAACGCCGCAGCTAACGGAACACTGCATGGGGGGACATATGAACATTACAGTTTGCCATCGGAGCCTTCAATAGCACAAGATCAGACACAGGTCACTCAGTGCTCATGGGTCCTGAAGGGCATACAGTGTACCGTAATTATTTCAAGTTTTCTCTATGTGGATTTTTTGATTATTTCTTTCTGTATGTGTTTGTGGGCAATATACTGTATGAGTGTGCATATGGTGAGGCCTGCGGGCATGTAGAGTGCTGCATGGGTTCTGGTAAAGGGCACAGTCACTAACCTGTTGTCTGCATCCATTCCCATACTTGAGAAGAAGTCCCTGGGATGCCCGCCTTGCCCTACTTTGTTATTTTCTCCTTCTTTGGACATTCCAGTCATTTAACGGGGCACGCTCTTGGACCCCAAGTCTTCACATGATTTGCTCTTCTATCACTACATATATTGTGGACCTTCCAGCCCCTTACACAGACAGACAGACACCCGATGTCCAAAACACACACGTTTAATATTTCTTTTGCCTTGTAAAGTGCCTCACAATGTCCGAATCAGACAAACACTCAGACCCTTCTTCTGCCGCCCTCACTCCTCCTCTCACAAGCTCTGTCTTCTCCCTCCCAACTCTGGCTCGACTAAGGGAGTGAGGCGGCCCCTTTTATAAAACCCCGGATGTGCTCCAGGTGGTTCATGATGATCTTCTGATGGCACTTCCTGGTGTGGCGGAAGTGCCACGTGAGCACCCGGAAGCACTCCAGGTGTGCCTGGAATTTCTTCCGTCAGGACTTCTGGTTCAGGGCCCCAACCGGGTTGAGCTTCCAAGCTCTGATCCCATGGCCCCCATGCAGACCAGGGCGGCTGCCCTCTCGTGGCCCAGGGGAGGCCCTGTATCTCTCCTGGTCACTCCAGGCGTCCCAGTTGGACAAGATCCCAAACCGTCCACCACAATATATACTGACCAGTTGGGGGCATGAGACCCCAACCTCAAATACAGATAACCCAACTCACCTCCGGGTTCAAATAAATCCACACAACTCAAAATAACAATTAATCAAACACATACACGGTCTTTAAGTTCTTTCTTTCTTTCTTTCTTTCTTTCTTTCTTTCTTTCTTTCTTTCTTTCTTTCTTTCTTTCTTTCTTTCTTTCTTTCTTTCTTTCTTTCTTTCTTTCTTTCTTTCTTTCTTTCTTTCTTTCTTTCTTTCTTTCTTCATTGTGGTTTGCCCACTGCCTTCTTAATCTGACCCTCCAAGCTATGGCAGCAGGCTCCTTTTAAGATGAACCTTGGAGCATTTCTGGTGGCTTGATGAGGCCAGTTGGAAGTTCTTCCGGGTCAAAAGAAAGCCAGGGAAGTCCTGGGGCACTGCCCTCTATCATCCCCCTGGGATCCCTACAGGGCTGAACTTTGAACTCCAACTCCCATGCAGCCCTGCGGGTGTCCAGAATTGGAATTCTATCTGAGAGATTCTGCCACCTGGCATAGCCTTTGGGCATCTCAGTCAGGACGGGAATCATAAGGCGTCTCCGGCTGGATTAATGTGCCCAAGTGGTAAAACTGGGTCTTCCTTCAAAGCAGGTTCCCAAGTAGGGTGGCTTATTATGTACTTGGTGCTGAAGTCCAGGGCTCCACAGTCCTCTGGGCACTCACTGGCGGTGGCCACGGGCCCCAACCGGGTTGAGTTTCCAAGCTCTGATCCCGTGGCCCCCCATACAGACCAGGGTGGCTGCCCTCTCCTGGTCCCTCCAGGTCGTTCCAGCCAGACAGGATCCCCAGTTGTCCGCCACAATATATAGTGACCAGTTGGGGGCATAAGCCCCCAACCTCAAACACAGAAAACCCAACTCACCTCCGGGTTCAAATAAATCCACACAACTCAAAATAACAATTAATCCAGCACATACATGGTCTTTCTTTCTTTCTTTCTTTCTTTCTTTCTTTCTTTCTTTCTTTCTTTCTTTCTTTCTTTCTTTCTTTCTTTCTTTCTTTCTTTCTTTCTTTCTTTCTTGCTTCTTGAAAGCAGGTTCCCGTGTAGGGTGGCTGAAGGGGCCATAGAACACTATGATATATATGCACAATGTGAAGACCTCCCCCTTCAACCAGCTAAGAAGCACAGGCAGATTCTATAATCCATCCTGCAATATCATGAGCGAGGTGTCCAATTGTTCCCAACTTTATTTTGGAGCTTGACAATGACCCCCAAACACACGGCCAATATAATAAAACAAGGAACAGTGAATCCAGCAGTAGCTGGTATGGCCAGCAAAGAGCCCTGATCTCCACATCTGGGATCACAAGTTAGACGGGCAAAGTCTGCAGTGGACCTGCACAAGGAGACAAGACGCAGGTGAGGACTTTCAGAACCCACATGGCAGTGGGGCTAAGAGAAGACAAAAGGGTGGGAACACCAAATATTTTTCTGTTTACTGCTCATTTATGAGAAAGAGGTTAGGACCTTGCACCAATACAGCGTGTCGCCGCACCACCTCAGCATGATGTTTATTCATCAATAAATGACATTGTTTTTGAATTCTGTCCTAAGATTTATGCACACAAATTGGTGCCTGGCTGCCTAGAGATGGCTACCATGATGGCACAGTGCCAGGCATTCTCTCTCACAAGGCCTACCATGCAATTAGCAGAGGTCCTGCAAATGCCAGTGTGGAAATGCCGAGGCTGCCAGCGTGGGTGTGGGGAGCGTCATGGCCTGGGTATCCTAGGTACTCCAAAACACAAACATGCAGGGACAGTGGCACCAATAATAGAGGGCAGCAGCCTCTATTTGAGGCTGGAGTGCAGACAGCTCAGTAGATGCCTGACGCGTTTTTTAGGAAAAAACAAAGAGAGACTTAAACCAGGGTGGCAAAGTGAGAAGTGGCAAGAGGTTTCAGATCTCTGTAAGAGCAACAGGTGTACAATAACAAGATGTGTCTTTACCAAATTCAGAAGACAACATGTCTGCTAGTAAATGTAACGACAGGATCAAGGAAATGTGAGCTTTTGTTGTGCACAAATGTTCACCTATAAGCTGAATGAAAGACATGAGGAGCACAGATGGTTTGTCTTCTTCAATGTTTCTGCTAGTGTAGTTCAGACATCTTACCTTAGACCATTCACCCCCTATGAGATGTGGGGGGCAGTCGATCTTCCCACAGGGAATATGAGACGGAGGCTTGGGATTCTTGCAGAATTCGTCGGCGACTTTGAGGACACTTCCGTCGGAGTGGAGCTTCTTACAGTGGACCTTGCGGGACTGCGTTCCTCCTCCGCACGAATGTGAACACTGCAATACCAGAGCAGAGCCACCCCATGTTACGCACCTCTGACACCATGTCAGTGGGAAATGACAGCAAGAATGAAGCATTCTGGGTACCTGAAGATGGGACAGACTCCAGAAACAATTACAGTTTATGGTGGTGACACCAGAAAGAGGAGGAGGTTGGGGGGCACGCGCTGATAGAAGACGAACCACCTGGATTGAGACCCGAGGGTAGCGGGTGACACCTCAGCACCACACTGGAATAGTGGGAGGTTTTTTTTTTTACAGTGGCTGCCACCAACCCCCAAGTTTTCCTTGTAAGTTGGGGGACCTGCTTGCAGGGCTGGATGCAGATTAATGTCACACCCAGGGTGACGCAACTGCAGGTGTAGGGTCTTGCTCAAGGGCCCAAAAGAGCAGAGGCACTTCTGGTGTTTACGGGATTCAAACCGGCAACCTTCTGATTGCTGGCGCAGATCCCTAGCGTCAGAGCCACCACTTTGTCTACCAGAAAGGGAACAGATTGAAAAAGTATCAATGTGAAGAGAAGAGAAACTGGAAATGAACAGAAAGTTAAAATCAAATTGATAAGGTGAACGCAACCCACGTCATAATCACAAGGCAGGCGCTCGCAGCTGATGGTGTTCTGGTTGTTCCCCAGCTTATGTTTAAATTACACCTTTCTGACTTCCCTGTTCTTTTTGTGCGGGAAAAATCTGACAAAAAATAGTCACGGGCACGATTGTAGAATGAATGCCAGAAATATGCATAAGATGCCATTTTGTGTGCTGATTAACCAGACAGAAAGCCGCTTAACCTGCTGTGCCTGAGGGCCAGGACCAAGGTTCACACAGTCCTCCTTCGAGAACTGCTACTCTCCGATAATACAGCACTGGTGTCACCCACCACAGAGGACCTCCAGCGACCGATGAATCAGTTCTCCCATGCTTGGGTCTTGGGTCAGGACATCCCAACATCACCATCAATCAGCATTGAAAATGTAGTGCTTGAAGTGACCAACAAGTTCACCTACCTGCGCTCTACGATTACCAAAGATTTATCACTTGTCAAGGAAATCAACAAGCGAAGAGCCAAGGCTGCTGGCGCGATGGCCAAATTAAGGAAGAGAGTGTGAGATAACATAAGGTTTAATGTGAAGAATGTTAGATTAAATTATGGCACTCTATCTATCTATCTATCTATCTATCTATCTATCTATCTATCTATCTATCTATCTATCTATCTATCTATCTATCTATCTAGTTCATTTATCTATATTTTTAATCTTGCCTACTACACTATCTATCTATCCTGTTCATTTATCTACATTTTTAATCTTGCCTACTACACTATCTATCTATCTATCTATCTATCTATCTATCTATCTATCTATCTATCTATCTATCTGTCTGTCTGTCTGTCTGTCTGTCTGTCTGTCTGTCTGTCTGTCTGTCTGTCTGTCTGTCTGTCTATCTATCTATCTATCTATCTATCTATCTATCCTGTTCATTTATCGACATTTTTAATCTTGCCTACTACACTATCTCACTATCTATCTATCTATCTATCTATCTATCTATCTATCTATCTATCTATCTATCTATCTATCTATCTATCTATCTATCTATCTATCTATCTATCTATCTATCTATCTATCTATCTATCTAGTTCATTTATCTATATTTTTAATCTTGCCTACTACACTATCTATCTATCCTGTTCATTTATCTACATTTTTAATCTTGCCTACTACACTATCTATCTATCTATCTATCTATCTATCTATCTATCTATCTATCTATCTATCTATCTATCTATCTATCTATCTATCTATCTATCTATCTATCTATCTATCTATCTATCTATCTATCTATCTATCTGACCTCAAACACCAACCTTAAGTTGTACCAGACATGTGTTCTTAGTACCCTGCCGTATGGCAGTGAATCCTGGACAACCTTCGCCAGACAGGAGAAACACCTAGAATGGCGATTCCTGTGCATCAAATGGTGTGACAAAGTAACAAATGTCAATGTGTTGAATCAGGTTGACTCCTTGAGCACTCATCTCCTCCTCTGTCAGCAGCGACTGCGATGGCTAGGACACGTGCACTGAATGAAAGATGGCCGCATACCAAAAGATGTTATGTAATGTGACCTGGCCATTGGATGTCACCCAACAAGCTGACCAACAATGCGCTATAAAGACGTCTGCAAATGTGACCTGAAACTCGCAGGCATTGACCCCTTGAGCTGGGAACTTCTTGTAGATGAGCGGGGTTGTCTGGTGACACGATATTCGAGAAGAAGTCAAGATGGGCTAATAAAAGCACAATCAACAGCTGGGGGACAGAAGACAACACAGAAAGCGGAAACAGCAAACTCAGTCCACTGATACACTTTCAGCCTTTGTCTGCAGCACCCGCGGAGAGACTGCCATGCCAGGATTGGGTTATTGAGCCACACAAGGTGCTGCCCGCAACAGGATTGATCAAGAGTATCTAAGGAGCTACCATTATCGTTCAAGATAGACAGATGCTGATACTAACGTCATAATCACAAGGCAGGTGCTCGCACCTGATGGGGATCTGGTCAAGCCTGGGTTGCTCCGTGGTTTATGTTTAAATTTGTTATTTTGTCTTTCATGTTTTTTTTTTTAATCTCATAAAATTCTGCCATGGTGGGTTTGGTGAAAAAAAAAAGTCATGTGCACAGTTTTAGAATGAATGCTAGAAATACACACTCTATGAACTTAGCGTGACACGATTCAGTGTGCTGATTAACCAGCCTATAGGCGTATGATACCTAGCAGCAGCATTCCGAAAACTACACTCTACTCCGTGGCACTGATCAATTCTGGAAATTTTTGGGTCCGCCCTTGTGTTAAATCATTAATTCATTAATTACTCATAAACAATGCGCTTAATTTCATAACAACGGAAACTCACCTCCCTCCATTCTTCGACCTGCCACAATGGTGGGCAATCAAACTGATTGCACGACTGTACAATGGCGGGTTTTGCCTCCAGGCACTCCTTCTCGGGCACTAAAACAGAGTCTTCATTGTTGAACGATGCTCGACGCTTACAGGTAACACTTCTGGTTTGAATTCCGACTCCACAAGTTGCAGAGCAGGAATTCCATGAGGTGGACTCCCATCTGAGGAGAGAATCAAAGGAGAGATTATGTTGAGGTGCCAGAAGTGCATTCAGAAATGGACGGGTAGGTTGTGGTTATTGAACTCAAAGGGTAACGGGGTGAAATCATTAATGCATTAAACCAGCGTTTCTCAACCTTTAAGTATTTGCAACCCGAGTTTTCATAACCGTTTTAATCGCGCCCCCCTAACGTTTTTTTGAAACCCTAATAAAATGTATTCCTATATTTTTTGCTGCCAATACACCACTACAAGTTTAAAATTTCCCTACGAATAGCAAAAGTACACCACATATGGCAACATTGGCGCCACCTTTTTTGTTACTTCACAGTTTGAGAACTGCTGCATTAAACTATTTATTTATCTATCGGAATTCTTACTGTAAGGTGACATACAAATAAATATTTCCATTCTTTGACTCTTTTTGAGGGTTTTTCTACCCTCCTTCCACACACACACTTTTAATGGGGTCACACACAGGCGAATGGGAGGCAGCTGAAAGGCTGAAAGGGAGGTAATTCCACGCCAGACCAGAGGATGGCAGAGTGCTCTGATCCTTACTCTTTTTCATCGGCAGACCGACGACAGGAAATTTAGTCTAGATCCAATGATGTCACTTCCTGTTCCGGGCCCTGATGACATCACTTCCCCGGCTAGACTTTAAAGCCGCCATGTTTCCCTGTCTGTTTGTTCTTGTTTGGACTAAAGTCTTGTGGAAGCTAGGGGTCACTGTTGCCCCTTAATCCCAAACAGACAGACACATAGTATCAGTGGCATAGCTAGGGGTGGGCGGAGGGGGCGGTCTGCACATTTTTGGGGGTGACATTATTGGCCAAAAGGCCCATTACAATTCATGTGTAAGCAGCAGGGCTCAGAAAAATATCACTCATGGATGAAAAAAGTTAAATCCTCTGATTTGTATCCACAAATGCTTCAAAAATAATTTTCAGACTGTCCTTCTGTGACAGCAGCAGACACAGCAGATGAAATTAATGAGGCAGTAATAAAAATAAATATAAACATTACACCAATAATAATTTCTAGGAAGATAAACAACTAATTTACAATTTATAATTTTGTTTCGTTATCAATCTGAATGCGTTCTTGCTCTGCGCAGAAAACATCCCCACCTATCACTTGTACACTAAGATTTTCCATCTTAAAAATGTTGGGAAATTAAGATGCTTTCTAAATAAACAGGATTCTGAGAAATTAATTCATGCATTTATTTCTAGTAGGATTGACTACTGCAATGCGGTGTTCACTGGAAGTTCAAACTGTTCTTTATATAGCTTCCAGTTAATCCAAAATGCGGCTGCAAGAATTATGACAAGAACAAGAAAATACGAACACATAACTCCAGTTCTTAAATCCTTACACTGGCTCCCGGTTAAGTTTAGGGCCGATTTCAAAATCCTCCTTTTAACATATAAAGCATTAAATGGCCGAGGTCCGGCTTACTTGTCTGAACCTATCATGACTTACAAACCTGAGTGCACATTAAGATCTCAAGATGCCGGTCTGTTTGCGATTCCAAGGATTAATAAAATAATGGTGGGAGGTCGAGTTTTTAGTTACAGGGCCCCTAAACTGTGGAGTGGTCTGCCTGCTACTATAAGAGATGCCCCTTAAGTCTCAGGCTGAATACTCACTTCTTCAGTTTAGTGCACCCTGACTAGAGCTGCTGATTAACTGTACAGACTGCATCTCTGCTGTTAGTCATTAGCACTCAAAAATAAGTAACATGACAGTTAGAATTTGTTACTAACCCTCGCCTATGCTGTTTCTCTTCTCGGTACTCAAATGTGGCACTTGGTGCCACGGCCCACCTGCCAAGTTGTTTTGCCTGCCTAAGGTAAAGTCATCCCTGATGGAGGATCGCAGGAATCGTGGGAAAGAGGGGTCCTGTCATTGGGTTAGCACTAATTCAGCTGTGGAATGGCCAAATGGGGGAGGCAGCTTGAGGTTTGGCTGAGGTCTCCAGGACTCTAAAGAAATCCAAATCATATTTTGTGATATCACCTACTGTTAAATTCTACTCTGTACTTCTAAAATTTTTTTATACTGTATTGAGGATTTGTTCTGTTCTGTGTATTGTATTGCATTGTATTGACCCCCTTCTTTTTTGACACCCACTGCACGCCCAACCTACCTGCAAAGGGGTCTCTCTTTGAACTGCCTTTCCTGAGGTTTCCTCCATTTTTTCCCTACAAGGGTTTTTTTTTTGGGAGTTTTTTCTTTGTCTTCTTAGAGAGTCAAGGCTGGGGGGCTGTGAAGAGGCAGGGCCTGTTAAAGCCCATTGCGACACTTCTTGTGTGATTTTGGGCTATACAAAAAAATTAATTGTATTGTATTGTCAATTCCCGGGTCCTCCCTGCGTGGAGTCTGCATGTTCTCCCCGTGTCTGTGTGGGTTTCCTCCGGGCGCTCCGGTTTCCTCCCACAGTCCAAAGACATGCAGGTTAGGTGGATTGGTGATTCTAAATTGGCCCTAGTGTGTGCTTGGTGTGTGGGTGTGTTTATGTGTGTCCTGCAGTGGGTTGGCACCCTGCCCGGGATTGTTTCCTGCCTTGTGCCCTGTGTTGGCTGGGATTGGCTCCAGCAGACCCCCGTGACCCTGTGTTTGGATTCAGCGGGTTGGACAATGGATGGATGGATGGATGTATTGTATTGTATTGTACAGTACACTGGTTCTGGTTTTCACAGCGTAATTATATTACACTAATCATTAGAACTTGATCTATATTGTATTCTTGTCTAGTTGATGCTTATAAATAATTATATGTGAATAAGTTATTGCTGTTTCTCTATATATGAATAAACCTATGCAGAATTTATCTTAATTTTTCTGTATATGTCATTTTAATTTTCTATTTAAATAGGTTAACATATTCAGACATGTTGGACGGCGGCAAATTGAATCACCGCCCGGCCCAAGCGGCATGAACTCGAGCTACGCCTCTGCGCAGGACATAAGATAAAAGCACTAAGAAGTATTTTAATTGACTTTCTTCTTCCTTACAGTGCCCTCCAAGCACCATAGCCACAGGTTTACGGGCAAATAAATAAACACTACTCTTTCTCTTCCTTCATGCCTCCAAGCAATTGTTGTCCACCTCCTCCCGACTCAGGCTCACTGGCTGGGTTCTCAACAGTCCTTGATATGGTCCCCAACCTGGACGTGCTTCTTCTCTTCCAGCCACGTGACCTGCCAGCACTTCTGGCTCAGATGGAGCATTTAAATTTTTAATCAGCCAGGATGAACTTCTGGGCTTCCGCCCCCATGACTTGCTAGGTGAAAATCTTGTCTTCCATCTTTGTTCCACAGCACCTCCTAGCAGCACCCAACAAGGCTGAGATAAACAACTCCGTGTCCCATGGTGTCCGGAGGGATTCCGGGGCACCTCTACAGTCCAGGGAAACTGCCAGCTACCGTCTTGGGGGAGGCAGTGTCCCAAAGTAGCTGCCATCCCCCATCCTACCAGTCTCCGGGCATCCCGGCCGGCTAATAGAGTGTGTAAAACTCCAAACCGACCATCATCTTTAGGCAGCCTATTTTCAAGTATACGGGCGGCTGCCCCCAGACCTCTTTCTAATAATAATAATTCTTTGCATTTATATAGCGCTTTTCTCACTACTCAAAGCGCTAAGCAATTGTAGGTTAAGGGCCTTGCTCAAGGGCCCAACAGAGCAGAGTCCCTTTTGGCATTTATGGGATTCGAACCGGCAACCTTCCGATTACCAGTACAGATCCCTAGCCTCAGAGCCACCACTCCGTCTTAATCCTTTCACAATGGTGGTGTTGACACCCGTGATTCTGCTGGGCTTATGAAACCCCAGTTTCACAGATTTCACCATCAGAGTTCACTGACTGGTTTATGTTGAGCGAGGGGATGCCCTGAGCCCTGTAAAGGCCGGGGAAAACCCCATAATTCCTTGTGGACCACTGAATGCGCTTGTGGTGTTGGTGAGTTCTTGTTTCGTTTCTACTGGATTTTGAACCTTTGCTCTGTTTGTTTTTTTTTTACTTTGCCTTCTGGATTGTGGATTGAGCCTTCTTTGCTCAGAATTGTCTTGCTGTTACTGGAAACTTCTTGATCATTTGTTCTCTTCTGAGCCTATTTTTTGTTTAACAGTATTTCAGAAAAATATGTTAAAAATGTTTTTATTTGTAAAGATTTTATTTACACTTGCCCTTTTGTGATTAGCCAGGGTTTCACAGTCTTCCCCCTATGCAGTGGGCATCTTCAGTCATTTTTGGGAGTATTGTGCTTAGGAACTCTCAAGTTCATCACATTTTTGGAAGTCCTCGCCCTTCGCTATTTTGTACATCTGGAGTATTCATAATAGGTCAGTCAGTCATTTTCTAACCTGCATAGTCCTGAACTGGGTCGTGGGGGGCTATCCCAGCTAGCATAGGGTGCAAGGCTGGGACAAACCCAGGACAGGGCGGCAGACCATCACAGGGTGAACACACACACCCAAACATACACATACCCCAACCACACTGTAGGACAGCATTTCTCAACCTTTAAGTATTTGCGACCCGAGTTTTAATCGCGCCCTCCTAAAGACTTTTTGAAACACTAATAAAATTTATTCCTATATTTTTTGCTGCTGATACACCGCTACAAGTTTAAAATGTCCCTACAAATAGCGAAATTACGGCACATATGGCAACATTCGCGCCCCCCTTTTTGTTACTTCCCCCCACAGTTTGAGAACCGCTGCTGTAGGACGAATTTAGGAGCGCCAAGTCACTTAAACTTACATGTCTGTGGACTGTGAAAGGAAACCAGAGCACCCGGAGGAAACCCACACAGACACAAGGAGAACAGGCAAACTCCACACTGGGAGGACCCAGGAGGCAAACCCTGGTCTCCTTACTGCCAGGCATCAGCGCTACCTCTGCACCACTCTGCTACCTATTCATAATACTTATTGGATTATTTATTTATATTTTCATTTTTGGCAATTTCCTTTTTGTATATATTATTCAGTTTGCAGCATTCCAGTCATCATTGTTAAAATCACAACCTGCAACCTATTAACTGTCAGTGCTCCTTTTCGAAGAATTTTGACCGATGCTCATTCCAAGTTTACTGCAAAAGAGCAGCAGACCACAAGTGTGCTGAGCGCAGGGCATTGTCAAGGTTTCCGGTCCAATAAATTACTTTTATGAATGCTGCAGCACATACTGTATAACAGACACTTTGTGCTGACATGGTAACACGCTATTGAAAATGGAATAAATTACAACATGGGCCCCCGACAGGAAGTCAGGCCATTAAAGAGTAAACAGGGCAGGTACTGGGGGGGCTTGGGGGGCTTCTGAGCAGCACTTAAGTGATTATTCGAAGATGATCAAAAAATGAAGATGCTGCATCCTGTAAAAGTCAAAACTAAAGAAAAAATGAAGCGTGGCAGATTATTTTGATAGGAGCTGATCTGTGAGCCACTGTCATTTACCAAGAACCCCAAAATCAATGTTTACATGATTATTATCTGTGATACAGTGGGGACAACACACAGCTTCTGAGGGGTTCATTTTGATGGTTTCTACAATGGCCTTCGATAGATAGATAGATAGATAGATAGATAGATAGATAGATAGATAGATAGATAGATAGATAGATAGATAGATAGATAGATAGATAGATAGATAGATAGATAGATAGATAGATAGATAGATAGCGTAGTAGGCAAGATTAAAATATAGATACATTCATAAGAAAAGCATTTTATTATAGATAGATAGATAGATAGATAGATAGATAGATAGATAGATAGATAGATAGATAGATAGATAGATAGATAGATAGATAGATAGATAGATAGATAGATAGATAGATAGAAATGACATTATATGTTACTTAGATAAATACTGTAGATATATATACACACACACTATTTTCTGAACACCCTCAAGAACAACTAAAAAACAAATTCTGACTCGACTGTCTCAGTCCCAGCGAGGCGCTATACAGACATGCACATTGCCGTTGGTGTAAAGAAGTCCCCGTAGCATTTCTTGACACACTTCTGCTGAATATTTCGTTGGCTGAAAGTCCTCAGTGTTGGTTTGTCAGAGAGGGGATGTGCAGCATTGTTCATAATGGCTCTCAGTTTTAATTTTCTGCGACCTCCAGGGGGTCCTGTGTGTTTCTCATAACTGGACCTGCCCTTTTAATCGGGATGTTAGTTTCGGCAGGCCTCTCTTGAAGTGATGTTACCAGTTCAGCTCACCACATCATAGAAAATCGAACTGGCGATTCTCATCTAGATTGTTCTGATTTATAGAAATGTGTGTTATGAACCTTCTAATTCTAATTTGTAAGTAAGAAATGTGTTGAGTCCAGGAGAGATCATTTGTCGTGGTCCCTGCCTCCTTACTGACTCCACAGTGGAGCCGTTGATAAAGTGGAGGAAGGTTGGTGGTAGGGCTCTTCCTAAAGAGTCAGACTATTGTTTCTACACCAGGCCACAAGTTGTCTGATCAACTCTCTGTAAATCATCTCATCATCACAACTGATGAGGCCTACCACTGTTGTGTCGTCTGTGAACTTAATGGTGTGGTTTGTGCTGTGTAACAATCATGCGTAATCAGGATTAAGGGTAGGGGACTTGAGATGCAGCCGTGCAGGTCACCCGTGTTCAGACAGGATGGTATTTGATGTACTGTTTCCAGATTAGGGTCTACTGTCAGGAAATCTAATTTCCAAATGTACAGGAAGAGTAAGCTTGTCCACACAGTGCTGAGAGATTATCATATTGAACGTGGACCTGAAGTCCAAACATAGCAACCACATGTATGTGTCTCTGTCTTCCTTCCAGGTGTCCCAGGCTCAGATGGAGTGCAATGGCAATGGTGATTAGGACAGCCATCGATCTGTGTTCACACAGGGGGCAGTACCTAGACGTTACTATCTCAGCATGAAATGAGACCTGTAGCAGGAGAACATAAGGATAAGGCTCAACAAAACCGATTTATATGATCATGATGAGGACTCTTCTCTTTTGCCCCAAATTCAACATCCTGTGTTAACATTAAGTCACAATGGGGCTGGGAAACTGTGAGGCATTCTTGTGCAGATAAGAGGCCAAGTCAAGGGGAAAAGGAAGGTACAACATCAATTTTTTGTGCAGGCATTAATAATGTTAAATATCATTAATCTAACCTAAGACAGCTTTTTTTTCTATAAGATAATGTTTTTTCATTCCTCAATTCCCTACCTTCAACTGGACATTTTTCATCTCGTCATATAAGGGACAGCTTGTAATTCCGCTGGCTTCATTATCTTCTTTCCATAGATAATTTCAGACCCCAGCATATCCTCCCTAACAGATGACCAGGTAATCATTTATAGAGCAGCGCCCACTTAGAGTATGAAGATGTTGATGGAAAGTAAATTATGGTGTCAACCTTAATAAGACAAACGATCTTCTCGATACCATTTAACTCTTCCAGCATCTGGCGGATGGACTTCGAATCAACACAAACCGGACAGATGATCCATAACGTCACAGCCAAGGATATCGGTGCTTTTGTAAATAAAGTTAACATACGGAGGAAAGTTGCTAAGTCGTGAGGTTGATGGAATTGCCTGCAGAGCGTAAAGGCAGGATTGTGTCAAGATCTGGAGAAGGCTACAAAGAAAACTTCCTGCAGCACTGAAGGTTTCTCAAGAGCACAGTGGCCTCCATAATTCTTAAATGGAAGAAGTTTTGAACAACCAGCGTACTTCCGAGAGCTGGCTGCTTGGCCAAACCGAGCAATTGGAGGAGAAGAGTCTTGATAAGAGAGGTGTCTAAGAATACAAAGGTCACTCTGGCTGTGCTCCAGAGAACTTGTGCGGAGAGGAGAAAAAACTTCCAGAAGGCCAACCGTCACCATAGCCCTTCACTGATCAAACATGACACTTCCTAGAGATGGCCAAACTAAGCAATCATGAGAGAAGGGCCTTAGTAAGTGAAGTGACCGAGAACGTGATGATCAATCTGGCTGAACCCATTTAGAGAGGGGAGAAACTTCCAGAAGGATAACGACTACTGCAACACTTCTAGCTCTGGGCTTTATGGTAGATTGGCCAGACAGAAGCCTCTTCTCAGTATAAGAGACATGGAAGCCCAATTGGAGATGGCAAGAAAGGTACCCAAAGGACTCTCAGACTGTGAGAAACAAGATTCTCTGGTCTGATGAAACCAAAATTATAGTCACGTCTGGAGGAAACCAAGTATTGCTTATCATCTTGGTGGTGGCAGCATCATACTGTGGGCTCAGGGATCATGAGACTAGATAGGATTGAGGGGAAACTAAATAGAGCACAGTATACAGAGATATTTCTGATAAATAACATCTGCTCTGGAGCTCAAACTTGGCCAAGGGTTCACCTTTCACAGAACAAAAGCAAAGACAACACAAGAGTAGCTTAGGGACATCTCTGGAGGGAATGTTCTGGAGCGGCTCAGTCAGAGCCCGGAGACTTGAAGAGAACTGAAAATAGCTGTCCACCAATGGTCTCCATCCATCCTGAGAGAGCTTGAGAAGATCTGCAGTAAAGAATGGTAGATAATCCCCAAATCCAGGTGTGTGAAGCTTGTCACGTCACATCCAAGAGGACTTCGGGGCTCAAATCACTGCCAGAGGGGCTTCAACTAATTACTGAGAAATTTCGCTAAGAAATGTACAAAAATTTCTAAAACCCTGTTTTCGCTTTGTCATTCTGGGGTCTTGAGTGTGGCTTGATGGGAGAAAAAAATGAATTTAAACGATTTTAGGACATAATGTGAAAAAAGAAGAGGGGTCTGAAGACCTTCTGGATCCACTGGAAGCAAGTCCACATTGTGTTGAGTTTATGCGGCCTGTGTGGCAGTCTTTGTTGCTTCAGGCTTTGATTTGCATTGAAAATTAAACTTGTCTCCGATCAGACTTCACTTGAATTTACTTTGGAGAATTTAGATGGTGTGGCAGATGGAAGGACCGAGAGAGAGGACTTCTATGGGGCACTACCTTTCCTGGGGACACTAGAGGGCAGCCGGGGATTTGGAGTTTGGACCAGTCCTGTTGGGTTCTCTGGGTTCCTACCTTGGACTTTCACCACACCCGGGAGTGACCCCAGATCTGGCTGAAGAGCCACCTGAAACACTCCCAGGAACAACATAAAAGGAGCCGCCACACGTCACTTGGGGAGAAGGAAGACGAAGCTTGGCAGAGAGGGAATGGAGGTGGAAGGACTGAGAGTGACCCAATGGAGAAGGAAGGGACTGCTGTGTCTCATATACTTTGGTGCTGTGCTGTGCTCTGGGGAGCGAAGAAAGGCCCTTCCCCAGCTCTGCATAAAAGGGTGTTGTGTGCTGCACTGGTGTCGGGTTAGGGTGGCTGTACGCACCCCGGGCTTTCCCAATGGATAGAATAGGCAGGCTTTGTTAGGCTGAATGGCCTGTTCTCACCAAAATGTTCCGAGTTTTGCTATTGCTGCACAAAATGAAATTGCCGTCTTGTATATGCATATCACTTCCATGCATGATCGTTCATTTTCACTTCTCCGTCCAGTGGTGACAGCCACTGTGGAAACAAGCCGAGACTGGTCACACGAGGCCACCCTATTTTTAGCAACTTTTTCCATCTTCTTTTCCTTTTGCATTTCCAGACACTCTGGCACCAGCTAGAAATCTCTCCGAGTTCTGTCCCTCTGCACTTCATATCCTCAGATTGGACCTCCGAGACAGAAAGCACTCACTTTACCATTTGAGATAAAAGGAAACTCCCCGTCTGGGGCGGATCTACTATCAAACTAATGAAGCTTAAGCTTCAGGACCCCTAATCCCAGAGGGGCCCCAGAAGCAACTTTAATCCACATTTAGTTTGGGTGTCTACCCTATGAGAAGTGGTTCTTAAACAACAATAATATTAATATTATAGTGTAACTCAGTACAACACGGATGATCCGCTGTGGTGACCCCTAAAAGGGAGCAGCCGAAAGAAGATGAATTCATTCAGTTTAGCAAAAGTAATTATAGTTTTAAAAAAATTGTAGTGATCTGTCGTGGAACAATCCCACTGACGAAGATAACAGGGGTTATCCGGACCTTTTTGCTAGTTGAGTTGGGGGCCCCCATAACAGTTCAACCTTCAGGGTACCAAAAAGCGCTTTGAGTAGTGAGAAAAGTGCTATATAAATGTAAAGAATTATTAGATAGATAGATAGACAGACAGACAGACAGACTGCGGTGGGTTGCCGCCTTGCCCAGGGTTTGTTTCCTGTCTTGTGCCCTGTGTTGGCTGGGATTGGCTCCAGCAGACCCCCGTGACCCTGTGTTCGGATTCAGCGGGTTGGACAATAGATAGATAGATAGATAGATAGATAGATAGATAGATAGATAGATAGATAGATAGATAGATAGATAGATAGATAGATAGATAGATAGATAGATAGATAGATAGATAGATAGATAGATAGATAGATAGATAGATAGATACATTATTAATCCCAAGGGGAAATTCACCTAATCCAGCAGCTGCATACTGATAAAAACAATATTAAATTAAAGAGTGATAACAATGCAGGTATAACTGACAATAACTTTGTATAATGTTAACGTTTACCCCCCTGGTGGAATTGAAGAGTCACATAGTGTGAGGGAGGAACGATCTTCTCAGTCTGTCAGTGGAGCAGGACGATGACAGCAGTCTGTCACTGAAGCTGCTCCTCTGTCTGGAGATGATCCTGTTCAGTGGATG
Organism: Erpetoichthys calabaricus; assembly: GCF_900747795.2. NCBI lineage: Eukaryota > Metazoa > Chordata > Cladistia > Polypteriformes > Polypteridae > Erpetoichthys > Erpetoichthys calabaricus. The sequence goes on along the minus strand of NC_041410.2, from coordinate 89,145,095 downwards.
CAGTGGATTCTCCATGATTGACAGGAGTCTGCTCAGCGCCCGTCGCTCTGCCATTGATGTCAAACTGTCCAGCTCCGTGCCTACAATAGAGCCTGCCTTCCTCACCAGTTTGTCCAGGCGTGAGGTGTCCCTCTTCTTTATGCTGCCTCCCCAGCACACCACTGCGTAGAAGAGGGCACTCGCCACAACTGTCTGATAGAACATCTGCAGCATCTTATTGCAGATGTTGAAGGACGCCAGCCTTCTAAGTAAGTATAGCCGGCTCTGTCCTCTCTTACACAGAACATCAGTATTGGCAATCCAGTCCAGTTTATCATCCAGCTGCACTCCCAGGTATTTATAGGTCTGTACCCTCTGCACACAGTCACCTCTGATGATCAATGGGGTCCATTAGGGGCCTGGTCCTCCTAAAATCCACCACCAGCTCCTTGGTTTTGCTGGTGTTCAGGTGTAGGTGGTTTGAGTTGCACCATTTAACAAAGTCCTTGATGAGGTTCCTATACTCCTCCTCCTGCCCACTCCTGATGTAGCCCACGATAGCAGTGTCGTCAGCGAACTTTTGCACGTGGCAGGACTCCGAGTTGTATTGGAAGTCCGATGTATATAGGCTGAACAGGACCGGAGAAAGTACAGTCCGCTGCGGCGCTCCTGTGCTGCTGACCACAATGTCAGACCTGCAGTTCCTGAGACGCACATACTGAGGTCTGTCTTTAAGATAGTCCACGATCAATGCCAGCAGGTATGAATCTACTCCCATCTCTGTCAGCTTGTCCCTAAGGAGCTGAGGTTGGATGGTGTTGAAATATTGTATTATTATTAAAAATGAAGTTCCACCACCCCTACTCCTTATTGTGCTCGTGACAAAGCAGAATTTTGAAATTAAAAATGGAACTGCAAGGGAATTAGATCAGCACATATATTAAAGTAAAGTGAGAGCAGTGATCCGGACACAGGAGAGAATTTGTAGCTAAAGCAAAGTTCATTCATTTACACCTGCATGACAACTGGATGGCACTTAGCCACAGTGCCTTTAAAAAAGGGGGGACAGGCGCTGGCTGGGGGGGCACACATTCAAAGTTGGTCCGCCATCACATCACCCTCCTCTTCATTATTTACCTCCTTCCCCTTGGAAATATCTTTCGTAATTATAACATTAGCTTCCACTGTTATGCTGATGACCCCCAGCTCTATCTCACTAGCAAACCTACTGCTTCCTTTCCACCCTCCTCACTTATTGATTGCATAGCAGAAATCAAATCCTGGTTTTCTTCAAATATTCTTAAATTAAATAACAAAGTGACACAACTGAGGTTCTCCTCATTGGTACAAAATCCACATTATCCATAACTGACCATTTCTCATTTGTTATTGATAATTCCTCTGTCTCCCCTTCCCCACAGGTGTCATCCTTGACAGTACTTTATCCTTTCAGTGCTACATCAATAACATCTCCCGGTCTCCATATTTCCACTTGCGTCACTTTATTCGTATTCGCCCATCCTTCACTCCCCACACCACTGCTGTCCTCGTTCATAGCCTTCTCACTTCTCGTCTGGATTATTGCAGTTCCCTTTTCTTTGGTCTTTCTCGCAAATCTCTTTCTAAGCTTCAACTGGTCCAGAATTCAGCTGCCCACCCACATCATTACTAGAACCTCCTCTATTCACCATATCACTCCTGTCTTACAGCAGCTTCATTGGCTTCCAGTTAAGTTCCGCATTCAATTCAAAATTCCTCTGTTAACTTTTAAGGCTCTCCACAACCTCGCCCCTCCATAACTGTCTGACCTCCTCCATGTGGCCATTCCCTTCTATATCCTTAGATCCTCTTCCTCCGTCCACTTGACTGTCCCCTTCGTCCGTCTTACCACCAGCTCTGGAACTCACTACCATCTGAGCTTAGAAATATTAAATCATTCTCACTTGTCAAATCTAAACTTAAAACTCATTTGTTTAAGACTGCTTCTTCTCTTTGATTACAATTGCTCTGTCTGATTTTAATTTTTGTATTTTAGTTTTGTTTATAATCCGTGTTTTATCTATTGTTCTGTGTCCTTGAGTGTTTAGAAAGGTGCCTACAAATAAATAAAATGTATTATTATTATTTAATACAAGTACCTTGTGAAACTATTTGGTCCCCTCACTGTTTGTCCCGCTTTGTCGCATTATAAAGGACTTAAGAATACAGTCTAAATTGTACACAGTTAGGTCCATAAATATTTGGACAGAGACAACTTTTTGCTAATTTTGGTTCTGTACTTTACCACAATGAATTTGAAATGAAACAACTCCGATGAAGTTGAAGTGCAGACTTTCAGCTTTAATTCAGTGGGGTGAACAAAACGATTGCATAAAAATGTGAGGCAACTAAAGCATTTTTTTGAACACAATCCCTTCATTTCAGGGGCTCAAAACTAATTGGACAAATGAAATAACTGGAAATCAAATGTTCATTTCTAATACTTGGTTGAAAACCCTTTGCTGTCAATGACAGCCTGAAGTCTTGAACTCCTGGACATCACCAGACGTTGGGTTTCCTCCTTTTTCATGCTCTGCCAGGCCTTTACTGCAGCGGCTTTCAGTTGCTGTTTGTTTGTGGGCCTTTCTGTCCAAAGTTTAGTCTTCAACAAGTGAAATGCCTGCTCAGTTGGGTTAAGATCAGGTGACTGACTTGGTCATTCAAGAATGTTCTACTTCTTTGCTTTAATAAACTCCTGGGTTGCTTTGGCTCTATGTTTTGGGTCATTGTCCATCTGTATCATGAATCAATGTGACTGCTGTATTTAGCTGGATTTGAGCAGACAGTATGTCTCTGAACACCTCAGAATTCATTCGGCTGCTTCTGTCCTGTGTCACATCATCAATAAACACGAGTGTCCCAGTGCCACTGGCAGCCATGCACGCCCAAGCCATCACACTGCCTCCCTCCACCATATTTTACAGATGATGTGCTATGCTTTGGATAATGAGCTGTTCCATGCCTTCTCCATACTTTTTTCTTGCCATCATTCTGGTAGAGGTTGATCTTGGTTTCATCTGTCCAAAGAATGTTTTTCCAGAACTGTGCTGGCTTTTTGAGATGTTCTTTAGCAAAGTCCAATCTAGCCTTTCTATTCTTGAGGCTTATGAGTGGCTTGCACCTTGCAGTGCACCCTCTGTATTTACTTTCATGCAGTCTTCTCTTTATGGTAGACTTGGATATCGATACGCCGACCCCCTGGAGAGTGTTGTTCACTTGGTGGGCTGTTGTGAAGGGGTTTCTCTTCACCATGCAAATGATTCTGTGATCATCCACCACTGTTGTCTTCCGTGGACGTCCAGGTCTTTTTGCATTGCTGAGTTCACCAGTGCTTGCTTTCTTTCTCAGGATGTACCAAACTGTAGATTGTGCCACTCGTAATATTGTAGCAATTTCTCAGATGGGTTTTTTCTGTTTTTGCAGCTTAAGGATGGCTTCTTTCACCTGCATGGAGAGCTCCTTTGACCGCATGTTGTCAGTTCACAGCAAAATCTTCCACATGCAAGCACCACACCTCAAATCAACTCCAGGCTTTTTATCTGCTAATTGATAATGACATAACGACGGACTTGACCACACCTGCCCATGAAATAGCCAAAGAGTCAATTGTCCAATTACTTTTGAGCCCCTGAAATGAAGGGATTGTGTTCAAAAAATGCTTTAGTTGCCTCACATTTTTATGCAATCGTTTTGTTCACCCCACTGAATTAAAGCTGAAAGTCTGCACTTCAACTGCATCGGAGTTGTTTCATTTCAAATTCATTGTGGTAATGTACAGAACCAAAATTAGAAAAAAGTTGTCTCTGTCCAAATATTTATGGACCTAACTGTATATACATTATAGTAATGGATGGCATGCAGACATCGGCATCGTGGCTGGGAATTGGCACAGTTGGCAAGATTTTTCTAGCCGTCTGCTTGGTAGGGCTATTATAATAAGTCATCAATGAGCTGGTTTGGCTGCATTTCCCTACTTGAACAATGGTGTCGCCATTTCCCAGTTTCTCCATAGTGTTCCTAAAGATGGGTCAGAGTTGCAGTAAATATACACATATACCCTAAATCCTGATGTTTGCATGGGAAGTTGTGTACATACATTTCCAGACTGTTTTTGTGAGTATATATAAATGAGGAACCCAGGTGAGCGGTGGATCAGGCAGCGTGAATATGTAGGCAGTGGAAGAGGCAGAGGAGATTGTGTGGAGCGGAGCTGTGGAAGATCAGGGATGAGCCAGCAGTGATGAAGGGCAGGCGAGAGGGAAACAGACAGCAGTTTTGGCTTTCCCCAGGGATGCTATAATATGCTTTGTTTATCCTACTATGGTACAACCACGGCAGTGTAATATCAGCAGAGTTCTTTGCAGCCTTTGTCGATTTTCATAAAGTGTTCGACTCAGTTGATCGAGCTGCCCTGTTGGATATCCTGAGGGTTTGCGGGATATCATGGCAGACCTGTACACTGGTACTGTGACAGCCATGCAGAGGAGACCCTCTGTGTTTTTCCCAGTTGATTCTGGGATTTATCAGGGGTGTGTTCTGCTCCTACTCTGTTCAATGCTTGTATGGACTGGGTGTTGGGCAAGGTCGTGTGGTCCAGCGGCTGTGGGGCATCTGTTGATGAAGAAAGATTCACGGATCTTGACTTTGCTGACAATGCTGTGATCTTTCCGGAGTCCATGTAGGCTCTGATTAGGGCATGAGGGGTCTGAGTGTTGGGGCTTGCGAGTGTCCTGATAAAAACCAACATCCAGGCCTTTAATGACCTCTTGGGCATGGCCATCAGCAGTGTGTCTGTCTGTGGAGAGAGTGTCGACCTCGTCGAGACATTTACTGACCTCGGCAGTGATATTCATGTCTCTGGTGACTCTTCCTATGAATTCAGTAAACGGATTGGGAGAGCATGGGGGGTCATGAGGTCGCTGGAAAGGGGTGTGTGGCCCTCCTGATATCTCAGCGAAAGGACAAAGGTCCAAGTCTTTAGAGTCCTGGTGCTTCCTATCTTGCTAGATGGTTGTGAGATATGGACACTATCCAGTGACCTGAGACGAAGACTGGACTCCTTTGGTACTGTGTCTCTTTGGAGGGTCCTTGGGTACCACCAGTTTGACTTTGTGTTGCTTATGGAGTCCCAAATGAGGCACATTACCTGCATTGTGAGGGAGCGTCAGTTACGGCACTACGGCCATGTGGCGCGTTTCCCCGATGGTGATCCAGCTCATAGGAGCCTCATTGTTGAGTACCCGAGTGGCTGGCCCAGGCCAAGGGTCGACAACATAACACCTGGCTGCAGCAGATAGAGGGTCATTTCCGGAGGGTGGGACTGGACCACGTGTCTACCTGTGGGGTTGCCAACTGGGATTCCGAGTTGTTTTGTCGTGTAATGGGTGTGGCAACACTCTGTACCAGTGCATGCTCCCCAACTTGACTTGACTTGACTTGGTACAGCCACCTCCAATAATGAACTAAAGTCCTGGATAACATCTACGTTGTTGCATACAAAAGAATAATGGTACATAAGCAGCTTATTTATATGAGATCAAAACTTCTTAAATACACAGACCACAGTGACGCACTGATTAATAAATTATTCACTGCTGCCAAATTATCCTTGTCTTTAAAATGTTGTTTTCAGGCCTAGATGAGTTAAAAGTCAGAATGAAAATTATGATGGCTTAAGATTCTGATTTTGAGGTTGAAACTTTTCCCTTTCACTGATGGATTCGTCTCCCATACAAAATGACTCCCATCTCACGAGTCATTTATCATGAGGCTCAATAAAATATTGTGTCATCCTCCTTAGAAGACACCAGACATGGTGAGGCCAATAAATAATTCAAAGCGATCAAGACAAAGATTCAAATGAACTTTCTGGCTAACATGGCTGCTTTCTAATGAATAATGTCTGTTCTTTAGAAACAAGCTATCTGCACCATTACTCTTGATTTCCCTTGTTATACAATGTTGATTAGCTACTCAACTGCTGTGGACCATCTGATCCGAAGCCCAGACGGTTGTCTAGCTCTGACCAATTTGTGAAGTATCCGCTCATTCCATCTACAGTTTTTCTATATCTCTTTACTCTATGGTGCTGTTTTGACATGGTGAAGATGTGCAAAACGAAGGGCAAAGGTCCAGGAAATGAACGAGAGAGCCCAAACCCAGTAAAAATACTGAAGGCGATACTGAGTGGCTTGTTGACAAAACCAAAAACTAGCAAAGTCATAGCCAGAATAAACTTGAAAACAACGCACTTGGGGGTCTTCTAGTTATATTCACAAAGTTGGAGACCTTTAACATCATCACTCTGATGCCGACATCGATAACGACTGACTTGGATACGCCCCTCACAACAAGCATGTAGCATCCAATAATAACCAAATGCCGCCTAGCCTCTTTAACCCTTACACTGCCACATACTTGGCACCCCTTGGACGCCAATTACTCTTTCGCTGCACTTTTTAAGTGAACATCACAATTCACCAAGAAAAAGTGACATTTTAATGGAACACATGCAAAGACCGTCACAATTTCTGCATCACTAATCATTTTACACACTGCCAATGAACTGTAAAAACTATTAAAGAAAATTACCGCAACAATCTATTATTATATGTACAAGGTGCAACTGACGCCATTGATGAAATTCAGTAAGTCATTGAGCCAGCTGCGCTTGAACTGGCTGCACGTGAGCACACAGAGGCCACCGCTGATGCTTGCAGGCCAGTCTAGTGCAGCGGCAGAATCCCAGGGACAGTGATGTTAATTCGCTAGGAGATGGCAGTGGTCCTGAGCTGGCTGCTCAATGAATGTACAGCACGGACTGATCAGCTCCAGTGTGCTGGCAAATGGCACTGGGAAACGACTAGAGCCGGTTACGGCGGTTTAAGGGTTAATCAAGGCCTTTGGATACACCTGACGTACATCAAAATGGTTTAACCTTAAACAAATATACATTAATCGAAGCAATCCTTCTACAGGTATACAAAATATTAGAGGGAAGAAGAGGAAACCATTAAAAACTTCTGGCTCCAAAATAATCACGGACGATTTATTTGTAAAGCAGAAAAAGTGCCACAGAGCTAAAGGTGTTTCCAAAGGCAGCCGAGAATAAACAATGGCAGTCCAAAATCCAGACTTTTAGTCAAGAAACAGAGTTACAATAATCAAAAATGAGAAACTCCAATGCTTACAGAGAGTCTTTACCTCGAGAACAGTAATGCCATACAGAAGCATCCCACTCTCTGCCCGTTTATACAAGAAACAGGGTAGGTATCCAGATACATGAGCTCAGGCATAACACAAAAACAATACTCAAAACATAAAGTATAAAAAGATGAAAAACATCATTTACAACATAATATGCAAAATAATTAAATATTTAATCTATCTATCTATCTATCTATCTATCTATCTATCTATCTATCTATCTATCTATCTATCTATCTATCTATCGTCACACACATGCAACTAGGAGCGAACTGAGTGGACCAAGTGAAGGTGATTACCCGCCGGGCCAAAGGGTGGCGGGGTGCTCTAAACCTATTTCTGCTATCTCTGCAGATCTACTACGGGAAAATCTGCTTGATATAACATTACTTCCTCTTTCTGCACCCAGACTGACGCCACTTCCTGTTCCGGTCAAATGACATCACTTCCGGTTTACAACCTATAAAATCTCCATTTTGCCAAGCTAGTTCAGTTTGATCTGGGAACTCAACCTGAGAACATCATCTTCTTTCTTTAAACCTTTTGCAGCCAGGGACAATATACGGGCAGCTGCCCCAAACCATTTTCAGTGTGTTGAGAATCTATCTATCTATCTATCTATCTTCTATCTATCTATCTATCTATCTATCTATCTATCTATCTATCTATCTATCTATCTATCTATCTATCTATCTATCTATCTATCTATCTATCTATCTATCTATCTATCTATCTATTGTGGTGGGCGACTGGGGGTGGTACCCAACTGGGACGCCTGGAAGGACCGGGAAAGGGACTATGCTTCCTCTGGACCACAAGAGGGCAGCCGCCCTGGTTGGTATGGGGACCACGGAAACAGAGCATGGAAGCTCAACCCTATAGGGACCCGCGGTCACCGCCCGATACCTATGAAGCTCTGGACGTCAGCACTTCCGCCAGCACTCCCGGAAAACCAGGGACACCCAGAGTGCTTCCGGGTGCTCGTGCGGCACTTCTGCCACACCAGGAAGTGCAGCAGGAAGCTCATTAGGAGGCACCTGGAGCACGTCCGGGTGGACTTAAAAGGGGCCGCCAACCCTCCATTCGTCAGCTGGAGTTGGGTGGAAGAGGACGAACCTCGGAGGAGATGAGTGGAGGCGGTGAAGGAAGGCAAGGAACTGAAGAGTCCGGACTTGAAAGTATGTGGTGCAGGGGCACCAGGTTGTATGCGGTGTTGTAAATAGTAGGATAATGTACAATAAACATGTGTGTATATTTGAACGACCAGTGTCTGCCTGTCTGTGTCGAGGCTGGTTTCCACACTATCTATCTATCTATCTATCTATCTATCTATCTATCTATCTATCTATCTATCTATCTATCTATCTATCTATCTATCTATCTATCTATCTATCTATCTATCTATCTATCTATCTATCTATCTATCTATCCATATTATATAGCGCCTTTCATATCTATCTATCTATCTATCTATCTATCTATCTATCTATCTATCTATCTATCTATCTATCTATCTATCTATCTATCTATCTATCTATCTATCTATCTATCTATCTGACCCAAGCCTGCACTAGCAGTGCCCCCTCCTAGTTCATCTGAGTGTTGCCAGCCTCCACTCTTTAATACCATACACTGAATGCCCTGTTAAGGGTTCGTATCTACTATATAAACCCAGACTGCTATAATGACTATTAACTCAGACTTCCATAGATGACACACCATATTTTTTTCCCTGATTGTTCCTGGCAATTCATGCTCAGTAATTCAAATGGAGTCTTCAAATCAGAGAGACAGGTTTCCTCCCAATAGCTATCTCTATATTTCTTAATTGCTTTGCCAGCAATGCATTAAGGATTTATGCACCATTTTTATGATATAAATTCAGGCCACTCCTGGCACAGGCCTCTGCCTGGCTGCACCCCAAAAATTATTAGAGATGAGTTTCAGCCGACCATCCGACCTCAGTGAGACCTCCAATTTTAATACCTACCACAGTGTGACCCTCGACTTGTCAGGGACAGTAATTTAAACATCACAAGATGAAGTGAATTGTGGGGATTCCAGCATTTGAGCCTGTGCAGCATCTCCCATCACAAGGTTTAAATTTTCACTGTTCTGGATGCCAAATGTAAAGCGTAACATGACCTGACAATTTAATTTCAGGTTGTGATTTCTCAAACCCAAACAGTCTTGTTTATCATTACATGTGATGAGAATGAATGAAAAAATTCTAACAAAAAAGAAAAAATGATAAATCATCTCAGGGAATGTGAGCCTACTGTAAATCTTGCAACCACATCCAGCTCCTTCTCTGGCATAGAAACGGAGCTCTCTTTACAATTGCCAGGAATATAAAGATCCTCAGTATTTAAGTACAGCACATTGCAAATATGCAAAAATATCGACCGTGTCCATCACGTAACTACTCCTGCGCCCATTTGACGGGGACCCAGGCGGACATTGTTAGAGGTGGCACCAAATGTCACGTATCTGTTGGTCCTTTTGGAGCCAGGAAGTAGCCATGACCTGAGCAAGATTCCACTTATCGTCCCACCTCAGTGGCTCAGCTGAGCATAAAACCACCCCAGGACCCCTCAGCCTAGATAAAGAAGACTCATTAAGATTTCTACATGCTCTGATTCTGTATGTTCAGAAATGTTCTGATCTCTTGTTTCAGTTTCTTTCTTTACATTTCCATTACCATAAATTCAATTCAATAAAATTACTCAGCCACATTAGTCACACTGGAAGTTTTGATCACACAAATCCGTGTTTGTCTAATTTTTACTAAGAAACATGCAGACCTCCAGTCTGACGTCACATTCTGCCTGTCATTTCAGTGTGTCGAACGCAGCACGTTCCTATTACAGAATTGTTCATCACCACTGTTCATTCTGCCACGACACTGTGTTGATCACTGCACGTTTCTGTTTCAGAGTCATTCGTCAAAGTTATTCTTTCAGCCATATCACTTTGTCGATCAGTGTCAGTATCAGAGACAAAGTGATATGGCTGAAAGATCAGAGCAGAATTGTTTGCTTCTCCTGTCAGCTATGGCACACCTCCATGTTGCTGCCTGCTGTGAGAAGGACCTGAAGTTGAATTTCATGGCCACAGTGGCCCATGTGACCGATTTATGGGTGATATTATGTGTATCATGGCATAAATCCTTAATTGATACCAAGATATCGTGTGCGAGTTTTTGCGTGACAGACAGTCGACCCTTAGCATTTTATACATATAGAAGATGTTTGATCTAATGTGTCACCATAAGTGCTCAATGTTCTTCTTTCTTATATGTATTTGTACTAACTCTATGCCTATGTTCCAATGAAAAATGACATCACACTTGAGTTGACCACGTTCGAGTAACACATCCAGAAAATCAATAGGGAGGTGTCCAGGAAAAAATGTGTTGTGCTTGCTCCATCGGAATAAATAGCACTTGATAACAATGCAGTATTTTACACATCAAATCCAATCACCATAGCCAAAATTCCTTGGATTGAACTTGGACAGTACTATTTGTACAACTAATTTAATGAGACGCGATTAAGTGCCAATAAACAGTATAATACTACAGCTTTCAGTAAAGTTTGCAGTGTAGGTTGCCATTTTGGACTGATATCGTGATCGAAAGTCAAACCTCGAAGTTCCGAATCTGACCTGAGGGACAATTCCAGTTGAAAATTAACACTAGAAATTTGGAAATTCCGACTTCTCACTTCATAGAGAACGCAACATATGTTACATGGTTGTGTTTGTTGTTATGCGTTTTAAAAGTTATGTCATCATTGCTCCGTAAAACCTGCTGACAACCCAAAATTACCTCATGGGAAAATACCAATAATAAAAATTTGGACAGGAATGTCCGTAGGCTTTGCACCTTAGAAATCAAGTTACCCAAACTATTCTGAAACCTTTCAGTAATTATTTACCGCTCTGATGCTGATCGCATTACGATAGTAATTGACAAGAACAATTCATAATGAACTGCAGAATTATGGTTCCTCCTGAGTGCCTCTCGCACGATTTGGCTCAAAAACTGATCAGCACATCTTCATCTCATAACATTTTCGAGTTTGGTATTTTTCCGTTGAACTGTTTTAGCTCTAGACCAGGGCTACTCAAATATAAATTTGAAAGGTCCACTTACTAAATTTCCATTCAGTCTGAGGTCCGGAAAAGTGACGGTCAAATTCCAAATAGAGAACTCCAAAAAAAGGCAATCCCCAAACTTTAGAACTATACACAAAAAAATGACATGGTAGGCCTTTTAGTGTGAAAGGTGACACCTTCTTTGTGCCACCAGTTGTTTGAACTTGGGCATAAAAGGTGTGAGGGCAAGGCGGAGGCACTGATGTAAATGTTCATTGGTGAGGGTGTTGCGGTATGTGTTTTTCACCATGTTCATAGTGGAAAAGGCAGATTCACAGCAGTACGTTGAGGGAAACATTGTAAGAATTTGAAGGGCCATCTTCTGCAGGAGAGGAACACCTGCCTCAGTACCCATCTTTGTCCAGAAGGTGACAAGGTGACAGTGAGATTCCTGCAGTGCTAGGTTTTCTTGTAGCTCAATTAACTCTGTTTGCAGAGAAGCAGCACTGGCCCATTGGAAGACTTTTGTGGCTTCATTTGAGAATTCTGCAATATTTTTGACAAGAAATGGATTTTCGATGCACAGCAAGACTTGTTTTCCCAAAGGGAAATCTTCAAAGCGAGTTTGGAAATTTTTAATCAGCTTGTCCAGGAATTCAGCATAATTGTGATGGTGATGTTTTCCTGCAGTCTGATCCAAAAGTCTTGGGAAGTGAAGCAGGTCCTGCTGTAAGTCACATTTGAACACCTCCAGCTTCCTCTGGAAAGCACGGACAGCTAACATGAGGTCACACACTGTGCTGTTTTTGCCTTGGAGCTTCATATTAAGGTCATTAAGATGGGAAGTAATGTCCGTTAGAAAAGCAACAATTTCCATTTTCTCATCATTCTTCATGAAATCCACAAACGGTTTGGCTTTTGCACTCTTCTGATCCAACAGAAATGTCTCCAGTTCTTTCCGCAGTGCCCAAAAACGCTCCAGTACCTTGCCTTTACTAAGCCACCGGACATTGTTGTGAAGGAGCAAATCATCAAATGTTGCATTCACCTCTATTAGAAATGAGCGCAATAAACGATGTTGCAAAGCAGAGGATGCTCTCAGATAATTGACTAGTTTCATGACTGTTGTCATGACTTCTGAGTACCTTTCTCCAAGGCTGGCACACAAAACCATCTGGTGAATTATGCAGTGGTATGCCATGAGGTCAGGGTGGTGAGTTCTCAAGCGTGACACTAATCCCCTCTCTTTCCCAATCATACATGGTGCGCCATCAGTAGCAATGAAAACAACATGCTTCAGGTCTATCGCTCTGTCTCTAAGCATCTGTGTCAATGCTTCATAGATATCATCCCCCCTTGTGTGTCCATGGAGGTTTGTGAGACCCAAAACATCTTCATGAAATTCTCCCTTTTCTTCATCAAAAAATCTGACAAAGACCATGAGTTGTGCATTGTCCGTGATATCTGTGGATTCATCCACAGCCAATGAAATGAATTTGGCTTTTTTTTATAGCAGAACTAAGTTGTTCAAGCAAATCATCAGCGAGTATTTCAGCTCGTCTTGCAGCAGTGGAATCAGAACAGGGTATTTGGTTTATTTTCTGGATTATTTCATCCTTTTGAGTCCCTTCAAACAGAGCAGTCACCACTTCACTCATACACTCTTCGACTACTTCAGCATCAGAGAAGGGTTTCTTGTTTTTTCCCAGGACCCATGCTACTCTAAGTGAGGATTCTGTTGCCCGCTCCTGTTGTGTGGCTGATCTAACTATTACACTGCTTGTAGCTTCATATGATGATTTCAGCTGGTTTATTTTTATGGTCCTTACCTCTGAGTTCTGAGGGTAATTTTGTTCGAAATGTGCATGCTTGGTTTCATAATGGCGTTTCACATTACCACTTTTGATTATTGCTACCGTCTCGTTGCAGATTAAACACATTGGTTTTCTGCTTCCCATGGGGAGCACAAACGCATATTTTTCTGTCCACTCACTCTTAAGTTCGCGGTTTTCAAAATCAACTTTTCTTTTCTTATCAATGTACTGTCTTGAGCCAGCCATCTTCACTTTCAGTCAGCAAAAAAAAATTCAGTTATCGAAATTTGCACTGCCTGCGAGTGATGAGACTGCCTGTTCACCGGCCTGACCCAGAGCACGTGACCGGTACATAAATCTGGCTGCCGTGAATGAGCGAGCGAGCGAGCGAGCGAGTATTGGGGGGGGAGGCGGGGAGTAGTGGGAACGATACTGTTACAACTGCTGTGATTGGACATAGATGAAGCAACCAAACCGAGTAGAAACCTCAAAGATATATCGCGCGGAATCACAATTGCGCACTTCATTGAGAACTCATTTGGATTATGATTAAATTTGCATGTTTGTTTTGGCATCGGTCCAGATTTAACCGTATTTGGGTCCGGATGCGGACCGGAGTCCGCCTATTGAGTACCCCGGCTCTAGACTGCCCTCAAGAAACTGTGACACACAGACAGACAGACACCCATCATCGACATATCAATGTTTTTGGTATCAGGGGACCCAAAAATGTCGAGATCCATAGAAAACAGGAGATCGAAATTTTTGACGACTCCTCTGCTATAGACGATAGGTTAGGGTGGGGAAGGGCACAAAGCAAAAATGTATTAAAAGTAAACTGAATTGAACTTAATATATTAATTTAGTAGACTTATCTTGTAGAAGGAACTCGTGGCATCAAGCTAGACCCAGATTTTCCTGTCCTCGGAACGATTCCAAGTTTTTTTTTCATGTTTCCCAGCATTTCAACCCAATTCCTTTGGAGTGCAATTCCCAAGATTTACTTCCAATAAGCCAGGCACCCAAACTCTTCATTCGAGGAGCCGTGGCTTTGATTAGCACACTTCACAGACTCTAAACCTAATCACGGCAGCATCACACCTCAAATACATGATGGGAATTATTTTCAACACGTGAAGCAATTTAATTTTGCTAAAACGGTCAAATATTTGTTCTCTGGGCTGACAAGTACACCAAGTAATTGTTTCATGTGTGGTTCTGATCCTGGATCAGCACAGACATTCTGTCACATTGAATCGGCAGTCATTACGACTGTTATTTCAGCATCAGAAATCGTTTTTTCAAGTGAAAATGGAACAAATCCTAACTGATGACATCACCCATGATCGCGTGACATGTTTTACAGCACTTATTCTAACTTCCATCCACCCATCCATTTTCCAACCCGCTGAATCCGAACACAGGGTCACGGGGGTCTGCTGGAGCCAATCCCAGCCAACACAGGGCACAAGGCAGGAAACAATCCCGGGCAGGGTGCCAACCCACCGCAGGACACACACAAACACACCCACACACCAAGCACACACTAGGGCCAATTTAGAATCGCCAATCCACCTAACCTGCATGTCTTTGGACTGTGGGAGGAAACCGGAGCGCCCGGAGGAAACCCACGCAGACACGGGGAGAACATGCAAACTCCACGCAGGGAGGACCCGGGAAGCGAACCCGGGTCCCCAGGTCTCCCAACTGCGAGGCAGCAGCGCTACCCACTGCGCCACCGTGCCGCCCTATTCTAACTTCACATTGTTTATTCTTTATAGTACAGTAAATGCTAGCAGTTGGGTAACCCTCTGGTTCTCTGTGTTCTTCTTGTAGGACTCGATCTCATGGCTCCGTCAGCAGCTTTTTGAAAGAGCCCAGCAACGACCGACCCCGTTAAAAATGTTAAACTATACCTAAAACCGTGGATGACCACTTTGAAATGACTGGTTAGATTCTTTTGATAAGGTCTCTCGTGAAGACTTTTCAGCTAAATGTAAAACTCCATGCAGATCTCTGTAGTTCAATTTGAGATATCTAAAATGCATTTCCGGTTATCTGAAAAAGCAATTACACCAGGGGTCCTCAACTCCAGTCCTGGAGGGCCCCAGTGGCTGCAGGTTTTCATTCTAACCCTTTTCTTAATTAGTGACCTGTTTTTGCTCTTAATTAACTCCTTTTGAATCAATTTATTTAAGACTCAGACCCCTTAATTGTTTCTTTTTCCTTAAGTAGCAGCCAAACAATAATGAGATACAAAACATGATCAGGAAACTGTGTCCACCCTACAATATTTGAAAATAAAAAGGGTGGAGGTCTCTGGAATGTTGCTCTGCTCAGGTCTCCAAAATATTTTAACAAGAGAAAATCAACAATTTTGGACGTGTCTACTGTTGCACAATGAGAGCAGCAACAAGCCATGGAATTCAAGAACAGGTTTAATTAACAACAAGATTCAGCGCCTAATTAAGCAACTGGTTGGAGTTTGAGGCCCTGACATTTCAGTTTGGGTGCCACTTAAGGAAAGACAAACAAAGCAATTCAGAGGAACGATGAAGAAATTCAGGGGAACAAGTCAATTAAAAGGAATGGAAAAGGAATTAATTAGCAGCAAAAACAGGCCACAAATTAAGAAAAGGGTTAGAATGAAATCCTGCAGCCACTGCGGCCCTCCAGGACCAGAGTTGGGGACCCCTAGTTTAGACATACCGTATATACTCACGTATAAGTCTTGAAACCCGAAAAATCGATCAAAAAATCAGACCCCGACTTGCACGCCCGTTCATAAATGCGACACTTAATTTTTTTTCACATCTTCTTGCCTCCTCCAGTCTCGCACCAGTTTCTCAGACTCATCAAATTTTGTTGCAGCAGCACGGTTACCAATTTCTTTCACTACTTCAACGACATTTAATTTAAAACCAGCTTCATATTTTCTTCTGATCGAACGCTCCATCGTAGATAAGGGATGCTCTTACGATTAAGGTGTATGAGGGTGTGAGATACAGAAAACACAAAACAGTGCAAACGTCACTTCGGAATCGTTTGGGTATCACTGTGTGGTCACGTAGGCACAACACATAGAAACAAAAAGGCAGTGTGCCCCGTGGTGACTCTCTCAAGTGGGTGTTAGCATATCATAATCTCTTGGACCAATAGCGTGAGTTTTCCGCATTCGACTTATAAGAGCGACATTATAAAATGCCACAAATTATACTGTAAAATCAAGTCCCGACTTATCCGCGAGTATATATATATATATATATATATTTTTGCTCTTTAGTTCGCCTTATACAATTTTTTGTATTAGGAATTTATTAGTTTTCGCAAACCCCTTGGGGTTCAGAGTGCAGGGTCAGCCATTGTACAGCGCCACTGGAGCAATTTCAGGTTAAGGGTCTTGCTCAAGGGTCCAGCAGAGTAGGATCTCTTTTGGCAGTGACGGGGATTCGAACCGGCAACCTTTTGGATACCAGCACAGATCCTTAGCCTCAGAGCCACCACTCCACCCTGAGATATACAGTATCTCTAAATATTAATTTGGCTTGACATCAATATCTGGAAAAACATCTATTTCAAGATATCTAAAACACATTTTAACATGCAGAATCTCATACAGATTTCCAGATATCTTTAAATTATTCAACTGTACATTTTTGAGATATTTGAAAATGTTTTTGAGATACCTTGAAATGTATTTGCAATATCTCATAAAAGAATTACTGAAATCTGAAAATACGTCGATTTCAAGATATGAGTTTTGAGATATCTCAGCTACATCTAACTTTCTATAATCCACTTTTAGCCCTTAAACTCTGGAATCTCTAATCCATCTATTAAATCTCTTAATATTCTGGTCGTAGGCTGAGAATTCCTAAAAACACGTTTTAATCAATATGAGTGAGTTTGTTACTTTTGTTTGCTGATTTCCCAGTTTCACTCTATTAAAGGCAGCCATGTGCCAGCAACCGTAGTGGAAGGACGCTGTGGATGGTGGGACTGTATGTGCTTGGAGATCATTCTGGTTGGACATGAATAAGGATTTGTATGTCGGAGGGCCGGTGAAAAGGAGCGGACTCCAAGTGAGGAACATGGATGTTGATAACCCCAAGGGGAATCATTCTCACTTATCAAGTCTAAACTTAAAACTCATTTGTTTAAGACTGCTTTTTCTCTTCAATTACAATTGCTCCGTCTGATTTTAATTTTTGTGTATTAGTTTTGCTTATAATCTGTGTTTTATCTATTGCCAGCACATATTATTTTGTTGTGGTTGTCTTCACAGTGGGCGGCACGGTGGCGCAGTGGGTAGCACTGCTGCCTCGCAGTTGGGAGACCTGGGGACCTGGGTTCGCTTCCTGGGTCCTCCCTGCGCGGAGTTTGCATGTTCTCCCCGTGTCTGCGTGGGTTTCCTCCGGGCGCTCCGGTTTCCTCCTACAGTCCAAAGACATGCAGGTTAGGTGGACTGGCGATTCTAAATTGGCCCAGGTGTGTGGGTGTGTTTGTGTGTGTGTTGGCTGGGATTGGTTCCAGCAGACCCCTGTGACCCTGTGTTCGGATTCAGCGGGTTGGAAACTGGATGGATGGATGTCTTCACAGTGTGAATTATTACAACTGTGGCGCTTATAAATTTATAAAAATCAGGAGGACAGCCATCTTACCTTGGGGGACAGAGCTCCGTACTGCAGCTTCTGGACATCTTGGGGGGCCGGTTGGAAGCATCACAATGAGAATCCGCCACGATTTGCCTGTCCCGCTTGTTAAGACACACCACAATGGCTTCTTGTTTTCCTGTTGACAAGAACAGGTCAGGCTGAAATGGAAGATCTTGCCTTGCTTAACAGAGACTTCCCAGATCACCAGGCATATAAAGCATATTAATGTATGTCATGTTACTTAATCAAAACACTTTTATTGTTTTCCATCTTTCCTACCTAACTGAATACTACAATCTCTATATACTGTATATATAAAATCGAAAACATTTGTCTGTCTCTCTGTCTGCCTTATAAAAATGACTGATAGATAAGCAAATATCTTCCCCAAAATGGGCTTAATTTTGGACAGTTCCAAAACATATGACGTAGCGAGGCCACAGAGTTAGGTGGCACCATTCACAATTAAAGATCAAATCTCTCTATATATAAAATCCAACGTCTGTCTGTCTGTCTGTCTGTCTGCTTTTCACGACAGAACTACATAGCGGACTTAGATCTGTTTTTTTTCTATAATTTGCTTAATTTTGCAACTTCTCTCATCGCACTAAGTATCACAGTTCACTTACTTACCTATTTATATGAGCGAATCTGAGAGGGACGTACCGGGACGAAGAGAGGGGGAAGCGTGACATCAGGAGTGGGGAGCCAGGCAATGCCCTCCTCACTCACACGCCAGCCTTCATTCAAATCGGTTTACCTCTCACCACATTTTGGAGTGTACCTTGCGTCTGCTTAGCTATCAATATCTGTTTGTTTATTGATTTTTAAAGTTTGTCCTGTTTCACCACCACGTGGGTGGAGCAGCGGGGAACGGCTAGTATAATATACTAGCTGAAATACCCAGAGGGAAATAAAGTGTTTTTTTTTTTTTTAATTTTTTGAGAAAAATATAATTTAAAAATGAAAATAAATTAACAAACAATGAGGACTCACTAATGTGCTTGTCTTGCGGTCTTGTATGTTTGTTATCATCCAGCTAACTCTATTTAATTTCAAAAGCAACAGGCTGGCATGGTGGCGCTCAGCTGGCAGGCACCTCCAGCTCGCCCTCTGGTGGTTGTTCAGAGTGTCAACTGGATGATAACATACATATAAGACCGTAAGATCACCCCCTACCCTACCCAGAGGGAGGGGCGCAGTTAGGGTTGATTTCACCCTACAGTATTTTTAGTCGACTGATGAGAAACATGTGTACCAAGTTTCATGAAAATTGCTCCAGCCGTTCGGAAGTGATGCTGGAACACACACACACATACATACACACATTGATTTAATGGTAACGTCCAGCTATTATTGAGTAAAATACTGCAAAAGGATGTAGCCTAAAACCTCATAAACATTCATTTATTTTGCTATCCTGAATATTCCGGTGTGGGATCACAAGACCCATTTGCAAATATCACACTAAGGATTTATATGATGTGTGTCATAAATAAAATATGACTACTGACACTTTACAGATCTACTTTGTATGTGTGTATGCACTACGCCTGGAAATTTTCATGTGTTTGATAGAACGGATTCCATTTTTAAGAACATACCATTAAATTGATTCAAAGATAATAGCCATTTAACAGAATATACAGTACCATTTATCTGTGTGCTGATTGGTGTAAATTAAAATATGCTAGAATGTGCAATGGAAATGAACCTAAATGATAAACACACTACCATGTTGCGTTAAACAAGAGTACATGGTGGCTCCACCAGCTCTGGTGTTGTTAATAAAGGCGACCCATCTTGAATGTCACCTGTAATGAGGACCTGAGACTATTCTTTACTTACGGAAAATTTTCACTGACATTGACCAACAGAAACCCAGTAATCTCTACTGCTAAAAATATAAAGAATAAAAAAATGTATTAATGTTATCGATGGTTGTAAAAGTCTTTAAGAGGAATAAAAATCAAATACCTCCAGCGCAAGATGCTGAACACGTCGTGAAGCCTTCATATTCCCAGTCGTACAGATCCTCCCTGGTAAACTGGGGAAAGGCATCTTCACCATGGCAGGGTCCAAGATTGCAGTGCTGCTCCACTTCTGGTTTGGGTTCCTCACATTCGTCATCAGGCAGTTCTGCTTCAGTTTGTGAGAAAGTGAGGAGGACCCTGCACTTCACTTGGCGCGTCTGTCTGCCAGGCCCGCAGGTCACACTGCAGGGTGACCAGGCGTCGGGAATAAACCTTGGTGAGAAAGGAAAAGACAAAAAGGAACTTATTATCACTGTAAAGTAAGGTGTTTTTATGTTCTTAAAATTCATTCACAGTAATTAAAAAAAATGTAATTTACAATGAAGTAACAAGCAAGTCGTATTATCTCACATGGGAACAATTCCAATTGTTTACACAAATATTTGAAATGCAACTACTGCATTGGCAAGGTGGCATCATGGCACAGTGGTCAGCATTGCTGATCCTGATCTTTACATTCCCCTCCACCTCCTAACTGCTGGGCACTCCAGTTTTCCTTCCATATCCATGAAGACCCCCTAAAAGCAGACTGCTTGGTGGAAAATCCACACAGACATGGAGAGAACTCGACCTGGTGCTGGATTCAATCCCAGGAGGCTGGATCTGTGAGGAAGAAGTTCTAATCACTGGCTGCCATAATATATTATATTATTATAATTATATATGATATTATATATACTGTATCTCTCTCTCTCTCTCTCTCTCTCTATATATATATATATATATATATATATATATACTAGCAAAATACCCGCGCTTCGCAGTGGAGAAGTAGTGTGTTAAAGAGGTTTTGTAAACATATATATACATATACATATATATATATATATACATATCTACATATACACATATCTACATATATATATATATATATACATATACACATCCACATATATATATACATATATCAACATATATATACACACATACATACATACACACACAAACACACATATATATATATATATATATATATATATATATATATATACACATACAGACACATATATACAGTGGTGTGAAAAACTATTTGCCCCCTTCCTGATTTCTTATTTTTTTGCATGTTTGTCACACAAAATGTTTCTGATCATCAAACACATTTAACCATTAGTCAAATATAACACAAGTAAACACAAAATGCAGTTTTTAAATGATGGTGTTTATTATTTAGGGAGAAAAAAATCCAAACCTACATGGCCCTGTGTGAAAAAGTAATTGCCCCCTTGTTAAAAAATAACCTAACTGTGGTGTATCACACCTGAGTTCAATTTCCGTAGCCACCCCCAGGCCTGATTACTGCCACACCTGTTTCAATCAAGAAATCACTTAAATAGGAGCTGCCTGACACAGAGAAGTAGACCAAAAGCACCTCAAAAGCTAGACATCATGCCAAGATCCAAAGAAATTCAGGAACAAATGAGAACAGAAGTAATTGAGATCTATCAGTCTGGTAAAGGTTACAAAGCCATTTCTAAAGCTTTGGGACTCCAGCGAACCACAGTGAGAGCCATTATCCACAAATGGCAAAAACATGGAACAGTGGTGAACCTTCCCAGGAGTGGCCGGCCAACCAAAATTACCCCAAGAGCGCAGAGACGACTCATCCGAGAGGTCACAAAAGACCCCAGGACAACGTCTAAAGAACTTCAGGCCTCACTTGCCTCAATTAAGGTCAGTGTTCACGACTCCACCATAAGAAAGAGACTGGGCAAAAACGGCCTGCATGGCAGATTTCCAAGACGCAAACCACTGTTAAGCAAAAAGAACATTAGGGCTCGTCTCAATTTTGCTAAGAAACATCTCAATGATTGCCAAGACTTTTGGGAAAATACCTTGTGGACTGATGAGTCAAAAGTTGAATTTTTTGGAAGGCAAATGTCCCGTTACATCTGGCGTAAAAGGAACACAGCATTTCAGTAAAAGAACATCATACCAACAGTAAAATATGGTGGTGGTAGTGTGATGGTCTGGGGTTGTTTTGCTGCTTCAGGACCTGGAAGGCTTGCTGTGATAGATGGAACCATGAATTCTACTGTCTACCAAAAAATCCTGAAGGAGAATGTCCGGCCATCTGTTCGTCAACTCAAGCTGAAGCGATCTTGGGTGCTGCAACAGGACAATGACCCAAAACACACCAGCAAATCCACCTCTGAATGGCTGAAGAAAAACAAAATGAAGACTTTGGAGTGGCCTAGTCAAAGTCCTGACCTGAATCCAATTGAGATGCTATGGCATGACCTTAAAAAAGCGGTTCATGCTAGAAAACCCTCAAATAAAGCTGAATTACAACAATTTTGCAAAGATGAGTGGGCCAAAATTCCTCCAGAGCGCTGTAAAAGACTCATTGCAAGTTATCGCAAACGCTTGATTGCAGTTATTGCTGCTAAGGGTGGCCCAACCAGTTATTAGGTTCAGGGGGCAATTACTTTTTCACACAGGGCCATGTAGGTTTGGATTTTTTTTTCTCCCTAAATAATAAAAACCACCATTTACCATTTACAAACTGCATTTTGTGTTTACTTGTGTTATATTTGACTAATGGTTAAATGTGTTTGATGATCAGAAACATTTTGTGTGACAAACATGCAAAAGAATAAGAAATCAGGAAGGGGGCAAATAGTTTTTCACACCACTGTATACATATACATATTTACATATCTACATATATATACACATATATACATATCTACATACATACACATATATCTAGATATATATATATCTCTCTATCTATCTATCTATCTATCTATCTATCTATCTATCTATCTATCTATCTATCTATCTATCTATCTATCTATCTATCTATCTATCTATCTATCTATCTATCTATCTATCTATATGTATATATATATCTCTGTCTATCTATCTATATATATACATCCCTGTGCTTTGCAGCGGCGAAGTACTGCTTTTAAATTTTTATTAAGAAGAAAACCTTTTTAAATTGAGTGAAAATCTACCAATAACAATTTGTTAAGGATCTGTTTTTTTGTGAAGCTGACTTCACACAGCCTCTCCACTGTTTTATAAACGAACATCATATAAGGTCTTCCTTTTTCGTTGCTTTGCCAACGGAAGCAGCCTTTTTATTTAATCCTGTTTTTACGATTGTTCTGTTTGTATATCACGTTGTCAGTTCAGCACTCCGGTTGTAATATGACCAAGCTGTGCAAGCACACTCTTGAGAATGCAACGTATAGTTGTACAGGAGAAAAGCAATCTTGCCTGAAATCAATGGCAACCTTTTGTAGGTCTATGAACTTAATTTAAACTTTAGGTTTACACGGTGCTTTCTTTCCGAAGTACCTGCACTCATGAATATGTCTGTATGCGTCAGTCGCTCAAATCCCCGTGGTTCGCACCGGCGAAGTTCTGCTTTTAAATTTTTATTAAGAAGAAAAGAAAACCTTTTAAAATTGAGGGAAAATATACCAATAACAGTTTGTTAAGAATCTGTTTTTTTTGTGAAGCTGCCTTCACTCGAGTGATCACTTCGAGCTTTAAGCCTGAGAATTCACCCCGTAAATGCACACGTTTAATTGCACATCTGTTAATATGTATGCTTACAAAGTATTAAAAGACACTCAACAATTACACAGTATTAAAAGACACTTAACAATTAATGTCATTTACCTTCGTTCCCGCGTTTGACTCGTGCTGTAAATCTCTTCCTTGTTTTCACTTCACGTGATTACGTAGGAGGCGTAATACGTGATGACGCGATACGTGACTCCGCCTCCTCCATTAGAGTATATGGACAAAAAACAGGTTCCAGTTATGACCATTACGCGTAGAATTTGGAAATGAAACCTGCCTAACTTTTGTAAGTAAGCTGTAAGGAATGAGCCTGCCAAATTTCAGCCATCTACCTACACGGGAAGTTGGAGAATTAGTGATGAGTGAGTCAGTCAGTCAGTTAGGGCTTTGCCTTTTATTAGTATAGATACATATATATATATATATATATATATATATATATATATATATATATATATATATATATATATATATATATATATATATATATATTGTCACAGGTGGCCAGGATGATTACCTGGCCGGGACACCAGAAAGGACCGGAAGGTGGCGGGAATAGCTTCCGGGCCACAAGAGCACAACCGCCATGGAGCAGGTAGGAGAGGACCACGGGAAAGGAAAAAGAGCTGTTGGACTTGTTGGGACCCGTGGCCACCGCCTGGGGGTGCTATAAACCTTGTGGGACCCGGATATTTTTACTTCCGTCACACTCGGCAAGATGGCGGAGAAATCTGTCAGGAAAGTCCGGAGTGTTTCCGGGGCAAAGGGCAGCACTTCTGCCACACCAGGAAGTGCTGCCGGATGGACGTCATTAGCCACCTGGAGCACATCCGGGCGGGAATAAAAGGGGGCCTCCTTACAGTCATTGAGCCAGAGTCGGGAGTGGGAGTAGGACGAAGCTCCCTGGAGGAGGATAGAGACGGCAAAGGACTGAGATATTGGGGTGATTATTGCTTTGTGCTTTGTGGGTAGTGGTGGAATTGTTTATTTAATGTTTAATAAACATGTGTGGTTTCTGACTGGTGGTGTCCGGGCAACTATCACAATATATATATACATACAGTCATATGAAAATGTTTGTGAACCCCTCTCAGTCTGCATAATAATTTACTCTCCTTTCAACACAAAAGATAACAGTGGTATGTCTTTCATTTCCTAGGAACATCTGAGTACTGCGGTGTTTTCTGAACAAAGATTTTTAGTGACGCAGTATTTAGTTGTATGAAATTAAATCAAATGTGAAAAACTGGCTGTGTACAACTGTGGGTCCCCTTGTCATTGTGCTGATTTGAATGCCTGTCACTGCTTAATGCTGATTACTTACAACACCAAATTTGTTGGATGAGCTCGTCAAGCTTTGAACTTCATAGACCGGTGTGTCCAATCATGAGATATAAAGGTATTTAAGGTGGTCAATTACAAGTTGTGCTTCCCTTTGACTCTCCTCTGAAGAGTGACAGCATGGGATCCTCAAAGCAACTCTCCAAAGATCTGAAAACAAAGATTGTTGAGTCTCCTGGTTTAGGGGAAGGCTACAAAAAGCCATCTCAGAGGTTTAAACTGTCAGTTTCAACTGTAAGGAATGGAATCAGGAAATGGAAGGCCACAGACACAGTTGCTGTTAAACCCAGCAGGTCTGGCAGGCCAAGAAAAATCCAGGAGAGGCATACGGGCAGGACTGTGAGAATGGTTACAGACAACCCACAGATCACCTTTAAAGACCTGCAAGAACATCTGGCTGCAGATGGTGTATTCTGTACATCGTTCTACAGTTCAGCGCAATTTGCAAAAAGAACATCTGTATGGCAGGGTGATGAGAAAGAAGCCCTTTCTGCACTCACGCCATAAACAGAGTCGCTTGTTAGTAAACTTAATGTCACTGCTGAAATCCTACTGTTTCCATAAGGCATGTCAGATATTAAAAGGAAGTTGCTACTTTGAAAGTTCAACCAATGAGAAAACAAAAATCCAAAGAATTTCCAAAGAATTAAGAGGGGTTCCCAAACTTTTTCATACGACTGTATATATATTATATTATATATATTATATTATATATATATATATATATATATATATATATATATATATATATATATATATATATATACTAGGGGGCTTTGCCCCTGTGTTCGGTTTTCCGGATACACACTTTTAAGATTTTTTTTCTTTGAATTGTTGCTATTTCATTAGTTTCACTTTTATTACAGAACTTCTGTAAAAACAACATTTGTAATCTTGTGAGTCCCAATATGCTGAATCTTTTTAATGAGGTCAGGACAGGTTTCTCTGTTTGGAATTTCAGCACAGACAAAACGATCGACATCATCAGCAGTTAATTTTTTTTTTAAAAAGTAACAAAGTAAGTTGAGTTCTGCACTGGACTCCTGTCTGTAAAGTCGTGTTATTTTCCTCTCACAGTTCCAAAAGTACATGGGTTTACCAAGGTGATACCCCAGCTTTTGTCTAGGTTTTTGTACAAGGGCTAGACAGAACGTTTTTGACTCCTGGGGTAAATTTAGCTTTTTAAATAAGCAGACAGATAAATATATATACACTAATAAAGTAAGCAATAAATGCATGTACGGTAAACTCCGTTTTTGAAATTTCTCAAGATTCTTTATTTGTCACATGCATAGTTATACAGGACAACACGCAGTGAAATGCATCCTGATCCGCTTATCAGAAACCGTGCAAAGTTAGAAGAATATCAATTAGATTAACAAAAAGTCATAGATCGAAAGATAACAGTATAGTAGAACATAATAAATAAGCAAAATTATGTGAATGAAGTAGAATTAAGTGTTAAGGTGCAATAGTGTAGTAATTATTGTGCAAAACCAAAGTTAGACTGGTGCATAGTTAAATGAGGCAGTTTGTTTGTTCTGTATTGCGATCTTTACTTTTTTATATTTTCTAATTTTCCTACTTTCATATCCTTTAATTTTCTCCACATGTGTATAGCGCCGTTTTTTTTTTTTTTTTTTGAGCCTTTCTAATTTCACTGGTTTCATAATATCTAGCCTGCTCTGCATGTGTTTAGCGCCAACGTTTGGAAACGTCTCTATGAAGTTCTACTTTGTCATTTTACTCATTGTCTTTTAATTCTGAGCCATACAGTACAATACACAGAACAGAATAAATCCTCAATACAGTATAAAAATAAAAATTCTAGAAGTACAGAGTAGAATTTCACATTAGATGATATCACATAATATGATTTGGATTTGTTTTAAGTCGTGGAGACCTCATTCATCAAGCTGCCTCCCCCATTTTGCCATTCTACATCTGAAATGGTGCTAATCTGATGAAAGGACCCCTCATTCCCACGTCCCCATTCATCAGGGATGACTTTACCTTAGGCAGGCAACCTACAATTTAAACAGATTGTTATTTTCTTGTGAATTGTTACATATGCATTATTTTCACTTTTACTTTAAAAACTTTTGTAAAAACAATACTTGTTTCTTTATTTCCTACCCCCTGTGTGGTTACATCTCTTTCTTCCCAGATGTATAATACTGCTCGTGTTGTGAAGGGTGTTGTGGCTGAACGTACGCTAAGGATATGCCTTTGGATCATTTGCTGTCTTTCAGCTGCTTGCTAGCTGCCTCTTCTGCTTGTCGCATGTCGTTGTTTTAAGAGCTCCGAACACATGATGCTTGCCTGCCAAAAGCAATCCAACAACTGCTAGCTTAGAGGTCTGTTGACTTGTTTTAAATGATGGCTCACTGCCTGGTCTCGTGTGACATTGTAAAAGCAATACCTGTCTTTTATTACTGGCCCCGGGCGTGTTTGAATTCTTTCTTGCAGGATGTATAATGCTGCTCGTGTTTGGTTGGGGTAGCTGCTGTCGCGCTGCCCTTCGATCTTTTTAAAGCCTGTACAGCCGCTGTCCTTTTTGCTACGGCCCTGGGACAAGTCTCATGTTTACGGTCCCCGCGAGACGCACCGTGGCAAGTCTCCTTGGTCTCGTGGGTCTTTAAAATGTCTTTCGAGATTAACGCGTATCGTAGCCTTGCATTTGCTTTCCATTCCAGGATTTCCTTTTAAATATATACACACAATAGGTTACATAAGGAAATGTAGGTTGCACCAGGAAATTTTTCAATGCCAACCCGATCATCCCCATCTAATAAAGTCAAAAATTAAAGAAATAAACACCACTCTGTGGGCCTCTACAATAATTAACAAAAAGCAGGGCAAGTAAGTAAGTAAGCTTTCTTTCAATCATGTGTTTTTTAGGAGCTCCGCTCTATGGTTCAGTTGTTTCAAAAGTGGCCACCTCCTTCCGGCAGTGGCGGTTTTTAAAGGTGGGAGAACAGAAGGGGTGGAGTCAATTGCCCTCACTGGGCATCTTCTCAGTGCTGCGGAGGAAAATGAAGAGGAGAAGGTTAGCATGAGCGCCCCCTCTTGGCCTGGGGTGGTAATAAATGCTTCAGATGATCCTGGAAGGTGATCCACAGATGTTCCTGCATGACAATATATTATGTATTATTGTAATTAATAATCATATATAGTTTTAGGCAGGTGTGAAAAAATGCTGTAAACAAAGAATGCTTTTGAAAATGGAAGTGTTAATCATTTATTTTCATCAATCAACAAAATGCAGTGAATGAACAAAAGAGAAATCTAAATCAAATCAATATTTGGTGTGACCACCCTTTGCCTTCAAAACAGCATCAATTCTTCTAGGTACACTTGCCCACAGTTTTTGAAGGAACTCGGCTGGTAGGTTGTCCCAAACATCTTGGAGAACTAACCCCAGATCTTCTGTGGATGTAGGCTTCCTCACATCCTTCTGTCTCTTCATGTAATCCCAGACACAGTCAATGATGTTGAGATCAGGGCTCTGTGGGGGCCATATCATCACTTCCAGGACTTCTTGTTCTTCTTTAAGCTGAAGATAGTTCTTAATGACTTTGGCTGTATGTTTGGGGTTGTTGTCCTGCTGCAGAATAAATTTGGGGCCAATCATACGCCTCTCTGATGGTATTGCATGATGGATAAGTATCTGCCTGTATTTCTCAGCATTGAGAACACCATTAATCCTGACCAAATCTCCAACTCCATTTGCAGAAATGCAGCCTCAAACGTTCAAGGAACCTCCACCATGCTTCACTGTTGCCGGCAGACACTCATTGTTGTACTGCTCTCCAGCCCTTCGAAAAACAAACTGCCTTCTGCTATAGCCAAATATTTCAAATTTGGACTCATCAGTCCAGAGCACCTGCTGCCATTTGCATACTTGAGTCACTTGGCCTTGTTTCCACGTCGGAGGTATGGCTTTTTGGTTGCAACTCTTCCATGAAGACCACTTCTGGCCAGACTTCTCCGGAAAGTAGATGGGTGTACCTGAGTCTCACTGGTTTCTGCCAGTTCTGAGCTGATGGCACTGCTGGACATCTTCCGATTTCGAGGGGTAATAAGCTTGATGTGTTTTTCATCTGCTGCACTAAGTTTCTTTGGCCGACCACTGCGTCTACGATCCTCAACGTTGCCCGTTTCTTTGTGCTTCTTCAAAAGAGCTTGAACAGCACATCTTGAAACCCCAGTCTGCTTTGAGATCTTTGTCTGGGAGAGACCTTGCTGATGCAGTAGTGTCTTGTTGCTGTGCTCAATCTTGCCATGACATGTAACTGTCTTCCACAAGCTCACCTTGGTAGCAGAGTTTGGCTGTTCCTCACCCAGTTTGAAGCTGTTTCTGTTTCAGTTAATGACTGTGTTTCAACCTACGTGTGACATTGATGATCATTAGCACCTGTTTGGTAGAATTGGTTGATCAGACACCTGACTAGAATCCTACAAAATCCCTGACTTTGTGAAAGTGGACCTCTAAGAACTGATGCTGGTTTGAAGGCCAAAGGTAGGAACACCAAATATTCATTTGATTTAAATTTTTCTTTTGTTCATTCACTTTGCATTTTGTAAATTGATAACAATAAACAATCATTATTTATATTTCTGAAAGCGTTCTTGGTTTACAGCATTTTTTCACACCTGCCTAAAACTTTTGCACAGTACTATATATATACTGTGGTGGACGGCCAAGACCCTCGCCCAGCCAGGACGCCTCTCCTTTATATGGTCCGGGGGTGCAAGCATGGACTGAACAGTACCTCCCCCGGGATGTTAGATGGCAGCCCCCCTGGCTGGCAATGGTGCTTCGGATTCCTGCAGAGATGGAGTCCTCTACAAACCTTTTCAGATTCAGGGGTGCTGCCAGGGGTAGCGGCAGTGGTTCCTGAGCCCATGTGAGCGGTTCTTCCGCCACACCCGGAAGTGCAGCAGGAAATGAGTCACGAAACACCTGGAGCACTTCCAGGTGGGCTATAAAAGGAGCCAGCAGCCACCGTTCTGGGAGGCAGAGTCGGGTGGAAGGTGGACAAAGCTTGCCAAGGAGGAGTGGAGGAGTAAAGAGAGAGAGAAGAATTTATTAATATTGTGCTATTGTGCTTGTGGGAGTGTGTTCTGGGCTTGTGGGGACGGGGAAGACGTCCCACACGAGTGAAGAAAAATAACAACACCTTTTATTGTATAAGTGTGCCTTTTCGTCTGTCTGTGTCGGGTTGGGTGTCTGGCACGCCACCTAGAGTTGTTGACCTGTGTTCAATTAGTGTAACAACTCTAGGGGGCGTGCCAGCAACCCATCCCATCACAGACAGATATACATATATACAGTATATATATACTGTATATATATATATATATATATATATATATATATATATATATATATATATATATATATATATATATTCTGTATATGTATATGTATATGTATATATATAAAAAAACATATGTGGAGCATAGTGGTTAAGGTTGTGAACTTTAAATTCTGAGGTTGTGAATTCAAATCCCACTACTGACGCTATTGTGTGACCACGAGCAAGTCACTTCACCTGCCTGTGCTCCCACTGGAAAACAAAAGAAATGGAACCGATTATATCTCAAATGTTGTAACTTGCCTTGAATAAAGATATCAGCCTTTTTATTATATTATATTATATTATATTATATTATATTATATTATATTATATTATATTATATTATATTATATTATATTATATTATATTATATTATATTATATTATTGCAAAACCCCAAAGATTTCTACAGGTTTAATAGGGAAAAATGTATTTCTGTCACAAAGTCTAAAAGTTCTGTTTTGACTAACATTTGACTGTTTATTCAGCTCAAGTATCCAAAATAATCGAAGTCTTTTCTCACAGATTTAAAAGAAACTTTCATCCATCTGCCAAATATCTGTATTTCATTAGATTAAGGATGGATGCTGATGCCTTTTTGTTTTTTTATGACTCTGCCAGTAAATCAATAGCATGTTGCTTCCAGGCCAAGATGAGAATTTGCACTTTGACAGCTACAAGTCATTTGTTTTTAGCCACAGCAGAGCGGTTTGAAGCAGCCCAGCGCTGCCGAGCCACAGGCATGTTGGCATGGAAGATCTGAGCTCTATGATTGCCCTAATTATGGTTGGGGAGAGATGTCTGCCTCGTATGGACGATTTCCCCTTTCTGATTAATGTTCGGATATACAGTGAATTCGAGAAGTATTCAGTCCCCTCCACTTTCTGTACACTTTATTTTGTTGTAGATTTAAAAATGTTTTCAATTTGTCATTATGGGTTATTAATGTGTTTAGATCGATGGGCAAAATTAGCAAATGCATCCTTTTAAAATGAAATCTACAACACAATAATGTGTACGGAAAGTGAATGGGTCGGAATAGGCGCTGAATTCACTGTAGAGATGGAGGAAACTGTTCTAAAATCCTTCTAACACTACATTCTGATTTACCTACTTGTGCAAAATAGCAGGTAAAAAACAATCATTGGGCGGCATTTTAGATAAGATAGATAAATAGAAGGTGCAGGTGGGAAGGGGTAAGAGATAGTTAGCCAGTTAGAGACAGGGGATGATTAGGGGGCCAGAATGACTAGGCCATGATGGGAAATTTAGTTAGAACATTGTGGTACACCTTACTTTTTTTGAAGGATGGCCAAGAATTTTTTATGACTACAGAGAGTCAGGACCTCAATTTTAGCTCTAATCTGAAGGATGGTGCCATTTTTATAAGACAGTGTTCCTGCCAATGGAGGCACTGGGATCTACACACAGTCTGCAGGGTAAGCATTCCCTGCTGGTTTCACCAACATCCATTCCAGCAGCAGTCTGAGCTTTTTCAGGTTTATCTCCTATACAAGTACTGGACTGTCCCAAACATGCTTAGCTTCATATCTATCTATCTATCTATCTATCTATCTATCTATCTATCTATCTATCTATCTATCTATCTATCTATCTATCTATCTATCTATCTATCTATCTATCTATCTATCTATCTATCTATCTATCTATCTATCTATCTATCTATCTATCTATCTATCTATCTATCTATCTATCTATCTATCTATCTATCTATCTATCTATCACAATAACACGGCATGAGTGGCTTGAAGCAGATGTCTTTTGGCTCGTTGTAACTCTCAGGGTCTCATAAGTGAATTACGTGTTAAATTGAATTTTATTTTCACTATAATTTGCAGCCTGTGATGGGCTGGCACTCTGCCCGGGATTTGTTCCTGCCTTGCGCCCTGTGCTGGCTGGGATTGGCTCCAGCAGACCCCCGTGACCCTGTGTTAGGATGTAGCGGGTTGGACGATGACTGACTGATGACTATAACTTGCAGCACAGTGTTCAGTGTGTGTGTGAGCAGGTGGACATAATAAAGTGACTCCAGAGTGTAAATAGGAAAGGACTTAGATGACAATGCTCATGGGATGAAGACAGTGGGTGAATAGGAGTGACTTCAATGGATGAAGACGATGATGATAAAGTGCTTGGAGCAGATGTTTGCTTCTGACCGGTTGCTTAAACTTTTCCTGCAGGCAGATGAGACAAACTGTCACTTTGGGTTGTTCGGTGAGATAAAATTCCCATTCGAAAGCCTGCAAAAGCATTTAAGTGTGAACCCTAACGTCAAGCTGGCATGTACGTTCTGGTATTCGAATTGAGGAGCTCTGTAGGGATTACCTTTTATGAGACCCGTAATTCCCTAAGAAGCTGCAGCATGTCATGTCTTGACTAATGGAGATGTGCTATTAGGGATATTATGATGTCAGAATCCAAGTGCGCCATGTGATTGAAACAGCAGACTTGTTTTATGTCCCATTGCCTCATTTTTCTCACTTGGCAGGAGGTGCTAATATTCACTTTATAAATTAGACAAATAAAATTCTATTTTCTTAACCTGCTACATTAAACACAAGTTACGGGGGGTCTGGAATCCAGTAATTTGCTCATCTTGTGGGCTTGCATATCCACTACAGGCTCATGTAACGTGAGTCGCAAGGCGAGTGCCACCCCTGGATGCGATGGCAGTTTCTTGAATGGCACACATACTTTGCCCACTGGGGTTTTCTCCCCACGTCTCCAGAGTTTGGGTGTTGCTGTGGTGCAGGGTGCGAGTTCTGCTCTGTTTAGCTCAATACCGTCTCAAGTTTCATATACATGTTTGATGGGTTAGTTCTCTCATTTTTAATTATCTGTTGTTTACGGTTGACAACTTGAAAGACATTTGTGTTGCTGAAACCATTTTTGGGGAGTGACGGTTATTGTCCCAGGTAGTGCAGTGTGGCCCAGTTGGTAAGGCATTTGAATTTACAGGCCCACCACTGACTTTTCAGCGAGGTACTTCAACTGTCTTTATTGTACTCATTAAAGAAGAAGGAAAAAGAAGAAGTCATTGCATTTATTTAACACATTTCTCACTACTGAAAGCATTTTAAATAGAGAGTAGAGAGCCACTGCAACCACCACTAATGTGCAGAACCAGATGATGTGACGGCGGCCATTTTGCGTCAGTACGCTCACCACACGTTAGCTGTTAGGTGGTGAAGTTAGTCAACCAATTGGAGACAGGGGATGATTAGGGGGTCATGATGACTAGGCCACGGTGGGCAAATTATTCAGGACCCTACTCTTTATGAAGGTTGCTCAGGGATTTTTGATGACTACAGAAATCTCATCTGAAGGACGGTGCCATTTGGGCAGCACGGTGTTCCCCACATTCTTCGACGAGTCCTCAGCTGAACAACAAACGTATTTCAAAGCCTGCAAGGCCTGGTTAACCTCGGAAAAATACACCAGCATACCGTAGAGTGCTGAGAGGAGGGTATAATAATAATAATAATAATAATAATAATAATGATGATAATCCATCCATCCATTTTCCATCCCGTTGAATCCTAACTACAGGGTCACGGGGGTCTGCTGTAGCCAATCCCAGCCAACACAGGGCACAAGGCAGGAACCAATCCCTGACAGGGCGCCAACCCACCGCAGGACACACACACACACACACACACACACACACTAGGGCCAATTTAGAATCGGCAATCCACTGAACCTGCATGTGTTTGGACTGTGGGAGGAAACCCACGCAGACATTGGGAGGACATGCAAACTCCACGCAGGGAGGACCTGGGAAGTGAACCCAGGTCTCCTTACTGCGAGGCAGCCAGCGCTACCACTGCGCCACTGTGCCGCCCACAATGATGAAAATAATAATAATAATAATAATGATAATGATAATAATAATAATAACAACTAGGGGGCTCTACCCCCTCCTCGCTTTGCTCGCCAACCCCCAGGCGGGTGCTATGCGCTAGCCACTTCACAGCTCTGCCACTCACGCATGGGGAAGCGTATGTACAATTTAAACAGATTGTTATTTTCATGGGAATTGTTACGTATGAATAATAGGACTAACTATTTTACATTACAGCGAATAATTAACCATAGTAAAAAATAGTAAAATAAATTGAAAGAAAATGATGTTTCATGTTGCGTTTGAGTTTTTCGTTGCGCTATACGTTTTCGTTCTGTTTGGCTTTGAAATTAACATGCAAATACTTTTTAAACTTACGCTTTTACTGTAAAGCTTCCGTAAAAACTATATCTGGAATTAACTTTTTGTCAAAATTGCATTGAATTTTGATTCCCTGTTTGGACTTACATCGTGACAATGCGACGTATAACTGCCCGTGAGTGAATTTCGTTTCTTTCTCTCTAATAAATAAAACGACTTTTTCGAATGTTTGTCCCTGTGATTTGTTAATTGTTATAGCAACAGCTATTCTAACGGGAAACGGTTAACGTTTTAATACGACTGGCATATCAAGATCTCCTTTGGTGTCTAATGTTACCCCTGAAGATGGACTACATTACCTTTCTTGTCGCCTGTTAAAATTTTATATGTCAGAATTGTTCGACCAATTCTCAATACGACTAATCTTGTCCTATTGTATAGCCCATCACTCAGATATAAATTACGCAGTAACATTACGATATACTGCGGTGGGCTGGCACCCTGCCCCGGGGTTTGTTTCCTGCTTTGCACCATGTGTTGGCTGGGATTGGCTCCAGCAGACCCCCATGACCCTGTGTAAGCATATAGCGGGTTGAATGATGGATGGATGGATGGATGGATGGACAGATGGATGGATGGATGGATGGATTATGATACGTCCTTCTTTCTACAGTAATTCAACCGGTGGAAGACCAGACGGTGTTAACGGTTGTAAATATTGTAAGTTGATGTTTTCATCTTCCGCACCATCACCACCAACTGTTTCAGCAGAGTCTATTGATATGCATTTAACCAATTTGCTGTGTAACCGATCGTCAATTTTGGCGTTAATTCGTTTGACTTCATCGTTTCTCAGTGCTAGGATTGCCCGTGTACTCGTTTCTTCTGTTGATAACAAATTGCTTGCTAATGAAAGCACAAAGCACTATTTTGCACCTACTCTTGCTGTACGTGTGTCCTCATTCAGGGCCGTCTTAACGCATGGGCACACTGGGCAGTACCCACGAGGGGGCCCACGTTTTGTTTTTTTCTGATGCCTATGTATGTTTCTGTTTTGCTATCAAAACAGGGACCCCAGTGCTCTACTTTGCCCGGGGGCCTATGATGCTGTTAAGACAGTCCTGTCCTCATTGCCCAGTCCATCCTCAGTTTTATGTCTATGTAACAGGTGTATAAAATAAAAAGTTTAGCTGTTTGGAGCTTCACCAAATCCCAATAACATTCATTCAACTTTTCATAAGTAAAAGAGGGAAAGACATGATTAGTTAGGTAAGTTAATGTCTATGTTTGAGATGTTTGCACACATATGAGAGAATTCTGGTATGGCTGCGTAACAGGTGTATAAAATAAAACGTTTAGTTGTTTGGAGCTTCACCAAATCCTGATAACATTCATTGTGTTGTATGTTTTCTGTTGTGCTCCTGTTATATTTCCCTACTCTGTTTGTTAGGGTTAGGGTTAGGGTTAGGGTTACGTCATCAGTGTGCGTCTCTCATAGTATTTGTTGTGTTACTGTTATTTCTTGTATGGTAAAATTAGTTAAAGTATTTAAAATTGCTTGAGTTCATTTTTTTTGTATATGACAGTAATTGTGATATGATTTTTGTTGTATACAGTTGTTGTTTTGAATGCTTTTCGATTAATTTTGGTTATATGTTAACGTGAGCGTTCAACAGCCTTTCCACGTGGTTTTCTTTCGTTAATAGGACTCACAGAGTTTGAATTGTCACATTTTATGTTCTCTGTTTAATATTTCAGGTATGTTATTTTTTTTATTTGTATATTGAGCTATGCATGGTCACGTATGTCGTTGCAATTTAAATCTCTGAGTATTCGTTGTGTTACTGTGAGAGGAGGAGGAATCACACAGCTTGAATGGTCACATTTTATGTTCTCTGCTTAATATTTCAGACCATTAATAAAAAGAGAAAACATCAAGAACTAAATTGTGTTTGCAGTATTCTTTCATGGCGGTTTGTACGGCACGTTGCATATAAATCACAAACGCAGAAGCTTTAAGGGTTAACAGAATACAAAGGCCCGGGCGCAGCAGTACGTCGCGTGCGGTGGAGACCGGTTACATCTATAGATATCCCGGGTTCAAGGACGGCAATGCCAGCTGCAGCCAACCCTGACATCACCGACTCCTATTGTGTGCTTGAGTAGGCAAGCAAAGCCATTGGGGCAAAAGAAATACAGCAGAGTGAGAAGAAGAACGTTCACATTGTCACTGGTGTCATCGAGTCACAAAACATCAGTCACTCTCTCTCTCGGGCTCTGGTTTATCTTCCCCGTGTCAGGTCCATATTCCCCCCTTGATACTTCTGGTATGACAGGAGGTGAAAGTTCTCAACTGTTTTCATGGAGAAACGATTCACGCATCTACTGATTGTTAGGTGGGAAAGACGGGCAGCTCTGGAAACACAACGTAACCCCAACGGCTACTTGGTTCCAGTTCAAAAAACACTCCATGTTTTGTTTCCTTGCTGCTTCATTAGCTCCGTCTCGACTTCCATTTTCCTTTCCGTACTTGTGGTGGGACAGCTGAGCGCTGGAGTCGAGGCCAACGGGTCACTCATTTTCCAGATGGCATGACGACAGATTGCTGAGGGTATCTTGGGCTGATGCAGTGTTTGGATTGTAACCCTGTAATTCCTGCTCGTCACGTCCAGAGTTGGTGTTTGGACCATCAGGTCTGTTCCAGCTTTGGAGAGGAGCCAAGTCTGTCTACAATTTTCCATTTAATATAATATAATATTAAATATATATATATATATATATATATATATATATATATATATATATATATATATACTGCGGTGGGTTGGCACCCTGCCCGGGATTGGTTCCTGCCTTGTGCCCTGTGTTGACTGGGATTGGCTCCAGCAGACCCCCATGACCCTGTGTTCAGATTAAGCGGGTTGGAAAATGGATGGATGGATATATATATATATATACTGTATATATATAAAAGTGGGTCTACAATTTTCCGCTTTATCTCTATATATAAAAGCCAAATACCACTGACTCACTCATCATGAAATCTCCCGAACCAAGAGGACTTGGGACTTGAAATTTGGAATGTGGGTTACCCTTGGCCCACAGGTGCTCGCTAAGAAACGGTTTTAAAAATTTCGTGGTCCAAACACAACATTTCTTATTGTTTTTTAGACCCATTTGTATGTCTGTCCGCTTTTCACGAGAGAACTACTTCACAGATTTAGATCTGGCTTTTTTCTACAATTTACTTGAACATTCCGTTGATTTTGTGACGCTCTCATCACGGTAAGCATCAGAGTTCACTTGCGGTACCGATTTAGTAGCGTCAAGCCGAGAGAGACTCATCGGGCAGCAGGGCCCTCCTCACTCACGTGTCTGCCTTGGGGCGTAACCTTAACTTAGTGAACGAGAGAATTACTTAACTATTTAATTTTTCTATAATTTGCTTGAACATTCCAGTTGATTTTGTGACTTCTCTCATTGCGCTAAGGATCATAGTTCGCTTGCAGGAGTGACATATTCACGCTAATCCGAGACAGAAGCTGCAGACCGAGGGGAGGGGGAAGCGTGACGTCAGGAGTGGGGAGCCAGGCGGGGTCCTCCTCACTGTCCTGTTTTACTAATACGCAGGCGAAGCCAAAGGGGATGGCTAGTATAATATACAGTATATATGTATATAATGAGGGTATTAGAAATAAACTTGATCCATTAAACTTAAAAGTCAAGACAGAGGTAAAGAATTTAGGGGTAACTATTAACTCTGACCTGAATATTAAATCATATATTAATCAGATTACTAGGACAGCATTTTTTCACTTAAGGAAAATAGCAAAAGTTAGACCTCTTATAACATTGCAAGATGCTAAGAAATGAGTTCACACTTTTGTTTTCAGTTGACTAGATGACTGTAACGCACTCCCTTACACTGAACTCCTATGATGTGACGTCGACTTTACACCAGACTCCTGTGATGTGACGTTGACTTTACACCGAAGTCATGTAATGTGACATCGACTTTACACCAAACTCCTGTGATGTGATGTTGACTTTACACAGAAGTCATGTAATGTGATGTCGACTTTACACCGAATGCCTGTGATGTGATGTCGACTTTACACCAAACTCCTGTGATGTGACGTTGACTTTACACCGAACTCCTGTGATGTGACGTCGACTTTACACCGAACTCCTGTGATGTGACGTCGACTTTACACCGAAGTCATGTTATGTGACATCGACTTTACACCAAACTCCTGTGATGTGATGTTGACTTTACACAGAAGTCGTGTAATGTGATGTCGACTTTACACCGAACGCCTGTGATGTGATGTCGACTTTACACCAAACTCCTGTGATGTGATGTCGACTTTACACCAAACTCCTGTGATGTGACGTCGACTTTACACCAAACTCCTGTGATGTGATGTCGACTTTACACCGAAGTCATGTAATGTGACATCGACTTTACACCAAACTCCTGTGATGTGATGTTGACTTTACACTGAAGTCATGTAATGTGATGTCGACTTTACACCGAACGCCTGTGATGTGATGTCGACTTTACACCGAACTCCTGTGATGTGATGTCGACTTTACACCGAAGTCATGTAATGTGACATCGACTTTACACCAAACTCCTGTGATGTGATGTTGACTTTACACTGAAGTCGTGTAATGTGATGTCGACTTTACACCGAACGCCTGTGATGTGATGTCGACTTTACACCGAACTTCTGTGATGTGATGTCGACTTTACACCGAAGTCATGTAATGTGACATCGACTTTACACCAAACTCCTGTGATGTGATGTAGACTTTACACAGAAGTCGTGTAATGTGATGTCGACTTTACACCGAAGTCATGTAATGTGACATCGACTTTACACCAAACTCCTGTGATGTGATGTAGACTTTACACAGAAGTCGTGTAATGTGATGTCGACTTTACACTGAACGCCTGTGATGTGACGTCGACTTTACACCGAACTCCTGTGATGTGATGTTGACTTTACACTGAACTTGTGTAATGTGACGTCGACTTTACACCAAACTCCTGTGATGTGATGTTGACTTTACACTGAAGTCGTGTAATGTGATGTCGACTTTACACCGAACGCCTGTGATGTGATGTCGACTTTACACCGAACTCCTGTGATGTGATGTCGACTTTACACCGAAGTCATGTAATGTGACATCAACTTTAAACCAAACTCCTGTGATGTGATGTAGACTTTACACAGAAGTCGTGTAATGTGATGTCGACTTTACACCGAACGCCTGTGATGTGATGTCGACTTTACACCGAACTCCTGTGATGTGATGTCGACTTTACACCGAAGTCATGTAATGTGACATCGACTTTACACCAAACTCCTGTGATGTGATGTAGACTTTACACAGAAGTCGTGTAATGTGATGTCGACTTTACACTGAACGCCTGTGATGTGACGTCGACTTTACACCGAACTCCTGTGATGTGACATCGACTTCACACCAAAGTCGTGTAATGTGACGTCGACTTTACACCAAACTCCTGTGATGTGATGTTGACTTTACACTGAACTCGTGTAATGTGACGTCGACTTTACACCAAACTCCTGTGATGTGATGTCGACTTTACACCGAACGCCTGTGATGTGATGTCGACTTTACACCGAACGCCTGTGATGTGATGTTGACTTTACACCGAAGTCATGTAATGTGACATCGACTTTACACCAAACTCCTGTGATGTGATGTAGACTTTACACAGAAGTCGTGTAATGTGATGTCGACTTTACACTGAACGCCTGTGATGTGACGTCGACTTTACACCGAACTCCTGTGATGTGACATCGACTTTACACCAAAGTCGTGTAATGTGACGTCGACTTTACACCAAACTCCTGTGATGTGATGTTGACTTTACACTGAACTCGTGTAATGTGACGTCGACTTTACACCAAACGCCTGTGATGTGATGTCGACTTTACACCGAACGCCTGTGATGTGATGTCGACTTTACACCGAACGCCTGTGATGTGATGTTGACTTTACACCGAAGTCATGTAATGTGACATCGACTTTACACCAAACGCTTTTTTTTCCTTACCCATCAGGCCACACTGCAAGCCTAAAGCAGAGCACCACTTTCTTTTCGTTTTACTTTCACAAAACAATCAACGCAACTGTACATCCAACCAAAGCTAACCAACGAGATGCTTTCCAACCAAAGAGATCCTGATGGCTGCAGCAGGCTCATCGCCCCAGCGCTCCCCTGGGAGAGTAAAACCGCAGTGTGGTCCGATCTGGTGTCTTGTTCATGACTCAATCGCGTAGCAATGTAGCCAAGCGGGAGTGTGTGCTTTGAAATCAGCCCAAAGCGAAAACCTTCAGAGCAAACCGAGAGCTGACGGCAAGTAAGAGAGCCAAGAGACGGCGCGTTCGCCTGCAGGTCCCACCATCTCCGCTCGCGCACACACACAAGCGCCAAGGACATTTGATACGCTGTATATTTTTATACTGGTCCCAGAAACTCAGTAATGGATACGTTTAAAAGTGCAGCTCCGTACAAGCATTTCTGTCATTTACACGGCACGCCGTGCTGCTTGAGTCGCACTGGGCGCTGCCAATACATACAAACGCACTTCCATGACTATCATGTAGCCACTAGGGCTTGGACTCATTGTGGAGGTTAATAAACTTATTAAAAATAAAAGCCAAGCTGCCTGCTCTCCTCTCTTCCCTCAAGGGTAAGGTGGCCTGCCACAAAAAGGCAAAACACGGCTTTTGTTTTGAGAAGCTTTCAAGAGGAAAGCTGGGGGGGCTGAACTTACACAATAAATGTGCTTCTCAATTCCAATGAGACCAGAAAATATGAGATAAATCACAAACGAACATACATGGAGATCTCCATTCTGTGGGTGGTGGCGCACAGCCGCTCTTAGCTGGCGGAACAAATCTGTCCGGTTAATTCTAATAAGGGTCTGCTAAATAGTTTGGTGATACCAGTTGTCTAACATCTTAGGGGGACAAGTGGCTCTCAACCCCATGATAGACTAATAACTGTTTGGAGCCGAGAGTCCCAAAAACTTCTAAAAATGCCCACTAGAGGGGGATTTCGCCATCCAAACCCCGGCTAATAACAGGGCAAATACAAGATCCTTTTAACCCTTAAACTGCCAATTTGTCAGCACGTCGGAGATGAGTATATTTGGCAAAGTATATTCATTGAACTCCGCAACCGGCTAAAGTTGTTTCCCAGTGCACTTTGCCAGCATGCCGGAGCCGAGTATATTCAGCGATGTAAATTCATTGAATGCCACAACCAGCTATAGTCGCTTCACAGAGCAATCTGCCAGCACGCCGGAGCTGATCAGTCAGTGCCGTATATTCGTTTAGCAGCCAGCTCAGGTCCACTGGCGCCCCCTTCAGCACTACAGCATCACTGTCCCTGGGATTCTACCGCTGCACTAGACTGGCCTGCAAGCATCAGCATGGGCCTCTGTGTGCCCACGTGCAGCCAGTTAAAGCGCAGATGGCACAGTCGGTGATTTACTGAATTTCATCAATGGCATCAGTTGCACCTTGTACTTGTAATAACAGATTATTCCAGTAGTTTTTTTTTTTTTTTTTTTTTATAGTTTTTACAGTTCATTGGCAGTGTGTAAAATGATCAGTATTGCAGTAACTGTGACGCTCTTTGCATGAAAACAAATATGGGTTCCATTACAATTTCACTTTTTCATGGTGAATTGTGACGTTTCCTTAAAAAGTTCACCAAAAATGTATTTGGCGTCCAGGGGGTGCATTAACCGTCAAGTATGTGGCAGTTTAAGTGTTAAATAAAAAGGGTTGGGCGGCACAGTGGCGCAGTGGTAGCGCTGCTGCCTCACAGTAAGGAGATCTGGGTTTGCTTCCCGGGTCCTCCCTGTGTGGAGTTTGCATGTTCTCCCCGTGTCTGTGTGGGTTTCCTCCCACAGCAGTCCAAAGACATGCAGGTTAGGTGCATTAGTGATTCTAAATTGTCCCGTGTGTGTGTGTGTGTGTGTGTGTGTGTGTGTGTGCCCTGTGGTGGGCTGGCGCCCTGCCCGGGGTTTGTTTCCTGCCTTGCACCCTGTGCTGGCTGGGATTGGCTCCAGCAGACCCCCGTGGCCCTGTAGTTAGGATATAGCGGGTTGGATGATGGATGGATGGATAAAAAGGGTTTATTTGTCACACTGTGAAGGAGTTGCCAGCAAGATAATCGCAGGTGAACAAAGTCAAAATATGGGTGTCCAATGGAAGGTCAAAAAAAACAACAACAACAGAGCAGACGGTCAAAAATTCTGCAAAACGTCAGAAAATTCACAGCAACTCGCCGACTCGCTAGCACATTCAAATGAACCACCAGGAACTGTGGGAGCCCCTTCAGTGTCTGGCAGTGCCACCTCTTGTGGGAACGACATGGAACATAACCAAGGCATTGACACAGTCCCACAAAGCATAACCAATATGTAAAGAAAAGAATCGAAAAAAGGACACAAAACAAAGAAGGCCATTTAAAGCCATCCCACCCCATTCCAATGAACCGGTGGGAACTGTGGGAGACCCTCCAGATTTATAGAGTTGTTCCTGGCAGTGACAGACTGGCAGGTGGCTCCTCCTCTTAGGGGACTACCCACAAAAACACATAACCAGTGTTGCCAGGTCTGTGGTTTTCTCACCCAGTTGGGCTATTTTTGGGTGAGAAAAAAAGGGCTTTTGTGAGTTGCAGTTTTTTGGGCTACTTTTTTAAAAAAAAACAAACGGTGGGGTGTTTTGGACTATTTTTAAAAACACGGGCAGAGTGGCGGCTCTGAGGCTAGGGGTCTGCACTGGCAATCGGAAGGTTGCCGGTTTCGAACGCCAAAAGTGACTCTGCTTCGTTGGGCCCTTAACCTGCAATTGCTCCGTCCTGAGTATGACGTTAATCTTCACCCAGTCCTGCATGTAGACCCTCCCAACCTGCAGGGAGAAAACCTGGGGGTCGGTGGCTGGAGTGCCAGTGTGGTGCTGAGGTCGCATGGCTGCACTCGAGTCCTAATCTGGGATCATGAGTTGGTTTGTCATGTGATGGGTGTGGCAATATGCTGTATCAGTGCCGCCCCCCCTTCTAAAACCCCCTCTAAAGAAATTTTACCATGTTGCCCATCAGGCTGGCTCCCCTTCCCCTGCTATTTGCACTTGTATATGTTCCTTACTTTTGTAAAATCTCCGAGCCCCCCCAAGTTGGATGATGGTATATACAGTGCAACCGGAAAGTATTCCCAGCGCATCACTTTTTCCACATTTTGTTATGTTACAGCCTTATTCCAAAATGGATTAAATTCATTTTTTTCCTCAAAATTCTACACACAACACCCCATAATGACAACGTGAAAAAAGTTTACTTGAGGTTTTTGCAAATTTATTAAAAATGAACAAACTGAGAGAGCACATGTCCATAAGTATTCACAGCCTTTGCCATGAAGCTCAAAATTGAGCTCAGGTGCATCCTGTTTCCCCTGATCATCCTTGAGATGTTTCTGCAGCTTCATTGGAGTCCACCTGTGGTAAATTCAGTTGACTGGACATGATTTGGAAAGGCACACACCTGTCTATAGAAGGTCCCACAGTTGACAGTTCATGTCAGAGCACAAACCAAGCATGAAGTCAAAGGAATTGTCTGTAGACCTCCGAGACAGGATTGTCTTGAGGCACAAATCTGGGGAAGGTTACAGAAAAATTTCTGCTGCTTTGAAGGTCCCAATGAGCACAGTGGCCTCCATCATCCGTAAGTGGAAGAAGTTCAATACCACCAGGACTCTTCCTAGAGCTGACCAGCCATCTAAACTGAGTGATCGAGGGAGAAGGGCCTTAGTCAGGGAGGTGACCAAGAACCCAATGATCACTCTGTCAGAGCTCCAGAGGTCCTCTGTGGAGAGAGGAGAACCTTCCAGAAGGACAACCATCTCTGCAGCAATCCACCAATCAGGCCTGTATGGTAGAGTGGCCAGACGGAAGCCACTGCTTAGTAAAAGGCACATGGCAACCCGCCTGGAGTTTGCCAAAAGGCACCTGAAGGACTCTCAGACCATGAGAAAGAAAATTCTCTGGTCTGATGAGACAAAGATTGAACTCTTTGGTGTGAATGCCAGGCGTCACGTTTGGAGGAAACCTGGCACCGCTCATCACCAGGCCAATACCATCCCTACAGTGAAGCATGGTGGTGGCAGCATCATGCTGTGGGGATGTTTTTCAGTGGCAGGAATTGGGAGACTAGTCAGGATAAAGGAAAAGATGACTGCAGCAATGTACAGAGACATCCTGGATGAAAACCTGCTCCAGAGCGCTCTTGACCTCAGACTGGGGCGACGGTTCATCTTTCAGCAGGACAACGACCCTAAGCACACAGCCAAGATATCAAAGGAGTGGCTTCAGGACAACTCTGTGAATGTCCTTGAGTGACCCAGCCATAGCCCAGACTTGAATCTGATTGAACATCTCTGGAGAGATCTTAAAATGGCTGTGCACCGACACTTCCCATCCAACCTGATGGAGCTTGA
This sequence comes from Erpetoichthys calabaricus, assembly GCF_900747795.2. Classification (NCBI taxonomy): domain Eukaryota; kingdom Metazoa; phylum Chordata; class Cladistia; order Polypteriformes; family Polypteridae; genus Erpetoichthys; species Erpetoichthys calabaricus. Next base: position 89,100,304 of record NC_041410.2, on the reverse strand, counting down.
GAGGTGCTGCAAAGAGGAATGGGCGAAACTGACCAAGGATAGGTGTGCCAAGCTTGTGGCATCATATTCAACAAGACTTGAGGCTGGAATTGCTGCCAAAGGTGCATCGACAAAGTATTGAGCAAAGGCTGTGAATACTTATGGACATGGGATTTCTCAGTTTTGTTATTTTTAATAAATTTGCAAAAACCTCAAGTAAACTTTTTTCACATTGTCATTATGGGGTGTTGTGTGTAGAATTCTGAGGAAAAAAATGAATTTAATCCATTTTGGAATAAGGCTGTAACATAACAAAATGTGGAAAAAGTGATGCGCTGTGAATACTTTCCGGATGCACTGCACCCCTCGGTAATATTTCAGAGGGTCACCCCCCCTCGAGCTTTGATGGTATGTGCCAAATTCTCTCACATATCTCCCCCACCCCACCCCCACTCCATCTTTCCTCCGTTATAATGTGTCAGCATTGGGCTACCTCAGGCATTGGGCTACTTTTTTTGGGCAGATTTGCTATTTTTCAGTTGTTCTTGGCCTTTACATTTCTTAGGAACCTGGCAACTCTGAACATAAACCAAAGCATTGATACATAAACAGATGAAAAGGACAAGTAACGTGTAAATAAAAGAATCCAAAAAGGAAGAATCTAAACGCCATTCAGACTCATTCCATCCATTCAAGTAAACCACCAGGAACTGTGGGAGACCCTCTGGTTTTCTAGAGCAGTTCCTGGTGGTGATTGGCTGGTGACCACCCACAAAACATATCAAACTAATCCATGGCACTGATGCATAGACAACACAAAACACCAACAAAAACACAAGCAATATGTAAGCAGAAGAATCCAAAAGGGACATAAAAACAAAGATTTGAACGCCCCCCCACGTTTAAATGAACTGGCAGGAACGGTGAGAGACCCTCCGGTCTTATGGGGCAGCTCCTGGCAGGTGGCACATGGAACACAACACAGGCCAAGACAATACAGCAGTGACATTAACATCAATAAATGGTTCAACCAAAAAACAAAATGGACATAAAACATGGATAGGAATCCCAGCCGGGGAGGAACCTTAGCTGAAATATAACAAGAGGTCAGTGATGCTGTTGAATGGTAGGGGGATGCAGGTACGCTACACTAAATGGATCAATGTGCCTCAAGTTGGCACTGAGAGGCATTGGTACCAACTAGCTATGGCAGTTTGTTCCCTGTGGTTTCGTTAATGAGCCCAAACAATTGTACCAGCCTGTGGCCAGGTGCCATTCATGAGTCATCCATCCATCCTTCTTCTTCTTCTTTCAGCTGCTCCCTTTAGGGGTCGACACAACAGATCATCTTCTTCCATATCTTCCTGTCCTCATCATCTTGCTCTGTCACCCCCATCACCTGCATGTCCTCTCTCACCACATCATAAACCTTCTCCTCTTAGGCCTTCCTCTCTCCTCTTGCCTGGCAGCTCGATCCTTAGCACCCTTCTCTCATTATACCCCTCATCTCTCCTCTGCACAGATCCAAACCAACGCAATCTCACCTCTCTGACTTTGCCTCCCAACTTGAGCGGACCCTCTAATGTTCTCATTTCTAATCCTGTCCATCCTCGTCACCCCCAATGCAAATCTTAGCATCTTTAACTCCCATAAGCACTCTCTTTTCCTCCGTAGCCACTTTGAATGAAAGTTTGCTCAAGACAACGAATACATGCTCCACCTCACTTCAAATGAAAATGCTGAACTTACGATGGCTCCTCCGAGGCGGATCTGATGTCATCCAGTTCTTGGGCTTGTTTAAACCACGGCAGTTTGGCTTCTACAGGAAGTTTTTCTAAAAGAGAAAAAAGAAAACAAAGTTACCTTAGCGTTTAAAGATCTCTCCCTTTCATAATAAGGAGCCAAAGATGAAGCAGTGTCACATGCAGAAAAGTGACTCCCTCTGAATGATGGTGGCCATTATATTACAGCCAGTTGCCTGCCTGATGCCAACCCTTCTACTTTCTCAAGCAGGTTTGGGACAGGCTACCGCAACAGAACAGAATATTAGGCCATTAAGAAGGGCAAAGTGAATGAGATGAGGATGCGGTGCTGGATATCGAGGTCCATTATACAGACAGGATAAGGAATGAAGAAGGAAGAAGCAGAGTCAAAGATTTATAGAATAAAGAGAAGAAAGGAGAACCGAGAATGGTTTGGTCAAGTCCAACAGATGGAGTACATGGAGAAGAAAAGGATGAATGTGAAACTTCTAGATGTTAGGAGCAAGAGAAGGCCAAAGGAAGACATGGATGGAAGTGAAGATGGAGGACATGAGGGAGACGTAGAGTCAGGATGAAAAAAAAAGCCAGTGGAGAGCAAGGAGGCCCAGACATGACACCAAGTGACTTTGGACTAGAGGCTTTCAAGATAGATAGATAGATAGATAGATAGATAGATAGATAGATAGATAGATAGATAGATAGATAGATAGATAGATAGATAGATAGATAGATAGATAGATAGATAGATAGATAGATAGATATGAAAGGTGCTATATAATAGATAGATAGATAGATAGATAGATAGATAGATAGATAGATAGATAGATAGATAGATAGATAGATAGATAGATATGAAAGGTGCTATATGATAGATAGATAGATAGATAGATAGATAGATAGATAGATAGATAGATAGATAGATAGATAGATAGATAGATAGATATGAAAGGTGCTATATAATAGATAGATAGATAGATAGATAGATAGATAGATAGATAGATAGATAGATAGATAGATAGATAGATAGATAGATAGATAGATAGATAGATAGATATGAAAGGTGCTATATAATAGATAGATAGATAGATAGATAGATAGATAGATAGATAGATAGATAGATAGATAGATAGATAGATAGATAGATAGATAGATATGAAAGGTGCTATATGATAGATAGATAGATAGATAGATAGATAGATAGATAGATAGATAGATAGATAGATAGATAGATAGATAGATAGATATGAAAGGTGCTATATAATAGATAGATAGATAGATAGATAGATAGATAGATAGATAGATAGATAGATAGATAGATAGATAGATAGATAGATAGATAGATATGAAAGGTGCTATATAATAGATAGATAGATAGATAGATAGATAGATAGATAGATAGATAGATAGATAGATAGATAGATAGATAGATAGATAGATAGATAGATAGATAGATAGATAGATATGAAAGGTGCTATATAATAGATAGATAGATAGATAGATAGATAGATAGATAGATAGATAGATAGATAGATAGATAGATAGATAGATAGATAGATAGATATGAAAGGTGCTATATAATAGATAGATAGATAGATAGATAGATAGATAGATAGATAGATAGATAGATAGATAGATAGATAGATAGATAGATAGATAGATAGATATGAAAGGTGCTATATAATAGATAGATAGATAGATAGATAGATAGATAGATAGATAGATAGATAGATAGATAGATAGATAGATAGATATGAAAGGAGCTATATAATAGATAGATAGATAGATAGATAGATAGATAGATAGATAGATAGATAGATAGATAGATAGATAGATAGATAGATAGATAGATATGAAAGGTGCTATATAATAGATAGATAGATAGATAGATAGATAGATAGATAGATAGATAGATAGATAGATAGATAGATAGATAGATAGATAGATAGATAGATAGATAGATATGAAAGGTGCTATATAATAGATAGATAGATAGATAGATAGATAGATAGATAGATAGATAGATAGATAGATAGATAGATAGATAGATAGATAGATAGATAGATAGATAGATAGATAGATAGATAGATAGATAGATAGTGTAGTAGGCAAGATTATAAATTCAGATAGATAGATAGATAGATAGATAGATAGATAGATAGATAGATAGATAGATAGATAGATAGATAGATAGATAGATAGATAGATAGATAGATATGAAAGGTGCTATATGATAGATAGATAGATAGATAGATAGATAGATAGATAGATAGATAGATAGATAGATAGATAGATAGATTTGAAAGGTGCTATATGATAGATAGATAGATAGATAGATAGATAGATAGATAGATAGATAGATAGATAGATAGATAGATAGATAGATAGATAGTGTAGTAGGCAAGATTATAGATAGATAGATAGATAGATAGATAGATAGATAGATAGATAGATAGATAGATAGATAGATAGATAGATAGATAGATAGATAGATAGATAGATAGATAGATAGATAGATAGATAGATAGATAGATAGATAGTGTAGTAGGCAAGATTATAAATTCAGATAGATAGATAGATAGATAGATAGATAGATAGATAGATAGATAGATAGATAGATAGATAGATAGATAGATAGATAGATATGAAAGGTGCTATATAATAGATAGATAGATAGATAGATAGATAGATAGATAGATAGATAGATAGATAGATAGATAGTGTAGTAGGCAAGATTATAAATTCAGATAGATAGATAGATAGATAGATAGATAGATAGATAGATAGATAGATAGATAGATAGATAGATAGATAGATAGATAGATAGATAGATAGATATGAAAGGTGCTATATAATAGATAGATAGATAGATAGATAGATAGATAGATAGATAGATAGATAGATAGATAGATAGATAGATAGATAGATAGATAGATAGATAGATATGAAAGGTGCTATATGATAGATAGATAGATAGATAGATAGATAGATAGATAGATAGATAGATAGATAGATAGATAGATAGATAGATAGATAGATAGATAGATAGATAGATAGATAGATAGATGGTGTACCTTTAGGCTTGTAGCAGGCGACAGGCACAACGCACTCTTCTTTAATGTGAGGCTTCAGCTGTGGGTTGCATCCCCCCGTGTGCTGTCCATGGTGGTCGATACAAAGCACCACTCTGTAACGCAGACCGCGCCCACAGGTTACTGTGCACTAAACAAGTAAAATGAAGGAGTGCAAAATTACAAAAACACATCAAACTACTGACGGCCAGCACTTTTGAACGTGAGCTTCATCCATTTGTTTCTCACCCCAAAAGTGGTGCCTTGCCACAGACACACAGTAAGTGATACGGCGTTACACGTGCACATCTCCCACCCAACATTTTCTTAAAACACATGGCAGAAGGTAACCAAAATATAAACTTAATTTCTTCCAAAACGATCAGATCCATCAGCTCCTACTTCATTCAGAACCTATTTACTGTATGATAGGCCATTTTCACCGTTACCGAATCCAGATCAATCAGTATAAGGTACAAACTGTATAAGATCATTCAAAAATAACTTTTGGATTTTGAAATATTTCTGTTTAGATAATTGTTGAAAGTCTTTTTTTGTTGTCGTTTTATTAATAAATATGCCCCCAGTCTCCACACCTCCCCTTCAGCGCTCACTGTGAAGGAGCCCTTTCTCGCGGTGCCCCTGCTGCTCATCTCTCCAGGTGAATGCGGATTGGCTGCCTGCCGCCTGCTGACTTTGTTGGCTCCTCCCTCAGTTCTCCTCTTAAGTCTCCATGCCGTCCTTCACTTCCCAGACTGCACTTCCTGGCACAATTCCAGGATGTAAAAACAGCTGGCAGGAGGAGGAGGAGGAGGAGGATGATGTGGAGGTTTAGCAAGGCCACGGCTTGTAACACCACAAACATCGCGAGTAAGAGTTTAGGGTACGATATAAAAATGCTGAGACCTTCTCTAGTAAAAGAGGTCTCAGTGCATCTGAGAATTTATGGCTGCTCCCTTACCATCCCTATGCAACATTGCAGAGCTTGGGCAGTTTTGGCACCATTTTGTTACCGTTGTTAGGGTCATGTTCTGCGTTTCTAGGGGCGTGGTCTCAAAGGGTTGTGACCTCGAGTTCATCAGCAGATGGCACAAATGGTCATCTGTGGCAGTGAGCTTTACCCGATCTGGGTTTTAGCCTCTTCGTTATTATTTTATTTGCTTTATTTAGCCTTTTTTTGTATGCATTAAACTAAACAAATTGGTGATCTGTTTTCCTGCCAAGTCGGGACAAAAGATTGGATCAAATTGAGTGACCTCCTAATATTTTCAGAGACATGCGAGACAGGCAGGTGGAAATGAAAGTCCTAAGGAATGTAAAGTTAGGAGAGTTGCAGACATCTATGGAACAAGAAAGGGGGGGGGGGCAGTGAATCGGTATACACTTGCTGTCAATGCTTCAGCTAACCCAACTCCTGTTCCATGTTGCAGCCACCGTCACTTTGCGGGAGACCCTAATGAGTGTCGGGAGTTTCCTAAATCAGAGTTCATCATATCAGCTAAAGCTCAGTGCAACTGCTGACCTTTGATCTCATGTCTGGACGAACTCACAGTCACAGCCCCAGAGACCACACCCCTAGAAATGTGGGACGCGACCCTAACAACAGTACGCAAAATGGCTTCCATTCTAGGAACAGGCTATAAGACCCCAAAATTCAGCCCTGATCAATGACACGTGCAAGGAGCACTTAGGATGTGAACCCTGATCTCCTAATTGTAAGGCAGCAGCATCACCACTGCACCAACGTTCCCCCCTCCACACACACACCATCCACTTATATATTTCACCCCAAATTCAAATCTTCAGTCCTTTCCTTACCTTGGTGAATGTCTATGCAGGATTTTCCGCCTGGCTTTTAGCTTCCCAGCATTTTACGAACAGGTGTTGTGGGGAGATTTTGACATTCTTTTACGCAGAGCGATTTCACGGACCATTTGTTTACATGGAAATGGACTTGGGGGCCTGATCATAAAATGCTGAAAAACTAAAAGAAACAGACGGAAAGTCACAGATTCTCTCACTCATAGACATTCCGCAAGTTATGAAAACAGTCGTGGAATTTTGAGTTTGCTGCAACACCAGTTTAGGTATCCATTACTGGCAGCTCTTCGGTCTGTGTGGCATTGAACATACTGGAAGCCGTTTTAACGCAAAATAAAATGATGCAAACTGATAGCAACATATTTCAAGAGTCGTATTGCTGGTAATGATTTACTAGCTGTGCTATCTGTCTAGGATGGGTTGAAATCAAAGAAATCAACATAGACCTCAGCCTATTTAGCGTTAACATTTGTAGTACACCATCCATTGGAATGTTTTTGTAATGCTTGTAGTAATAAAACATTCCAACAAATGGCGCATCACAAATATTAGCATAGACTTTTTACAAATCCCACACCAAATGGTATATAGTATAACAGAGACATATGCATTGCATTTGTATTTCCAAAAGATGGTGCATCGCAAGTATTAACACTGCTTTTACAAATCCCATACCAAATGGCATATAATAGAGACATATGCATTGCATTTGTCTTTTCAACAGATGGAGCATCACAATCATTAATACTGCTTTTACAAATGCCATACCAAATGGCATATAACAGAGACATATGCATTGCATTTGTCATTCCAATAGATGACGCATTACAACCATTACCACTGCTTTTACAAATCCCATACCAAATGGTATATAACAGAGATATATGCATTGCATTTGTCTTTCCAACAGATGGTGAATCACAAACATTAATACTGCTTTTACGAATACCATACCAAATGGCATATAACAGAGACATATGCATTGCATTTTCTATTCCAAAAGATGGCGCATCACAACTATTAGCACTGCTTTTACAAATCCCACACCAAATGACATATAACAGAGACATATGCATTGCATTTGTCTTTTCAACAGATGGTGCATCACAATCATTAATACTGCTTTTACAAATGCCATACCAAATGGCATATAACAGAGACATATGCATTGCATTTGTCATTCCAATAGATGACGCATTACAACCATTACCACTGCTTTTACAAATCCCATACCAAATGGTATATAACAGAGATATATGCATTGCATTTGTCTTTCCAACAGATGGTGAATCACAAACATTAATACTGCTTTTACGAATACCATACCAAATGGCATATAACAGAGACATATGCATTGCATTTTCTATTCCAAAAGATGGCGCATCACAACTATTAGCACTGCTTTTACAAATCCCACACCAAATGACATATAACAGAGACATATGCATTGCATTTGTCTTTCCAACAGATGGCGCAGCACAAACATTAACACTGCTCTGAGGAATGATAGAGATTGACAGAGACATAGCACCTGGCTGGATGCACAGATACACAGACACACATGCAGACAGTTGTCTTTTTATTAAGGCGGATTACTGCTAATAGCATAATTAATAAAATGCTTATAGACAATTAGTAGCTTAACCTAAAGTGTGACTGCAACCACCTTAAGTATTTATAACACTAAGCCAAATTCTATGCATGCAGTGGTGTGATAATTGAATGTTGTTCACTCAATGTTAATCACCAAGCCAAAGTCTTACTTGTTTGACACTGTATTGACTCAATCTAAACAAATACTCAACTCAAAAATGACATTTTTTAAATGCTACTTACCCATGCATCATATGTTGGAATGAAAAATGCAATGCATTTTATTACTACAAATGTTTAGTGACATGCCATCTGTTGCTGTGATAAATGCAATGCATTTTATTACTACAAATGTTTAGTGACATGCCATCTGTTGCTGTGATAAATGCAATGCATTTTATTACTACAAATGTTTGTGATGTGCCACCTGTTGGAATGAGAAATGCAATGCATTTTATTACAATCAGCATTACAAAATACATTCCAAAGATGGTGAACTTGCCAGAGTTAACACTTATGTATATGAAGATTACTTCGAGTTCAACCCATCTTAGTCAGGTGGCACATCTAGTTCACCTTAATAGAAGGCCAAGTGTCTGTGTATTTGTGTGTCCATCTGCTCACTATGTCTCTGTTATATGCCATCCGATGTAAGCTTTGTAAAAGTTGTTCTAATGTTTGTGATGTGCCACCTGCATTTAATTACTAGTATCATTTGTGATGCATCATAAGTTGCTATGATAAACACAATGCATTGTATTACTACAAATGTTTGTGATGTACCATCTGTTAGAATTAAAAATGGAATGCATTTTATTACTACATGCAATACAGGACACATTCCAATAGATGGTGCACTGCAAGAGTTAACACAGATGCTGGTTACTTAATGTTTAGCTCAGGTAGCATATCTAGCTTGCCTTAATAGAAGGACAAATGTCTATGTATCCAGGTGTAGGTGTCCATCTGCTCACTATGTTTCTGTTATATGCCATTTGGTATGAGATTCGAAGAAGCTGTTTTAATGTTTGTGACGTGCCATTTGTTGGAATGACAAATGCAACACATTTTATTACTACACGCACAACAAAACACATTCTAATAGATGGCGCACTGCAAATGTTAACCCTGAGGTCTGCATTGGATTGCTTAGATTTCAACCCATCTTAGACCCTCCAAACCTGCAAGCGCAAAAGAAGCTAAAAACAATGGCAGAAGGATTAAAGGATCCCCATACTGTATGACTTCCCACCATCCATCCAATGCACAAATTAGTTGAGCTACTTTTTGATACTGTAGTCTGGTGGCCCATTGAGAACCGCTGGGTTTCTAAAAGGTTTTTCAGGGCATTTTCAATAAAAGGTGGGTGCCAACTTAACTGCAATAATGCCCAAAGAAAAAAGCTTCTGCTGTACGGAGGTGAGTGGGAAGTGAGAGGAGTTGAGAAGGATAAAGACACATGGGAAAGGAACATCAATAGAGGGAACTGAGCAAATGGAGTCAATGAAGGAGCAGAAGGGGGCAGTGCCAAAATTGGGGGTTGGGGGTGCTCAGTGCATTTCGGAAATTGAAGAAGCAGTAGGGGTAACTGACTAAACCACACCATCAAGCTTTTGGGGTGTAACACACAAATGAACTTCAATCGAGCATCTGGATGACTGAGTTAGAACTATTTATTTTTTTATCATACCCCCCCCCCCCCCCCATAGGAAAAATGAGGTCAAGTGAACACAGCCATGCGTAAAAAGTGTATGCCAATAACGCGGTGGTGACACTGTTATCTATGGCTGTGTAACCTCACTACCCACTTACCTGAGACCATTCCATTGCGACCCACTTGGGACAGTCAAACAGATTGCACGTTTGCATTAGGGTGGGCTTGGGGGTGTACATGCACTTCCATTCTTCCACCTGCAGGATCTCGCTGTGCACGGTTTCCTCGACGCATATTACCGTCCGCCTTTGAATTCCGCCACCACAGGACACTGAGCAGGCTGTCCAGGGATTGTGCTCCCAGCTGAGGAAAAATCAAAAAGGTAAGATTTGAGATCAGCTTGACCTTCATGTACTCGGCTCTGGTACAGCTTTACCACATTATACCCCTCACATGCCCTGATATACCCACAAACACCTTGACCCCTGTGAAGTGACCCAGAATGCAGTGAGAGGGGACTCTGATAGAAGAAAGACCCACACAGGTTGTAGAACATCATCCATCCGTTTTCTGAACCTTTCCACCACAGGCACTAATCTTATGGGGGCAAAACCTTATGCCGACAATATCAGGCATAGCTGCGAGCCAACCACAGGTCATAAATCTCACTATTCTGTTTACCTTCTTCTTCTTCTTTCGGCTGCTCCCATTAGGGGTTGCCACAGCGGATCATCTTCTTCCATACCTTTCTGTCCTCGTCGTCTTGTTCTGTTACACCCATCACCTGCATGTCGTCTCTCACCACATCAATAAACCTTCTCTTAGGCCTTCCTCTTCTCCTCTTACCTGGCAGCTCTATCCTTAGCACCCTTCTCTCATTATACCCCTCATCTCTCCTCTACACATGTCCAAACTAATGCAATCTCACCTCTCACCGTCCTACTTGAGCTGACCCTCTAATGTCCTCATTTCTAATCCTGTCCATCCTCATCACACCTAACGCAAATCTTAGCATCTTTAACTCTGACACCTCCAGCTCTGTCTCCTGTCCACCGTCTCCAGCCCAAATAACATAGCTGGTCTCGCTACTGTCCTGTAGACCTTCCCTTTCACTCTTGCTGATACCCGTCTGTCACAAATCACTCCTGACACTCTTCTCCACCCACTCCACCCTGCCTATACTCTCTTCTTCACTTCTCTTCAACACTCCCCATTACTCTGCACTGTTGATCCCAAGTATTTAAATTCATTCACCTTCGCCAACTCTACTCCCTTACATCCTCACTATTCCACTGACCTCTCTGTCATTTACACACATGTATTCTGTCCTGGTGTTCCTACTGACCTTCATTCCTCTCCTCTCTAGAGCATATCTCCACCTCTCCAGGGTCTCCTCAACCTGCTCCCTACTCTCACTACAGATCACAATGTCATCAGCAAACATCATAGTCCACAGGGACTCCTGTCTAATCTCGTCTGTCAACCTGTCCATAACCATTATAAATAAGAAAGGGCTCAGAGTCGATCCCTGATGTAATCCCACCTCCATCACTCCTACCTCAGACCTCACCACGGTCACACTTCCCTCGTACATATCCTGTACAACTCTTACGTACTTCTTTGCCACTCCTGACTTCCTCATACAATACCACAGCTCCTCTCAGTCACCCTGTCATCTGCTTTCTCCAGGTCCACAAAGACTCAATGCAACTCCTTCTGGCCTTCTCTAAACTTCTACATCAACATCCTCAGAGCAAACATTGCATCTGTGGTGCTCTTTCTTGGCATGAAACCATCCTGCTGCTCACTAATCATCACCTCACATCTTCACTGAGCTTCCATTACTCTTTCCCATAACTTCATGCTGTGGCTCATCAGTTTCATCCCCCTGTAGTTACTGCAGTCCTGCACATCCCTCTTATTCTTAAATATCGACACCAGTACACTTCTTCTCCACTTCTCAGGCATCCTCTCACTTTCCAAGATTCCATTAAACATAAAACTCCACTGTCATCTCTCCTAAACACCTCCATGCTTCCACAGGTATGTCATCTGGACCAACAGCTTTTCCATTCTTCATCCTCTCCATAGCTGTCCTTACTTCCTCCTTGCTAATCCGTTGAACTTCCTGATTCACTATCTCCACATCATCCAACCTCTTCTCTCTCTCATTCTCTTCATTCATCATCATCTCAAAGTACTCTTTCCATCAGCTCAACACACTCTCTTCGCTTGATAGTGCATTCCCATCTTTATTCTTTATTACTCTAATCTGCTGCTCATCATTCCTAGCTCAGTCCCTCTCTGTAGCCCACTGGTCCTTTTCTCCCTCTTTAGTGTCCAACCTCTCATACAACTCATCATACGCCTTTTCTTTAGCCTTCACCACCTCTCTCTTCACCTTGAGCCTTATCTCCTTGTTCTCTTGTCTACTTTCTGCATCTCTCTGACTATCCCACTTCTTCTTTGCCATCCTCTTCCTCTGTATATTCTCCTGTATTTCCTCATTCCACCACCAGGTTTCCTTTTCCTCCTTCCTCTTTCCAGATGTCACGCCAAGCACCCTTCTTGCTGTCACCCTTACTACATCTGATGTAGTTTCCCAGCTGTCTGGTGACTCTTCACTACCACCCAGTGCCTGTCTCACCTCCTCCCTGAACTCAACCTTGCAGTCTTCCTTTTTCAACTTCCACCATTTGATCCTTGGCTCTGCCCTCACTCTCTTCCTCTTGTTGATCTTCAACATCATCCTACAGACCACCATCATATGCTGCTTAACTACACTTTCCCCTGCCACTACTTTGCAGTCTTCAATCTCCTTCACATTGACTCTTCTCCATAGGACTTCATCTACCTGTGTGCATCTTCTTCCACTCTTGTACGTCACTCTATGTTCCTCCCTCTTCTTAAAATACAGCCATGTCCATCCTTTTGGCAAAATCCACTATCCTCTGACCTTCTTCATTCCTCTCCTTGACACCATACCTACCCATCACCTCCTCATCCCCACTGCTCCCTTCACCAACATGCCCATTGAAATCCGCTCCAATCACCATTTTCTGCCCCTTGGGTACACTGTTCATCACTTCATCCAGCTCACTCCACAAATCTTCTTTCTCACCCACCCAAGTTACCGAGCCATCAAAATGTATTCAGGCCCCTTCACTTTTTTTTTTTACACTTTGTAGTAAAGTCTATTCAACTCATTTCTTTTCCCTCATCAAGCAACATTCCAACACCAAGAATGACAAGATGTTAGAAGATTTTGCAAAATTATTAAAAAATCCAAAACTGAAATGTCACGATGACAGGTATTCGGTGCTTTGGAAGACATTCCAGTTCCAGTCTGGACTCTTTGTGGGTTTGACACAACAAGCTTTTCACTCCTGGATTTGAGGATTCTCTACCACACTTCTCTGCAGATCCTCTCAAGCTCTGTCAGGTGGGAATGGAGACCACCAGCTGTTTTCAGGTCTCTCCAGAGATGTTTGATGGCTGGCTGGCACCACTCAACAACACTTAGCGTTGATCCTAAGCCACCCCTGTGTTGTCGTTGCTTTGTGCTTTGGGTCACATTGTTCTGATGGAAGGTGAACCTTCATCCTAGTCTGAGGAAGGTCTCATTAAGGGTCTTTTTCGTACTGTTTTCCGCTCAGCTTTCCCTCAAACTTACTCTCCCAGCCTCTGGTGCTGCCAGCACCATGACGAGAGAGTGTCTAGTTTCCTCTGGATGTGACATTTAGAATTGAGACCAGGCATTATGTCCTTGGTTTCACCAGAGCAGAGAGTCTCAGGGTCCTTTAGGTGCCTTTTTGAAAACTCCAAGCTGGGTTTCCATGTGTCGTCTGTCTGGATTAGTGGACTGTTGCAGTGGTGGTTGTCCTGCTGGAAGTTTCTCCCAATCTGCACACAGGTTCTCTGTAGCCATCAGCTTCTTGGTCACCTCTTTTACTAATGCCCTTCTCTCCAAGTTGCTCAGTCTTGCCAGCTCCAGGACGAGTCTTGGTTGCTAAAATCATCTTTCATTTAAGAATTACGGAGACCACCGTGCTCTTGAGGACCCTCAGTTATTTTGGAGCCTCTCCCACATCTTCACTTTGATACAATTCTGTCTCTAAGCTTTGCTGGTAATTCCTTCAACCTCATGGCTTAGTTGACATTGTCACCTGTGGGACCATCTATAGACCACATCCAATCTAATCACACCAAATTAACTGAATTGACCACAGGTGGACTCCAAAGAAGGTGTAGAAACATCCCTGAGCCAAGTTTCAACAGAGACATATGCATTGCATTTTTCATTCCAACAGATGGCGCACCACAAACATTAGCATTGCTTTTATGAATCCCATAACAAATGGCATATAACAAAGACATATGCATATGCAAGTGTCATAACAAACGGTCTGAATGCATGTGTCAATGCAATGTGTCAGTTTTTTGTTTTTAATCAAGTTGCAAAAATTCCCAAGATCCTGTCATTCTGGGTATTAAATGTTTCTTGATAAGGGAAAACAATGAAATTAAATGGTTTTAGCATAAAGCTGCCTTGTAACAAAATGTGTAAAAAGTGAAGACTTTTTTGAAGGCAGCTTCTGTAACACCTTCTGAAGACTAGCAGGATGTATATCCATGTCCAAATAATTAAAGTTTAGTAAAATAGAGCTAGAACACAACCAAGTGCTATTAGTTATTATTTAGGGCTCTGACACTGTCACACTTGGGGACAGCTTAAAGGTGCTGGTGGTGGTAATTCCTTATTGATCCACAGGGTGGTGCTGTATTTGAATGCCGCTTCTCTTCCTCCCTTTGTAGAGCGGATGATTGACACCCTCACCACTTCTGACATCACTTCCGGTGTCTGTCAACCTGGACCCGCCTCTTCCTGCCTGACCTTATTTAACCAGAAGTGTCGTCACCTTGCATAGTCTGATTTGAGAATCCCGTTTTCAGAGACATTCCTTTTTGTTGAATAGCCATAATATTATTGCTTTTACAATATATGGGGGCTTGGTGTTGCCCCAAATCTTTTTTTTTGTCTTTGTCCTCTTTTAAAATACCCATTGGAAGTTGAACTGACTATTCCCCACATTGGGAACAATGAGCCATCTACAGGACACTTGACAAATGATTTAATGACAGCCTCAGGTTAACCCGATGATCAGTCTTTCAGAAGGTGCCGGGTATCCATACAGATGTAGTAAAGCCATAAATCAGTTGTCAACATTCTTAAGTAAAGCAGCAGCACAGAAATATGTTAAGAGCAAAGGCCAAAGCTACAACCCAGATTGAGTGCTTTGCTGTGTCATCTGCTAAATAAATCAAAATGAACTAAACAGACCTAATCTGAAAAAGAACACAGAAAATAATGTGTAAGATGGAGGAAACCATCAATAGTATAATGTGACAGAATAATGATAAAGACAATACGTGCATTTTTTTTTTTTGTGAATACTAATCCACCTAAATAAAAAAAATAAGTGTCTGTTTGTGTGACCAACCAGTTGCTATGTCTCTGTCATTCCAAAATATGGTACATCAGAAATCATTTTTGAATAACGCAATGCATTTGTTATTCCAACAGATGGGGCGTCACAAACATTAGCAGTGCTTTTACAAATTCCATACCAAATGGCATATAACAGAGACATATGCATTGCATTTGTCATTCCAACAGATGGTGCACCACAAATATTAGCACTGCTTTTATGAATCTATTACTAAATTTAAGTTCAAGTTCAAGCACTTTATTGTCATTCTGTAACACAACAAAAATTACTTTTTGTGACAGCCCCAAGGGGCATTTAAAGAAAGTCAAATAATTCCAAATATGTTGTATACAGTGTTAAGTGATCAAGTAACCAGAGCAAATTAATATTGCTCAAAGTACAGCAGCATAAACTGTCATTGCACCTGTAAATGAATTATACATTATATATTATATATTGTATTACATTAGTATATTGCACATTACCAATATAGCTTATTGCACATGTTCAATTAAAAATGATCTCAGACTGAGAAGATTCAGAGTTCAGAAAGTTTATGGCAGATGGGAAAAAGCTATTTTTTAGTCTCGTTGTGCGTACATGGATTGACCTAAAGCATCTTCCTGACGGGAGGACATATAATGACATATAAATGACATATAAGAGACACATATGCATTCCAACAGATGGCACATCACAGACAGTAGCACTGCTCTTACGAATCCCATACAAAATGGTATATTACAAAGACATATGCATTGCATTTGTCATTCCAACAGATGGCACATCACAAACATTAGCACTGCTCTTATGAATCCCACACAAACTGGTATATAGCAAAGACATATGCATTGCTTTTGTCATTCCAACAGATGGCACATCATAAACATTAGCACTACTCTTACGAATCCCACGCAAACTGGTATATAGCAAAGACATATGCATTGCTTTTGTCATTGCAACAGAGGGCACATCAGAAACATTAACACTGCTCTTACGAATTCCATACCAAATGGTATATAATAGAGACATATGCATTGCATTTGTCATTCCAACAGATGGCGTATCACAAACAATAGCGCTGATTTTACAAATCCCATACCAAATGACATATATAAATGAGATCTATTTACTGAATGGTACCCTGCAAATGTTTAAAACTGAGGTTTACATTGAATATTTAGATATCAACCCATCTTAGACGGGTAGCACTGCTAGTCAATAAAAAAAAAAAATATATTTGTCTCCCCTAGTAGCTACACCCTTTTCACCAGTCTGGACCAAATTTTGCATGGTTGCTCTCGAGGACCATACGAACAAGACAGTCTGCTTTGGAACCCATAATTTTGACCTTGGGGCTCTCAGTGGGGTTTTCCTTTTTCTCTGTGCTACAGTTTGCACACCACTGCCACCTGCTGGCTCAGAGCAAGTGAAACATCCAATCAGCCTAAAGCCAGACATGCAGACAAAAATGAACAGAGCTTAACACAACTGACCTGGACAACACCGCGTGCTGCTGCTCTGTACTGTGATATAAAATGGAGTATCGCGCGCTTCTGCAGGGAAGTGTTGGATGAGGATTGATCAACTGCTAAAGTGCAGTGCAACACAAAGGACAATCAAAGATCTGTTGTTTAACTCCTGCTTTGTCCATTTTTCTTTATAATTTAAGCAAAAACTGGTCACTAATGAAGAAGATGGTTAGAATGAAAATCTGCAGTAGCTACGGCCCACCAGGACCAGAGTTTAAGACCCCTGATCTATGCACTGCTGATGCAGGGGTTGTCTACCATGTTTTAAATGGGGTGCAGTCTTAATTTGGGGAGCCATTTTTGCTAAGTGATGAAGCAGGGTCATCCATTTTATGTGCTAGCGTTGATGTAATTTTTCCAGAAGACCAAATAAGACCAACAGGTGGCATCATTAATGCATGAAATTTCAATAAATGGTTTCAGTGTGGAAAAAAAATATCAATACCAGCTGTAGGTGACATGACAGGTGAAGCGTTTAACGTGTCTGACAACGCCTGTGTAAAATGTGTTCCTTAAGATGGATAACAGTCCAAGAGACCGGCCCACCCGTCCCAGACCTGCGTCAGTTCAAAAGAATCCCTAGACTGTTTGATGAAAGTCAACCCTCATACAGCAAGTGGTAACTTACCGAGGAAGTGGCTGGAAGTGATCGTAAGGCATGATTTCTTTGTATCCGTCACTGTAGAAAGAAAAACAAAGACTAACGTCAGGAGACAAGTGCATTAGATGTGGACCGAGAACGGAGTCATAACACAGTAAACTGTGGAATGTAATAAGGACAACTCAAAATGGCCGACGTGGCCTGTAAGCATTTACTTGAAGCCCCAAACCCCAGACACAAGCACACAGACACATCCCCAGCTTCAAATGACCATAAACTTTTAGGACAATTCCTTCCACAGGCTTCTTCCACTACACAATGAACAATCCTTCTTCTTTTCACATCCTATAGTCCTCCCAGGTGAGCTTCATCATCCTCCTCTCCCAACTCCGACTCCCAGAGTGAGCAGAGGGGACTACTTTTAGGGTCGACCTGGGGGTGATTCAGGTGTCGCATAATTTGCATGTCTCATATCCATTGGTACGGTCAAAACGTGTGAAATGTATGCAATTTTTTTTTATGATGAAATACTCTTAACAGTCACATTCTGAAATCTTGGCATTAAATGTTAACATGGAAGACGTCATTCCCATAATGCTGTGCATCTCTGGATTAAAGACAGGCTTCTTCACCAAAAAATGAAGGGGGACAGGCAGATCTTTAATTTAAACACATGGCATTGTGGGAATTATTTTAAGTTTTCAGGAAGTAACTGTTAATAATATTTTAGCAAGAAAATGCACACATTTTTCACATATTGGACATGTGGATTATGCAACATGAATTACGTGATCATTTTTCCACGGACGTTTTTCACTTTGCTTGCCAATGGCCAGTGTTGCTCACCTAAATAATTGCCTTTCCCAAGATTTCTTCCATTTTTTTTTTCTCTTAGAAGGTTTTTTTTGGGGGGGGAGGGATTGGGGATTATCACAGCTGGGGGGCTGTCAAAAAACAAAACAAAACAGGGCCTGTTAAAGCCTCATTGAGGCATTCCTTGTGCGATTTTGGGCCGTACAAGAAACATGTTCTTCCATTTTTTTCCTTACAATTTATTTTTTCACCTTCTCATCCTAAGGAGTCAGAGCTGGGGGGCTGTCAAGGAAAAACAGGGCCTGTTAAAGCCCATTGAGCGAGTTTGGGCTGTACGAGAAATACACCGCTGTGCTAAAAGCCCTGCTGAATTTGAATATTCAACAACAACAATAACATTTTATTTCTAGAGCACGTTTTCATACAAATGACGGAGCTCAAAGTGCTTTACAAGATGAAGAAAGAAAAGAGAAAAACATAAAAATATAAAAATTAGGCAATGCAGAGTAACAAAGAATAAAGTAAGGTCTGATGGCCGGGAGGGCAGAAAGAAACAACAAAAAAAAAAACAGAGGGCTGAAGAAAAAAAATAAAATCTACAGGGGGTCCGAGGCCTTTCAATACTTCATTTCTCCATGAAAACCTAAAGTTACATTTTTTTTTTGGCCACCACTACAAACTACATTTAAAATAAATACCTTTGGGTGGAGTAGTCCTTTAAATTAAGCCGAGACCATTGTGTGTCAGACATAAAGGGGACAAATAACTGAACAGGATCTTCAAGTCAAGAATAATTAAATTAGTATGGCGGTGCTATCAAAATCTTTCTTTCTTTCTTTCTTTCTTTCTTTCTTTCTTTCTTTCTTTCTTTCTTTCTTTCTTTCTTTCTTTCTTTCTTTCTTTCTTTCTTTCTTTCTTTCTTTCTTTCTTTCTTTCTTTCAAAAGAACCAACCTGGCAGGACAGGGGTCCATGTTGCACTCCTTCAGTTTTGGTTTTGGCTTCTTGTTCTCTGGGTAGTAATGGCAGTAATGATCAGGCACCACTCGGTTTAATCGGACGTCAATGCATTCTGCTGAGTTTAACTGATAACCTGAGATATGAAAAATGAGACAAATTGAGCACTTACATTCAGAGGAAACGTTTTCATAAATGACGTACTTGTATAAAGGTATTTCAAGGAAAGGACAAAATTAAGGAAACCGTTATGTAATTTGTTTCAATGTTGAACTACCACAAGGCCCTCAGATGGCTTCCATGTGCGTTGGCACAGACTCTAGAGGACTGGCGCCATACTTTCATGAGAAATTGCGTTCTGTGATTATGGTACAGAACTACACCATCTCAAGCATATATCCAGAGTCTCGTATTAGTGCTGAATAGTTCCTGAGGTGTGGAGTCTGGAATGTGTATGGTATTGTTATGCTATAAAGATATAAGTAAGGAAAAGAAGGACTGGGAGAAGAAGAAACAAGTAGATAGATAGATAGATAGATAGATAGATAGATAGATAGATAGATAGATAGATAGATAGATAGATAGATAGATAGATAGATAGATAGATAGATAGATAGATAGATAGATAGATAGATAGATAGATAGCATAGTAGGCAAGATTAAAAATGTACATAAATTGACATGAAAAGCATATTATTATTATGATAGATAGATAGATAGATAGATAGATAGATAGATAGATAGATAGATAGATAGATAGATAGATAGCGTAGTAGGCAAGATTAAAAATGTACATAAATTGACATGAAAAGCATATTATTATGATAGAATGATAGCGTAGTAGGCAAGATTAAAAATGTACATAAATTGACATGAAAGACATATTATTATTATGATAGATAGATAGATAGATAGATAGATAGATAGATAGATAGATAGATAGATAGATAGATAGATAGATAGATAGCGTAGTAGGCAAGATTAAAAATGTACATAAATTGACATGAAAGACATTATTATGATAGATAGATAGATAGATAGATAGATAGATAGATAGATAGATAGATAGATAGATAGATAGATAGATAGATAGATAGATAGATAGATAGATAGATAGATAGATACTTTATTAATCCCAAGGAGAAATTCACATACTCCAGCAGCAGCACACTGATAAAAAAAAACAATATTAAATTAAAGAGTAATAAAAATGCAGGTATAACAGACAATAACTTTGAATAATGTTAACGTTATAACGATATAATGTTGACGTAGCAGGGTTAGATTAAATAGTTTCTTTTGTCAAAAAAAATAGCGAGAACTAAAACTCAAAGTTGAGAGTGGTTTCCCCTCAACTTTCTCATATACTCAGATATGGGGATGGATTTTTGAGGAGTAAAGCGTAAGACAAAGATTATATTTTTATATTATGTACATTAAAGAACCATCAACAACCAATCAAATTAATAATATATGTAACAATTATTATAAAAGTAATTTTGAATAAATTGGACTAAAATAAAATTTATTCCAATAAATTGGAATAAAAAAGTAGCACTTCTGGTTAGCAGAAATAGCTCAAAAGTTGATCGAAATCTACGTTTTGTACCTAATACTTGTATGCAAAATTTGGTTGATGCCTAAGTGAAAGCGTACTCAAGTTATCGTGTTTACACACACACAGACACACACGCAATTCCAAAAAATGGTATTTTCGAACTCATGGAGATCTAAAATGTCAAGATTCATCAAAATCTCGAAACTGAGTTTTTGGACGATTACAATACTTTCCCTACAAGAAAGTAAATCGGACTCAGAGAGGTCTAAAATGTCGAGATTCATTAAAATCTCGGGTCATATTTTTGGACGATTGCAATACTGTCCTTATATTTCGTATATGAGAAAGATAAAAACCAAAGACAACATTTTTGTTTGTCTTCTTTGAACCATAAATGACTGGATCTTTTTATCTGCATTTTTATAAATCATCTCAAATATGATGGGATGTTATTGTTATTGTACATCTCAGGTTATATTGCCGTGGGTTAAATTGATTTCTTGAATATTGTCACATGTGAGTGGAACCCCCAGCCCCAAGAGTTTGGGACCACCCTGATGTCACCACTAAAGCTGAGAGCGGATACTTTAGAGATCCATTGAGGTTCTTTAAGAGTGCAGATCATCATAGTATTGGATTTTCTGGTTATTTTGGTTGATTTTCGGCGACTCTTGATTTCCGATTATTGAATTGCATTTCTGTCCATTTGTGCCCTTTGTGTTTTTTGAGACTGTATGAATATATTCTTTCATGTATACAAATACCTTGTTAGCTTTGTCCTAACTTTAACAAGTCTAATTCTCGGGATTTATTGGGAGTGGCGACAGGAAAAGGAGAGCGTAGTCTATGCTAGGCAAGATCAAAATTGGGAATTTAAACAAATATCGTGCAATCCAAACGAAAATTCAAAGTCAACGGCAAAGAAAAGATTGAAACCGAAAAGAACTCAGCACCCGGCTTACTTACACTGTAAACTTACTAACACTAGATGTTGTTTATTTTTTTTCTCTAACTGTAGGATAATTTCTTACACTGAAGAGTCCGGCAGCGTTTCAGATATGACGACTGCAGTCACGTGATGACCCGTGATTTGCGTTGCATTAAACAATAAACAGGAAAAATAACACAATTACAAATCATTCCCAAATGAGTTTCAAACACTCAGACCAACAGAAATTCTACACTTAGGATTCCTTTATCCAGAAGGGTATTTATGTGTATGTTTGATATCCTTTATTTTGGAATTTAAAGAGATATTTTGATCCTGAGTAGGCCGAAGCCTCCCTGTGGAGTCAGGAGGCCAGGCTGCCTGGGTGGAGGCTAATTCTAGGCAGGCTGGGAAGTCCTGGCCTGGCTTGTGGTATCCTTTAGGGGGCCTCACACCCTCTTTCTTACAAAAGTGAATTCAAATCAAAATTTATATGCAGTCACGCGCCAGAGGATCGCCTATCGGGCTTACCTAAGGTATATGGTACCACCCTGGGACGTGAGGGGCCGCTGTCACTAACAGATTTGTCTCCTTTGTTCCCCAAAGCATTGAGAAACCTCCCCTGGAGGGCAATGGAGCCAAAAAGCCCTGGAAGATGTTGTCTCATTTGGACCTAACCTCGCTGGAGAGAGAGGGTCTCCATGAACACCACAAGACCAATTTAACTGACAACTGGCTTGTCAGTATCCTGCCATCAAGAGCGAGTATCATTTGAATTAAATGGGGTTTTGCCCAATTGGCACCACAAGTTTTCTTGGAAACGCCTTGCCTCATCATTCACCCCATTACAAGGCATAATCACGTCAATGATCACACCTTGTAGGCCTCATTTTCTCAAGTATGGACATTATTTTGTCAGTAAGCTGGATGCTCGTTTTTCTTATTTTCTGTGCTAATAAAATATCATCCCGCTATTAATTGCGTAGAACTTTTTGGTTACAAGGGATCATTCCAACGATGCGTTTAACTTAACTCTACATGAGTGACCACAGTTGGGGCTCTGGAGTGACAGAGCAGGTCACGGGAACAAAGAAACTACCGAAGATCAGCCATGCATAACTGTCTCACCAGGGCCTATTAATCGACAGAACCTTTCATACTTCTCGAGGATCAATAAAAGGGGTCCGAAAATATCATCCACTTTCATTCACCACAAAAAATGAAGGCAACAACAATTCTAACACTTATAATTACCTCCTCCACAAGTCACGGTGCAAGGAAAAAAGTCAGTCTCCTTCCACTGATGGCTGATGGGCTGGTAATACAGAAACTGGACCAGCGTATCCCGAGGAGAAACATATCGGACCTGCGATGGACATAAAGGAGTACAGACGTTAATCCAGACAAACTGCTTCAGACTTCGAGACTCGATGGCACAGCACTCACATCACACGTCAAGAAGTGACATTTGAGAAGAGACTTCCTACTCCAGATGGTCACAACAGGAAAGTTGTGCATCGTGTAAATCTAATTCTCCTCAAAGGATGGAGAAGAACATGGTGTCACACACGTGCGATTGGGAGACAGCTGAAGGGTCGAAATGATAGCAATTCCACGCCAGACCAGGGGGCTGCGGGGTACACTGACTGTCTCTCAGACCGTCCACGGGAAATCCCACAGGGTACCAGCGCTCCAGCAAACCCCTGTGACCCTGTGTTCGGATTCAGCTGGTTGGAAAATGAATGGACGGATGGATGGTACCAGCGCCACTGATGATGTCACTTCCGGTTCCGCCCCGATGACGTAATTTTCTTGACCAGCCTTTAAAGCCGCCATGTTGTTTCAATAACTTCAGTTCTGTTTGGGACTCACATCTGTGAACATCTCTGTTCAATTTAAACCTCAATTTTGCAGCCCTTGAACAATATACGGGTGGCTGACCCAATCCTTCATGATGTCGAAGACTAGTTCTTGTGACAATTGAAAGAATACAAAAAGAAGTGACTCAAAGGTGACCGAGTCCTACAGCAAACCGAGTGTCACATCAACATACGAGGGATGTTCAAAAAGTTTCCCTAGTTTTGTATTTTCGTTGGAAACGGTGAAGACAGAAGGGAGGGGAGGGAGGGAGGGGTAGTCATTGGGCGTGTCTGTGAGTGTCATGTGACTAGTTCTAGCTGGCTGGCCTTGCAGTTTACTATAAGAGTTGTCACCCTGTGGTGAACAAAGATGGCTGCGAAACTTAGAAAGAGGAACAGCGCTCT
Organism: Erpetoichthys calabaricus; assembly: GCF_900747795.2. Lineage (NCBI taxonomy): Eukaryota > Metazoa > Chordata > Cladistia > Polypteriformes > Polypteridae > Erpetoichthys > Erpetoichthys calabaricus. Next base: position 89,076,286 of record NC_041410.2, on the reverse strand, counting down.
GACATACGCTTTACTGTGGGTAGAAGGTGTGTCAGGAGCAGAAATTCATCTCCGCATGTATGCTCAGTATGGTGCATCAGTGGCTACGCACTCAACCAAAAACATTTTTTGCTGATGGCATTAAAACGTTGGTACAGCGCTGGGAAAACTGCATCGCCAAGGAAGGTGACCATGTAGGAAAGTGATGTCATTTGTTTTTGACATTCTTAATAAACAGATTTTTAAAAAAAAGTACGGAAACTTTTTGAACAAGATAGATAGATAGATAGATAGATAGATAGATAGATAGATAGATAGATAGATAGATAGATAGATAGATAGATAGATAGATAGATAGATAGATAGATAGATAGATAGCGTAGTAGGCAAGATTCAAATGCTGATATATTAAAAAAGGCATTTTATGATAGATAGATAGATAGATAGATAGATAGATAGATAGATAGATAGATAGATAGATAGATAGATAGATAGATAGATAGATAGATAGATAGATAGATAGATAGATATCCCAGTCGGAGCTGGGAGGACGTAGAGCAACACTCTCACCGGTGGTGAGAAGTAGAGGGTGTGGCACGCGGCTGGGGGTGGCACCCAGCCGGGATGCCCAGGAGGACAGGAGGAGGGCTTATGCCTCCTCCAGACCACGAGGGGGCGACCGCCCTGGTTCCTTTGGGGGCCACTGGTTCAGGGCTTGGAAGCCCAACCCTGTAGGGGCCCGTGGTCTCCGCCAGGGGGTGCCCCCATGCATGAAGGACCCGGAACCCCAACACTTCCAACACACCAGGAAGTGCTGGGAGGAAGAAGACTGGGAACACCCGGAGGGCTTCCAGGAGCATAGCCGGCACTTCCGCCACACAGGGGAGTGTCTAATGAGTGTCGGGAATCACCTGGAGCCCATCTGGGTAATTATGAAAGGGGCCGCCTCCCTGCAGACGAGGACTGGAGTCGGGTGAGGAGTGGACAAAGTTTGGAGGCAGGAGAGAGGAGGCGGCCTGAAGAGCACGCAGAGTGTGAGAGAGGCCTGGACTTTGGGGGAGATTGGTACTGGAGGCACTGGGGTTGTGCACTATTGGACTTTGTAAAATATGTACAATAAACGTGTGGTGGACTGTACAATGGTGTCCGTCTGTCTGTTTCCGGGAAGCTTATCACAAGGGGTATTGTGGAGAGAGAGGAAGCGAACCTGTGTTTGGGTACTTTTGCAACTTTGTGGAGGTCTGTTTTATAAACCTTCCATGATTTTGTCACACTTGGGTCACAGATTTGCGCAGAAACACAGGAGGTTGTAGAGAGGCAGGAACGTTATTCAAACACTGAAAACGGACATTTGTCTCTTTTCCAAAAGTTTAAACTGTGCTCCATGACAAGACAGAGATGACAGTTGCGTCTCACAATTAAAAGAATGCAAACATAACTTCCTCTTCAAAGGAGTGCGCGTCAGGAGAAGAGAATGTCAGAGAGAGAGAAAAGCAATCAATCCAAAACCAATAGGTGCTGTTCAGGCTTTTAAGTATGTGAAATATATCGCGCAACAGAGCAGCCGCAAGTAAGCCCAGCAAATAAGGGAGCAATATGAAGGTAGTCTTTCAGCTTTTTTTTAGAGGAGTGTCCGTATCCTCTAGGGATGCGATCAGCCCCCCCGCTCACAATTTGAACCCGGGACTGTGCTGGCGTGTTCGTGTTGGGGTTTGGGGTTCACCGACACCCCGGGTTGGTTCCATCACAGCATATAAATGGAAGAATAATTAACGAGTACGGTCAAAACAAGGGATAGACGTGAAAATTTCGTTTCAAATTTATTGCAGTCGCCAGAGTCCCATCTGTGATGGTTTGACGTCCCATCCAGGGTTTGTTCCTGGCCTCGCTCCTCATGTTAACCAGCAGCCCTGTAAATGAACAGCTGGACCACCCCGGGCCTTAATAGCCACTGCATCCTCAAATTTCTCTCAGTCGGGCTCCGTCTCAGACAGAGTTAATTGCGAACTGGATGAGATAAACAATGGCGATGACCTAGTAAGCTTCAGCACACTTGCTGTTTGCAAATTCATTGTCTGGCCATTCATCTCCAACTCGATATTACGCCCCAATTAGCTTTGAAACAACACAGCACGTCTTCAAAGCCAAGAGCTCTTTATTATCCATGTCAGAAAAAAAAAAATTAAACAAATAACTGGCAAATAACATTAATACACTGAAGCCGTCTATTTGGTAACATAAACATCAGTGATGTGGATAATTTGTGATTAATTTGTACCACGGGAGGCCATCCAAATTCAAAACAGAATGACATCACTTGTTCCATATTTACTGCAGCATCTCATACATTAAGTGGAAGATCCTTCAGATTTACGGCGGAGACGAGGATGACTGGCACAATCGCGGCATGCGGGTTCAATTTAGCCTTTCAAATGAGTCATGCCTGTCCGTCCTAACGTGCTTGCAACATTAAAGCCTCGGAAGCAAGCCGACTTACTGCCTGTAGTGTGGGGGATCATTATGTGATCGTTAAAAGAAACAGAGACGGACATTAAGGGAGAAGAAAAACAAGAGGGGAACATCTGAACTGCTGTGTGAGCTGACAGGAGGGGCCCGATTCATAAGAAGATAAAAGACGACACACTGGGGGGCTACCTAGGAGTGCGTATCGGTCAGTTATGGCTTTATAAGAAGACGTCAGCAAAGGCCACGCTCGGGCTTAATTAGATTTATCGAGAAACTTTTTAATGGGGGGGTTGGCCCTATAGTGCATCTACTGTTACAGTGACAAGGCTTCATTCCGTCTTATAAAACGTACAAACGGTACTTTACTGTTTTACGAGTGCTTTGCTAAGTCTTAACTAAGACTTTGAGACTCAGGTTATGGTAGTTACCCTCCAAGCCAGGGGTTGGCGCTGTTTACTAATGCCTTCACTTTCTTCCTCCCTTCCGCAGAACACAAAACTGACAGCCACTCCTCTGCTGACGTCACTGCCGTTGTCCTCCCTCCTAGACCCCGTCCCTTCCTTCATGGAAGCCATTATGACCAGCAGTTCTGCCATCTTGGAGTTGGTTCTGTTTCGATCTCTCATCTGGAGAGGCGTTTCCGCAACTTGTTGAGTGCTTTTGTTTTTGTGCAAACTTTCAGTTATTCGGGGTCACCAGGGTGGTGCCCCAATGCTTTCACGTTGTTGTGTCTCCTTTTGCAAAGGGATTACAGGGCACTGATGACCGCTTTATTTTATAGGGGCTACCTAAAGTGCTTTGACTGGTTACTTACTGTGGCAGTGATGTGACTTTTACTAAGGCTTCATTGGGTATTATAAAGTACAAATGGCATTTTATCATACTGATAACATATAATGTATCTACTAGTTATTAAAAATGCTTTGCTTGGTCTTCAGAATATTTGCTGATCATCGGCAACGCTTTAATATAGGGGGCCCTATAGTGTAGTGGTTCTCAAACTATGGGGCGTGCCCCCCTGGCGTGAAGTAACAAAAAAGGGGGCGCGAATGTTGCCATATGTGGCATAATTTCGCTTTTTGTAGGAAAATTTTAAACTTGTAGCGATGTATCGGCAGCAAAAAATATAGGAATAAATTTTATTAGGGTTTCAAAAAAACGTTAGGGGGACGAGATTAAAACTGTTATGAAAACTCGGGTCGCAGATACTTATAGCACATTGTGGGAGATGGCCGGCTGTTCATCCCGGCTAATACCCCCAGGCCGCTAGATGGAGCCCTCCCTGTAGCATGGGAGTGTGCCGAAGACCAGCAGGGAATTATGGACAATGGAGTTTTTATTCCCAACCCTGCTAGACACCGTGGGGCCCACCAGAGGATACTACAGGGAGGCTCAAGGACTTATACGTGTCCAATAACCTGGAAGTATGTCTTGATCACATGACCAGAAGGAACGACGTGCTTCCAGGTTGAAGAAAAGGACTTTTTAATCTGACCCGGAAGTGATAATGAATCATGGACTGTAGGATTGGAACCACTTCCAGGTCAGGGACTATAAAGGATTGTGGGAAACCCCAGACAAGGGAGCTGAGCTGGGAGGAAAGGTGGCTAAGTGTCTGGGAGAGGAGGATTGGGAATTGTATTGGTGATTGATTATTGATTTATTGTACGTGTAGTGTGGAGTGGAGGGTGCTTAGTGCACAATATTATAATAAATATAAGAAGTATTATACTTTTACCTGGTGTTTGGCGTGGTATCTGAGGGTTCAAGGGAGCACTAGCGGCCCCTACTGTTACAACATAAACTAGTCACATTAACGTGACTTTTACTAAGGCTTTATTGGGCATTATAAAGTATTTTATTATAGCCAGGTCAGGTCAGGTTGGGGAGCGCGCACTGGTACACAACAAAACAGCTCGGTATCCCCCAAGGCAGACACGCCGTCCAGTCCCACCCTCAGGAAATGACCCTCTATCTGCTACAGCCAGGTGTTACATGGGTGTCCCCTTGGCCTGGTCCATCCATCCGCTCTTGTCCTCAACAATGAGGCTCCTGTGAGGCGGATCACCCTCGGGGAATCGCACCACATAGCTGACGCTCCCTCACAAGGCAGGTCATGTGCCTCATTCAGGACTCTGTGATGAACACAAAGTCACACCAGTGGTACTCAAGGACCTTCTGAAGAGACACAGCACTGAAGGACTCCAGTCTTCATCTCAGGTCACTGGATAGCATCCATGTCTCACAAACAGGAAGCAGCAGGACTCTAAAGACTTGGACCTTCGTCTTTTTTCAGAGATATCAGGAGTGCCACACACCCTTTTCCAGCGACCTCATGACCCCCCCCCATGCTCTCCCAATCCGTCTACTGACTTCATAGGAAGAGTCACCAGAGACATGAATGTCACTGCCGATGTAAGTAAACCTCTCGACAAGGTCGACACTCTCTCCGCAGACAGACACACTGCTGATGGTCGTGCCCAAGAGGTCATTAAAGGCCTGGATGTTGGTTTTTATCAGGACACTCGCAAGCCCAGACACTCAGACCCTGATCAGAGCCTCCATTGACTCCGCAAAGATCAGTGAATCTTCCTTCACCAACAGATGCCCCACAGCCGCTGGACCCCACGACCTTGCCCAACACCCAGTCCAGGTAAGACTTTATTATAGTAATAACATATAATGTGTCTACTATAAATGCTTTGCTTGGTCTTCAGAAGATTTACAGATCATCGATGACACTTTATTATAGTGGGCCCTATAACACATCTACTACTTACTTACTCTCACAGTAACATGACCTACTAGATTATTACAAATGCTTTATTTGGTCTTAATAACACTTAAAAAACACCACTCACACTTTATTATAAAGAAATTTTGTTGAGAAATGGGTGGCACACACCCCGATCTGCCCCAGTATGGACATTTACACTACACTATGGTAACTGATGGTGAGCAGCAAATTGTCACACAACAGTACTGTCACTCCTCCTGTCTGTCAAAGAAAACTGAAATGATTATCTGTGCAACGTGTGGGTCTACTTAATGATAAAACCTTTAAAAATAACTCAGTGAAACCAATTTCAGGCCAGTCAACCCTCAAAGCCCCCAATATGCTTCAACATGTCCAGGTTACGTTACCTGGTGGTTCCTAATTGTCTCCTTCTCATTATGGTTAAGTGTTTGTGAGTGTGAGTTGGCCCTACACTGGGCTGGCACCTTGTCTAAAGCTGATCCTTGTGTTGTGCCTGACACTGCCAGGATAGGCAAAGACCAGTGGCGTAGCTTTGGGGTGGGCAAGGGGGGACATCTGTCCCCGGGTGCAGCATCCAGGGGGCGCCAAATTGATGTTACAAAATTTTAGAATGAAATGTTTTCCATTCTTAAATGCACAGGAGGGGGCGCGAAAACTTCAGTTGTCCCTGGGCGCTGAAAACCCTAGCTACACCTCTGGCAAAGACTCCCAGGGATCCTGAATTGGATCAGGCAGGTATACAAATATCAAGCAAGAAGTTAAAAGGGTGTTATAAAGTAAAATCTGATCAAAAAAATGTCCTTAGCTTACCTTTACAATAAAATCAGCCCCTAAAGGCCCTTGGATTCTCAGGGTCTGCCTATCCGGGCCTTTCTGGAACTCAACATTTGTATTCTCAATGAGGGACGAGCCTGGAGAACTGAATGTGTGCTCTTCTTTCTTCCCTTGTAACGTATTTGACTCAATAACTAGAAGACAGAAGGCATATCATCTGAGATGAGGATCACTTGAATTAACAACATCAGTGGTTTGGGAGAAAATGGGGTCTTCATCCAGATATAAGAACAAAAGACATTTTGTTTTGTTAATTTCCAGAATTAGCAGCTCACTAAAATCAGGATGGGGTGTCAAGAGTGATTCACAAAATCCACAAAAAAAGGAGATGACTAAAGAAATGAGAATTCTTGGACCCAGCTAACCTAACTCAGGGTAATGAGTTTAATCTGACATAGTGACTCTATCTATCTATCTATCTATCTATCTATCTATCTATCTATCTATCTATCTATCTATCTATCTATCTATCTATCTATCTATCTATCTATCTATCTATCTATCTATCTATCTATCTATCTATCTATCTACCACACATGCAGGTGGTAATGCAGTACATTTGAGTCATATTATAAGGCTGGTACAGGAAAGGCTGTCATGTTTAAAGGGATAGATAGATAGATAGATAGATAGATAGATAGATAGATAGATAGATAGATAGATAGATAGATAGATAGATAGATAGATAGATAGATAGATAGATAGATAGATAGATAGATAGATAGATAGATAGATAGATAGATAGATAGATAGATAGATAGATAGATAGATAGATGTCACTAATCAACCACCTGGAGCACTTCCGGGTGCCTGATAAAAGGGAGCCAGCGACCACCACTCGGTAGCCAGAGTCGGGAGAAGGAGGACTAAGCTTGAGGAGGAGTGGTGTTAGAAGAAGAGAGAACTGTGTTGTGGGTCTTTGTGGTGCTTTGGGACGGTGTTGAGCTGTGAGACACTGGGAAGACGTGCACCACAACTGAAGAGAAAATAAACAGACTTTGTTCATTTTCTACATGCCTCCGTGTCTATCTGTGTCGGGTCAGGTGCCTATATAGTGCCTTTGTTACAATAGATAGATAGATAGTGTAGTAGGCAAGATTAAAATATAGATACATTCATAAGAAAAGCATTTTATTATAGATAGATAGATAGATAGATAGATAGATAGATAGATAGATAGATAGATAGATAGATAGATAGATAGATAGATAGATAGATAGATAGATAGATAGATCTATCCAAGGGGGAAGTGCAAATGAGCAAATGAGCAGAAAGTCGGTTCTTGTAGAGGGCACTGATGATGTCAACCAGCTAACTTCTGAGACACATATAATATAATATAATATAATATAATATAATATAATATAATATAATATAATATAATATAATATAATATAATATAATATACTGTATATTTCATAAATAAGTAAGTAACAAAACAAAACAAACATTCAAAAACCAACATATAGCATTCACAACACATATGACAATGAATTCCAAATATTTCCTGGCAATGTTTCCAAATTCTACTTACCAAGGTGACCAGGCCCTTTAGCGGTGATTCTGACATTTCGACTTCCATAGGGCACAGCAATCGCAGTTTCTTCAGCTACAGAAAACAAGAAACTTGTTGCATGAGAAACAACAATACAAATCAGGCCACACATCGGCTTTCAGAGCAATGCCGCCATTTCTTCACGTGTCACACGTCAAACACTGCACTTCTCACTATGCAACCCCTGCTTTTCCTCCAAGACCTCAAATCGATGAATGAGTCAGCAGTTGTTATTACTTTGAAAAGCTCATCTTTAAGCACATCAAGTTTTGATTCCTGCCTTTGATGCACCAACATCATCATCCATATCACTCCAGTTGATCTGCGGAGGATGCCATTGTCACGTTACTCCATCCAATTTTGACTCATCTAGATAAGCCCAACAGTTACACCAGGGTTCTCTTCACAGATTATAGGTCCGTTCTTAGCATCATCATCCTACAGAAAATGGTTTCCAAGCTACTCGATGTCAGCTTACAGCACTTCACCTGAATGTGGACTTTTTGGTGTCTTTTTATCTTCCACTCACTCAGTCAGTATTGGGGCTCCACAAGGCTGTGTCCTTAGTCCTCTTCTCTACACTACATACACGCAGCACCACTGCCATCACAAAATTATTGGTCATCAAAGACAATGACGAGACAGCCTACAGAGAGGAGGCCAAGAATGTCCGCATGAAACAATCATAACGCAAAGAAGACGAAAGAGCTTGTTGTGGACTTCAGGAGACACAGACAACAGGAGACAAGAGCCAATGAAGCCACCTTCAATTAACGGAGAACCTATGGAGAGAGCGTCTTTCTTGAAATATCTTGGAATCCACATCTCTGATGATGCCACAAGTGAAGACACACACCTCGGCAATAACCGAAAAAGGCACAGAAATGATTGGACATCAAATGGATATTGAAAAAGACACAAATGTCCAAGAGGTTCTTAGTGTCGTTCAACAGCTGTGCAACAGAAAGTGTAGTCGATGTGCCATCACTGTCTGGTGTGGCAGTAGAACAGTTGAAGGCACAAAGTCACGTCAGAGAATTATGAAAGCAGCCCAGAAAGTGACTGGAACATAGCTGACCACTCTGGAAAACATCTACGGTGGCCTCCATAATGTTTGGGACAAAGATCCATTTCTCCATGATTTGCCCAATTGCTCCACAATTTAAAATGACAAATCAAACAATTCCAACATTGTGATTAAAGTACACACTACTGACTTTCATTTAAGGGGATTTTCAGACATTTTGGTCACACTGTTGTCCCCCCGTTTCACCATAACATTTGGGGCAATTGGAGTCACAGGTGTTTGTGATTCCTCAGGTGGGTTTCGTGGCTTCATCAGATCCCTCTCCCAGCTTCTACCCTTTGGAGTCTGGAGTTGCCATGTTGTTTAAGGTGAGGACAAGAGCTGTGCCAATAAAAGTCAAAGAAGCCATTATGAGGCTCAAAAACAAGAAGAAAGCCACTGGAGACAAAATCTTAGGATGGCTGAAATCAACTGTCTGGAATTTCATGAAGAAGAAAGAACATACTGGTGGGCTCAGTAAATCACAAAGGGACTGGTAGGTCAAGGAAGACCTCCACTGCTGACGACAGAAGAATCCTCACTGTGGTCAAGAAAAAGCCCTCAATGCCTGTCTGACAGATCATACACAGACTTCAGAGGGCCAATGTGTGTGTGTCAGAGACAACTATCAGCAGAAGACTTCATGAACACAAACACAGAGTCCACACTGCAAGAGGCAAACCACAAAAACAGGACAGCCAGATTAGAGTTTGTGAAAAAGGAGCCTGCAGAATTCTGGAAAAAGGTCTTGTGAACTGACAAGACAAAGATGAACCTCATCAGAGTAATGGCAAAGTGTGGAGATGAGATGGAACTGCCTGAGATCCAAATCTGTTACACATGGTGCTGGGGGTGTTATGGCTTGGGCATGTATCGCTGCCACAGGTCCTGGCACACTTCTCTTCATTGGTGATGGAACTGCTGACAGCAGACACACAATGAATTCTGAGGTGTGTGGAAACATCTGATCTGCTCAGGTTCCAGTCAAGGACTCCAAACACCTTGGCGGCACTTCATCCCACACAAGATAATGATCCACACAGGCCACACAGGAGTTTATCAAAACTAAAAAAAATCGAAAACTCTTGAATGGCCAAGCCAGTCACCCAGTCGAAATCCAATTGATCTTGACTTCCATATGCTGAAGACAAAACTGAAGAGGACAAGCCCCCCGAAACAAGCAGGAGCTGAAGATGGCTTGATGAGAAGCCTGGCAGAGCATCATCAGAGAAGACCCTCAGGTATCCTCATCTGGAGTTCGGTGTGCAGTTTTGGTCTCCAGGCTACAAAAAGGACACAGCAGCACAAGAGAAAGTCCAGAGAAGAGCAACGAGGCTGATTCAGGGCTACAGGGGACGAGTTATGAGGAAAGGTTGAAGAAGTTGAACTTGTTAACTGTTTAATGTTAGTAAATGTAAAGGATTACATGTAAGAAGTAAAAAAGTCAGGTGTGAATACACAATGGAAGGTCTGGAAATTGAAGGATTTAGGAGTCGTAGTGGACTCTACACTATTAACTGCCAGACGGTGTTCAGAAGCCATTAAGAAGGCTAACAGAATGCCAGGTTATATAGCGCCTTGACGTATGGAGTACAAGTCACAGGACGTTCTGCTCAAGCCTTATAACACACTGGTGAGGCCTCATCTGGAGTCCTGGGTGCAGTTTTGGTCTCCAGGCTACAAAATGGACATAACAGCACAAGAAAATGTCTGGAGAAGAGCAACGCGGGCTGATTCAGGGCTTCAGGGGACGAGTTATGAGGAAAATTAAAAGAGCTGAACCTTTACACTTTGAGCAAAAGGAGACAAAGAGACAACATGACTGAAGTGTTTAAATTGATGAAGGGAATTAGTGCAGTGGATCGAGACGGGGACTTCAAAATGAGTTCATCAAGAACACGGGGGCACAGATGGAAACTCTTTAAAGGTAAATTTCATGCAAACATTAGGAAGTTTTTCTTCACATAGAGAACCCCAGATACATGGACCATAAGTGACAAAGTAGTGTGGTAGACAGGAGAACTTTAGGGACCTTTAAAACTCAACTTGATGTCATTTTAGAAGAATTCATTCAAAGGGACTCCTGAGGTTTGTTGAGCTCCATGGCCTGTTCTTGTCTAATGTGTTTGGGGCTCAGCAGCGCCCTCTACTGCCAGTCAACTGATCAGTTGGACTTGATACTAAGCTGTCTGCCTGGTGCGGTCTCCATACCAAAAGTCAAATGTTCACATTAAAACAGCAGTCCTGTAATTTGAATTCTGTAAATAATCTAAGTAATTAACTCCAGTTAAACACATTCCTTCAGTTGTCCTCAACTGGCACACGACTCCGTCTCCATTTGGAATTTAAAGAGGCTGGCTCGATTTCCAGAGCCTTGCTGATTGTAAAAGGTGTCGAGTACGAGTGTTACGGAGCCGTTTTGGAGCAGTTCCATGACAACAGAAAACTGCAAAACCAGATTCCCAAGATATCCCAAAGTAACCTTGTTTTTGTGTAATTTTCCTTCAGAAATTTATGAAATGGAGTAATTGTTCTTAATCAGTCACAGATTTGTCAGGAGTAAAAGTTGTCCACTACTTACATTCTCATAAAAAACTACCAGAATACGAGGAGGAAAGAATCAGAAACAAAATGGAAGAAAATCCTTGTAATACTGCAGGGCAATGGATACCCCATGATTTGGGCATCTTCTCTGCGTGCAATTCACCTTCTCAATGCTTCAGAACCATTAACTATTATACCTTGTGAACCACTAGGGGGTGTTGCAGCACCCCAAACCCCAGGCACAACCACACATACACAAGTCCCAGCTTCAGACTTATTGACAATACTTTACAAAGGCCTCTTCCTCGTTGCATAAACACAAGGATTCTCTTCTCTTTCTGTCTCATTTATTCCTCCACTCCTCCCAGATGGGTTTTATTCACCCAACTCTAACTCGTCTAGATGAGGTTGAGCGGCTTCATTTACCTTAGACTTGTATGTCTGCTGCTAGGGTGTAGCATGTTGGAAGGACTTCCATGTCACACGGATGCCACAAAAAGTAGGGATCACGTATAAGTGCAGCACCCTCTGGTGGCACCCATGGAACCGGACAGCATGCCTGGTGGGTATCCGAAGAGGTAACATCACCTCAGAGTGCTGCCACCTAGTGTGTCGGGAGAGCATGTAGCCCTGCCAGGTTGTCTCCCTCTGTTCTTCTGTCACACTAGCCCCCCAGCTGCATGGGTGAGCATCTTTGGGCCATCCCTGTCAGGGTGCCAATGTGCCCACATGCATATTGGAATCTATTGATAATCTTCTGGCAAGGGCAGCAAACATCCAGCCTTTCTTGCTGCCCACTCATTCCCATGGACTACCAGCTCAGGGGATGTACTGCATTGTTTGTCTGCCTTCTTAATAAAATGTTTCAGACTACGTAAAACAACTGGAGGTCCCTTACACCCACAGCAATGCATCTGTATAAAGCTACACCTGGACCGGGACTGCCAGGTCAGAGGGTTTCTATCTTTTAAAATTTTCTTCCTTCTTAGCCATTCTTGTGCATGTACAGACCATTGTATGTGTGTATATACATTTATTTAACTATAAAAATATCTATCTATCTATCATGGCGCTGTGGGTAGTGCTGCTGCCTCGCAGTTAGGAGACCCGGGTTCACTTCCTGGGTCCTCCCTGCGTGCAGTTTGCATGTTCTCCCCGTGTCTGCGTGAGTTTCCTCCCACAGTCCAAAGACATGCAGGTTAGGGGCACTGGCGATTCTAAATTGTCCCTGGTGTGTGCTTGGTGTGTGGGTGTGTGTGTGTGTGTGTGTGTGCCCTGCAGTGGGCTGGCGCCCTGCCTGGGGTTTGTTCCTGCCTTGTGCCCTGTGGTAGGATATAGTGGGTTGGATAATGAATGGATGAACGTATCTATCATATAGTGCCTTTATCATCCATCTATCTATCTATCCATCTATCATATAGTGCCTTTCACATCTTTCTATCTATCTATCATATAGTGCCTTTCACATCTATCTATCTATCTATCTATCTATCTATCTATCTATCTATCTATCTATCTATCTATCTATCTATCTATCTAATATAGTGCCTTTCACTGTCTATCTATCTATCATATAGTGCCTTTCACATCTATCTATCTATCTATCTATCTATCTATCTATCTATCTAATATAGTGCCTTTCACTATCTATCTATCTATCATATAGTGCCTTTCACATCTATCTATCTATCTATCTATCTATCTATCTATCTATCTATCTATCTATCTATCTATCTATCTATCTATCTATCATATAGTGCCTTTCACATCTATCTATCTATCTATCTATCTATCTATCTATCTATCTATCTATCTATCTATCTATCTATCTATCTATCTATCTATCTATCTATCATATAGTACCTTTCACTATCTATCTATCTATCTATCTATCTATCTATCTATCTATCTATCTATCTATCTATCTATCTATCTATCTATCTATCTATCTAATATAGTGCCTTTCACTGTCTATCTATCTATCATATAGTGCCTTTCACATCTATCTATCTATCTATCTATCTATCTATCTATCTATCTATCTATCTATCTATCTATCTATCTATCTATCTATCTATCTATCTATCTAATATAGTGCCTTTCACTTCTATCTATCTATCTATCTATCTATCTATCTATCTATCTATCTATCTATCTATCTATCTATCTATCTATCTATCTATCTATCTATCTATCTATCTATCTATCTATCTATCTATCTATCTATCTATCTATCTAATATAGTGCCTTTCACTATCTATCTATCTATCTATCTATCTATCTATCTATCTATCTATCTATCTATCTATCTATCTATCTATCTATCTATCTATCTATCTATCTATCTATAGTGCCTTTCACATCTATCTATCTATCTATCTATCTATCTATCTATCTATCTATCTATCTATCCTGTCTTACTGTTACTCTGTGTTTCGATTGCTTTGGTCTGGAGTGGGAGTGGCCTTTGTGCTAGCAGGAGAGTGAGTGTAGCTTTTTCTTTTTTTCCTTTTTTTTATTTTATTCTTTTTTTTTCTCTCTCTAGTCATTTCTCTTAATTTTTAGCTGTGTTATTTATATATAGTTATTATTTCAAGTTTATATAGTGTTTTGTTTTTAAAAAGAAGTGGCTAGGATGGCTGTGTCCCGAGGGATACAGCCAGGCCTTTTGCCACATGGCTTTGAAAATCTTAGCAGAAGAAATGGCATCAAGTTGATTGTTGATCCAGTAGTTTCAGTAGAGAAGTGTGTTACTGAAATTGGAAAAATAATTGGATGTAAAAACATTATTTCTGCTTCACGAATGAATAAGGCAGTTGTGGTATTTCTAAATGAGGAGGCCTTAGTTCACCAACTGGTTCAGGAAGGCCTAGTTATTAATGGAACCCTCATTTCTGTTTTGCCGCTTTCAACTCCCGCAAAGAGGATTATAATCTCTAATGTTCCTCCTTTCTTGAAGAATGAACTGCTACGTAATGAATTGCGCAGGTATGGCGAGATTATTTCTGATATTACTTTGATTCCTTTGGGGTGTAAACAGCCAGAATTAAAGCATGTGGTTTCATTTAGGACACAGGTTTTTATGCTCCTCAACAGAGGTTACAATGAGTTAGATGTTGCTCTGAAATTCAAAGTTGATGGATGTGATTATATTGTGTTTATATCTTCTGAATCAATGAAATGTTTTAAATGTGGCCGTGCAGGGCACAAAGCAGTTGATTGTAAGAGAACTGATGGAAGTTATTCTATGGGAGGTAACATACATGTAGTGAGGGAGTCAGATGTAGAGGATGAGTCTGAGGACTCCGACTCCGATGCTGAAGATCAGCAGATTGTTATCTGTGAGGTATCCACAGGTACTCTTAGCTTGACTTCAGGAAGTTCTGAAAATCAGATACCCAGTTGTAGCTCCACAGTTGAAAGGAGTGAAATAAAGAAAGCTGAGACAAAAATGCCTGAAGTGGATGGATTGGCTAAGGCCGAGTTGAAGTCCTCTAATCTAAATATACATCAGGTTGAAGAACAGGACCCAGCTGAGGCTGAGGTTATGCAGCTTATCAGAGAAACAGTACCGACTGAGGTGGATGACATTGAAAGTATGAATGCTGCTGCTGCTACTGCCTGTGAACCATCTAAGGTGGATGAGCGGGCCAAGGCCAGTCCTGAGTCCACAGTCCACAGTGAAGCTGCTCGCCCTCTCTTGAATCTCAAAGCTGTGGCAGAAACTGAACCAGGCACCACTTCAGGTAGTGCAGTTAGGGAAGAAAAAGCTGGAATTGTTGAGGAAATGAATGTTGAAGAAGAATGGACGACACTCCCCAGAAAGAGGAAAGAAACCTCAGACGGTGGAGTTGGTGCAAAGAGAAGTAACAACTTGAACCTGACAGAGGGGGCTGACGTGTCTTTAAAAAATCGCTTTTTAAATACCAGAGAGGTGACAATTAGCCCAGAGTGTGAGGAGAGTCAGCAGGGTGGTGAGGACAGTGACTCTTGCATGTGAAGTGACAATTTAACTGGTACTCTTGGAAAAACGGAGTACAGCACTGAAAGCATTCTGAGCTTTCTGGATTTTCTTGAAGGCAAAAGGAGGGTCAATGTTGTAGAACATTTTCCTGACCTGGAACTTTTTTTGGTTTCAGCCAAGCGTGTTATGCGTAATGCAGTTCCTTTGGGAATGGAAAAAAAAGAATTTAATCGTTTAAAGAATGTTATCAGCAAAGTTAGAAAGTCTCTCACCTCCAGCACATAATGGCTCCACACCAGTTCCTCTTTGCTTCATTAGTTAAAGTTCTTGTTGTCATTGCTGCTCCATTTCTATTCTTTCTAATGCCTGCTCTCTCTTTGGGCTCTTTGAACGTTAACGGCTGCAGAGACTCCTCAAAGAGAGCCGTACTTTTTCAATATTTAGAACAGAAAAAACTTGATGTGATTTTTCTTCAAGAAACTCATACTGACCCAATGAATGAGTCGGAGTGGCAGAGGGACTGGGGTGGCATGACGTTTCTGAGCCACGGCTCCAGTGCCAGCGCAGGGGTGGCAGTGCTCTTCAGTAAAGCAATTCTCCCAGAGTCCATCGACTGTATTGAGCAAGTTAAAGGCCGTCTCATGAAGGTTGTTGTTCATATTCAGGGGAAAAATATTATTTTTATAAATGTCTACGCTCCAAATGAGGGCAAAGAGAGAATTTCTTTTTTTCTTTTGTTGAAAGACGTACTCGCTGAGTGCAGTTCAGAGGATGTTGTGTTCTTAGCTGGTGATTTTAATTGCACTGACAATGCAGTGATGGACAGGAATGGTGCTGAGCCTCACCCGGGGTCAGTCAAGGTGTTGCAGTCGGTCCTTCATCAGCAAGAACTTGTGGATGTGTGGAGGGAGTTAAACCCGACAGCGAGACAGTACACATGGCTCAAGGCCTCCAGTGGCATGTTATCTATGGCACGGCTGGACAGAATTTATACTTTACAGCACAATTTGAACCTCATTTTGGGCTCTTGCCTTCTGCCCACAGGGTTTTCAGACCATAGTTTAGCTCTCACTCGTTTTTCTTTGGGGTTTGAAAGTAATTTTAAATCTTTCTGGCACTTTAACTCTAAACTTCTTAAAGACTCTCTATTTCTTCAACACTTTCATCTCTTTTGGGACAAATGGAGACTCAGCAAAAGTGAATTCTCATCTCTGAAACAATGGTGGGATGTCTCCAAGGTCCAAATTAAACTGTTTTGCCAGTTTTATTCTGAACATTCTTCTAGAAAGGTCACCATGGCCATTAAAGAACTGGAAGAGGACATTGGGCTAATTCAAGCCAAACTGGATAGCGGTTTTGATGCCACTTTGCTTGAGTCCCTACAAGACAAAAAGGATTCTCTGAGATCCCTGCTGGATGAACAGGTGAAGGGCGCCATTGTCCGGGGGAGATTCCAGAATATTTCTCACATAGATGCCCCTACGCAGTTTTTCTTTTCTTTGGAGAAAAAGGTTGCTCAGGCAAAAATCATTCACTGTCTGAAAACTGCAGATGGGACTGAAATGACGGAGACTGAGGAGATCAAGGAATTTGCCTTAAAATTTTACAAAGACTTATTCTCTGCAGAAACCGTGGACTTGTCTTCAACCACAGAATTTTTCTTTGATGACTTACCACAGTTGACTCCATCCACCAAGGAAGTACTCGACCTGCCACTATCGCTGGAGGAACTCACTAGTGCTCTTGGGAGTCTAAATCAGAACAAAGCCCCTGGGATTGATGGACTTCCCGTCGAATTCTACAAGTCCTTTTGGGATATCATGGGTAAGGACTTCCTGACTGTGTTCGTGGAAAGCATCAGGGATAAAGAACTTCCTGTGAGTTGTCGGAGAGCTGTTTTGACTCTTTTGCCAAAAAAAGGGGATCTTTGCAACATTAAGAACTGGAGACCAATCAGCCTACTCTGCTCAGACTACAAAATCTTTTCTAAAGCGTTGGCTCTTCGTCTGAGGACTGTTATGAACTGCTTGGTGGCTTTTGATCAGTCATACTGTGTCCCTGAACGATGTATTTTTGATAACATTTTCTTTGTGCGGGATTTGGTATCTGCATCTGAGACTCTTGGGTTTAAGGCGGGTCTTATCTCATTGGATCAAGAAAAGGCCTTTGACCGGGTAGACCACCAGTATTTATTTAAAGTTCTAGAGGGGTTTGGTTTTGGTGAGACCTTTCTAGGTTATATTAAATTAATGTACACAAATGTGTTTAGTGTTTTAAAAATTAATGGAGGATTGGGAGCCCCATTTTCTGTTACAAGGGGCATTCGTCAGGGGTGTGCACTCTCTGGTATGTTATACTCACTGTCCATAGAGCCCCTGCTCCACAGACTTCGCCACTTACTTCATGGCCTGTCATTGCCTGTGTGTCCCACTGCATCCTTTAAAGTGGTGGCATATGCTGACGATGTCACAGTTGTCATCACTGAACCCAATGATGTTGTCCTGCTGCAGGACTGTTTACAGGTGTTTCAAACGGTGTCATCTGCCAGGGTCAACTGGTCCAAATGTAACGCCTTTCTGATGGGCAAGTGGGACTGTCCTCCCCCAAGCCTCCCAAGTGGTTTAACATGGAATTCTAAGGTGTTTAAACATCTGGGAATTTACATTGGGAAGTCTGGAGCCACAGCTGATAACTGGGAGGGCTTAATTGATCAAATTCAGGGGAGACTGAAGAAATGGAAATGGGTGGTCACCAAGCTCTCTTTTAGGGGTAGAGTGCTGATTATTAATAATTTAATCGCTTCAATGCTTTGGCATAAATTTAGGTGTGCAGATCCTCCACTTTGGCTATTAAAAGAAATTCAGAGAATTTTGCTGGATTTTTTTTGGGACAAAATTCATTGGGTTAAACGCAGTGTGGTACATCTGCCTGTGGATGAAGGTGGTCAGGGCTTGGTGGACATTCTGTGCAGAATTGAAGCTTTTAGGCTGACAGATTTACAGCGTCTTTTGTACGCCCCTCAGCCTTTACTGTGGAGGAGTTTGGCGTTCGCTTTTTTTCATAGGGTTGGTAATCTTCATTTTGATTTGCAACTCCTTTTCATTGACGTCAAGCAATTGGCGCTGTCTGTGCTGCCCGTTTTTTACCGCAATATGTTATTGATTTGGCATACTAAAGCAAGCAGAGTGGGAATTAATCTGGACTCAGTCTTCTGGTTACTTGAAGAACCAGTAGTATGGAATCCAACCTTGGAGTTTGACTCGGTTAGTTTGAACTCCCTGCTTATGAGCAAAGGCTTTACTAAAGTAGCTGACTTTATTGATCCGGTCAGCAACCAGTGGAAGTCTGAGGCAGCTGTGACACATGAGCTCGGGATTAGGTCTGTCCGCTTTGGGGGGTCGATTATTAACAAACTACAAGTCTCTTTAGTGCAATTGGGTGCAGGTCCCCTGTGTGAGGAGTTTTTCTCTGGTGATCTCATAAAAGAGGCGGAACCTCCTGAATGTGATATTAGAATTAAACTAAATGTAAAAGATTTTATCAGGCCTAAAAACTCAATTTTAAAAATTAATCACATGAATGGAATTTTGTTCCAAGATTTGTCAAAAAAAGAATTGTATGACTGGTGTCTTAAAGTGTCCCATTTTATACATTTGAAGGAAATGACTGATACCCTCTGGAGGAACACTCTGTGTCTGCATGACACGACATCTCCAGCATGGAGGACTTTATATAAACCTCCCATTGAGAAAAGAGTTGGGGACCTGCAGTGGAGGATTCTACATGTAGCACTAGCTACCAATTCATTCTTAAAAACCATTGGCGCCAGCACAACAGATCAGTGTCCATTTTGCCTTCAGAAAGAAACAATTTATCATTTATTCCTGTATTGTACCAGATTACAACCATTGCTGACTTTCCTTGCTTTATTGTTGTTGAATTTGGGAATTTTATTTAATGAACTCATTTATATTTTTGGAATGTCGGTGTCGAGAATTCATAAAAGAGAATGTTTACTTTGTAATTTTTTGTTAGGCCAGGCCAAGATGGCAACTTTAAAAACAAGAAGAAATAGAGATAAAGGTCTGAAAACCACTGACGCCCTATTAATGTTTAAGGTCCTCCTACAAAGGAGATTGAAGATTGAATTTGCATATTTTAAACTAATTAATCAATTAGATGTATTTAGTGAAATCTGGGCTGTAAATGATGTTTTATGTTCCATGGAAAATGAATGTCTGGTACTAAAGTCTGAGTAGGAAAACTTTACTTTTAAATGTTTTTGAATGTTGGCTGTTAATTTGACTGCAGTTGTGTTATAATTGTTAATAAAGGTCATTTTAAAATAAAAAAATATCTATCTATCTATCTATAGTGCCTTTCACATCTATCTATCTATCTATCTATCTATCTATCTATCTATCTATCTATCTATCTATCTATCTATCTATCTATCTATCTATCTATCTATCTATCTATCTATCTATCTATCTATCTAATATAGTGCCTTTCACTATCTATCTATCTATCTATCTATCTATCTATCTATCTATCTATCTATCTATCTATCTATCTAATATAGTGCCTTTCACTATCTATCTATCTATTATATAGTGCCATTCACATCATTCTCTCTCTCTATAAAGCAGATTGACTCACTTTTTAAAACTCCGGGCCATCGCTTATTTGGCTGACATAACAGACGAGTCTCTCTTGCTCTTCATTCCTTCCTCTCGCTGACAGTATGTGGTAATCGCTCTCAGCGTGACTCAGTATGAAGTTTACCTTCTGAATCCCCGAGAATGGAGCGGTGCCCCGTTGAGCAGCTATTGAGACCCTTGATCCAAGTGTCTTCTTTACAGACTTTTCCCAGTAACCCTTTCCCCCAGTAATTGCATGTTAAGGCAACAAACAAACAATAAAATGCGAAGGCTCTTACAATACCTATAAAATACAACAACAAAACACAGTAAAGAGGCTGTGAAACGTCACTTTGGAAGTCTTTGCTAAAGCAGCACAGGAAGAAAGCCAGAGGGCCCAAGTAGCGAGGGAGTCAGCGAGACACCTGCTAATGTGTTAAGACTTGCTCGGCTGAATTGTCAATACCTGTCTCCCGAGTTCCTGGAAATTTAAACACATGCAAAAATGTTTTAATTAAAAAGAAATACTGCAGCCTTCGCATTATTCCAGCATCTTCCAAAAACGAGGCTGATTTACAGCGCATGAAGTGCCGCCTGCTGCTCGAGCAGCTTAAGTCCAAGCGTGAGGTTTACGATTTCATACAAATTATAAAGCCATTGTTATTTTGCCAATCATAAATAAAAAAGGCCTTCTCAGTTTGGCAGACTCCCTCATCAAAAAATCCAAGGATGTTGTCAGAACACCAAGAACTCCAATGAAGAAAGACTCTTCATTTCTGAGTTTACAGATCTGATATTTATGGATATTGCACAGCTCTAGTGATGTTTACTGAATTGCCTAAACTGCAGAAGCTACAAGACTTGTGTTCCTATGTATGGCCACCCAAAACATTTTATTGCACGTGCTCAACCATGGCAGCAACCCTGATACACCGGCTTTGAATCTACAAAAATTGCCCTTCAAGAGAGAGGATGACTGTAAACCTCTGGGCTGGGAGGACAAAATAAAAGAATGTGCAGTCGACCCTAAACATTCACGTGTTTATCTTTCGCAACATCAAGCATTCACTCGATTTTCTTAGTAACCTCATTTCAACTTTCACGTTGCTAACCATGTAAATTTCCAGGCAAATCTTTCTGCACGTCCTTTTGGGCTATAAAGCCAAACATGAAAAGTCGTTGATGTGGCTTAGTGAGAAAATCAAGGTGTTAGATGAACTTCGTGCCAGAATATCAGCAGCTGCTCTCCACCACAATAGACATCTGCAATCGCAGCCTTAAGGTTAAAGGTCAGCTCGCCTCTTCTATGCTGTCTTTCTCCGAAACCCTTAAGGATCTCAGGGGTCGCACAAGGCAAACGTTGCTGGTGGATTATTTCAAACTAGTATGTCTCCAACGCCATCCACCAGCCGTGAAGGACAGAGTGTCGGAGGTGATGCGGAGACCTCACCAGTCTCACCGTCTTCCGACAGCAGTGACTAAAATTTTATTTTTTTTAAATGTTAGCACAAACATTTACAGAATTATAGGGAATGACTATTGTATTGTATTGTGCTACAAAAAGTGCATATTGTCAGAAATACTGCTTTGTTATAAAGAATTCTATGCATTGTAGAAGGAGAATAGGAATCCCGGTCAGGAATGAGGACAGTCTCTTACCCGGATGTGAGGCCGGAACAGAAAGACAGACAAGGTAGCTGGCCGAACAAAGGAAAGGACCCGCAGTAGCCGGAATTTGGGAGCAGTTCTATCTTCCACACAATAGGTGGCAGTAGTCCTCTTATGGCAGCCTCATTGAGACACCCACAGGGGTGCTTGGGAGTTGGAGTCCGAAAGTGCAAGCCCACCAGGGTCCCTAGATGCCGATAGAGGGCGCTGTCCAGGGAGGACCTCTCTACTTTCTATACAACCCGACAGTGCAAGAAGACCTGCTGCCTCCTGACTCGGCCTCCACCGATGTGAGGTGGCAGGCCTCTTTTCAAGGTGGAGCCGGGAATACTTCTGGAAGCACTTCCGGGCAACACTTAATGGGAAGAAGAAAGGAGGAAGAACTGGTTTGATGTGTTGTTAATTTAACTGATCTTTAAATGGTGATTATTGTGACAGTGTGACCTTTTATGTTATCTCAGAAATGTCCTGGGCTTTACTGTGTCTGTGGTTTGGGGTTCAGTGGCGCCCCCTGGTGGTTAAAGAAGAAAAGTGTATTTTGAGCAATCTCTAGTGAACGATTACAGTTTGTGATGGTCATAGGAACCTAACCCGCCACTACCTATAGGTTCAATGAATTAACATTTGCGTCTTTGACCTTGGTGCCATTTCCTATTGTCAAAGTTGATTTTTACTGTTAAATACAATTTTGATTCTACATTGATTATACTGAATGACTTGTATTCTTGGTAACTGTTAGCTGTTTAATTTTCATTAAAGCCTCTAATCTGTGACCCAGCCCAACTGTTACTTTTAAACAAGGTTAAGTATTGACAAGAGAGCCAGTATAATCTACTATAGCAGAATTCTTACTCCGAGGGTCCGTTTATCATTAACTTGCAAGGACATGAGAAATGCCCACAGATTACATACTTCTGTAATTAACTGTGTTAACCACAAGGGGGTGCCACTGAGGTAACTATATTCACAGCAGTACCCAACACAATTCCAATTTATTTGACAGAACACCTTCTATATTCAATCACCAACAAAATAAAGTATTCACAATTCCTCCATCTCCTCCAAAACAGCGTTGCCCCCTGCCTCCCGACTCTTACTCTGTTAAAGTGAGGCAGCGGGCTTTGTTTTAAACTAGTCCCGAGGAACTACTTCCAGTCTCCAGTCCAGGCTGTCCAGAGCATTTCCAGGTCATGTGGAAATCAGGGTTGTCCTCCTAAGACAGCACCCTCTGGTGGTCCCCAAAGACCCCCACAGGGATGCATTTCAGGTTTAACCCGGCAGAACACTGCCACCTGCCATATGGGACATTAAACTGCTCCTGATCAACCCATTTGTTCAGTCCATTGATTTCGGGCTCCTGGCCGGGCATGAATACTTCCTTTGTTCCAAAAAAGGATGCCTGCCCTTCCTCCCTAGCACCAACTCTGTGTATTTAAGAGGTGTAATCAACAGCTGTAGTTCAGTCATCTCCTTCTTGGTACTGCATGTCTAATAAATCCTGAAATGTCTCTATAAGTTTGACTTCGACAACAGCAACATGACCCCTGTGGAAGTTTGGGGATTGACTGTTCTTTACAATTAAAGCATTTATATAAAAAAAGAATGAAGAACAGAAAGAGCAACAAAAAAAGGCCAAAAAATCTAAATATAAAATCCAAAGTAAAAATCCACTAAACAATCAAAAATTTGAAAACCAGAAATCCAAACAAAACTTACTGTATGTGAGGCTTGAACTGAACCCCTCAATGCTCAGTGATATTCTGCTGGAGCCATCTCCTCTACCTGCATACAAAGGCAGAGGGGGCGGTCCCTCCGCAGTGATGTCACTGTAGCCCCGCCTCTTGAGGGTTCCACCCACAGAACACAGGGCAACAGCCAGATTCAAACAACTTAAATGCACAATACATAAATACTTAATAATAAATAAACATTAAAATAGTAGGAAAGAATACATGAAAACAAAACAATAATTCAAAAGCAAACAAAAAAAAATTAGCAATAAAAATGGAAAATAAACATAAGTCAGGCAGCAAACCATGCTATGTAAAAATGGGCGCCAAGTTGACAGGGAACCCGGTCAGTGTGTGGCATCCCTGGCCACTAACTTTGAAGATGGTATCAAATCCCACGCCAGCAAGCTGTACCTTTTTCTGGAGAGACGTGCGTCTTGGTCTGCCCCCTCACAAGCCGGCATGTCGAGGAGTCTCCCGCGCACACACCACAGTTGTCCTCTTTGGCATTACTTCCGAGTTGCAAGTCGCAGCCCACTGCCTGCCAAGGACAAAGTGATAATCAGGGAGGTGGAGGATGAACTGTCCCTTTTTATGGTTGTCTTTTGGACCAAACCTACAACTACAATGGATTCAAAAAAAGTTTTGAGACCCCTTCACACTTTCTGAACACTTTCTTTTGTGGTAGATTTAATTTGAAATGGATCGATTTTTCATTTTTGCCCATCAATCTACACTCCATATATCATAATGACAATATGAAAACGTGCCTTCAAAAAAGTTGGCAAATGTTTTAAAAATTGAAAATTGAAATCTCTTATTCCATAAGAATTCAGAACCTTTGCTGTGGCATTCTAACATTGTGGAGTGTTTGTGTTAATTCTCCTTGAGATGTTTCTAGAACTTGATCGGAGTCCACCTGTGGCAAACTGAATTGATTTGTGGACCTGTGAAAAGAGGGTCCCACAATTCACACTGCATGTCAGGACCAAAAAGCAAGGCAGAAAATCCAAGGACGTCTCTGTAGACCTCAATGATCAAATTGTGGTGGGGCAAAGATCACTGCAACCCTAACCCTAACCCTAACTATCTGTAAAGCTTTGAGTGTTACCAGGAGTCCAGTGAAGAATTTTGAAGACCTGGATTAGGTCCCCATGGAGTATCCTCTGCTCGAGACTAAACAGGCCTAACTGTCGGAGTTTGTCAGAATATCATACTAGCGCTACCCTAACCCCCCAAGCTGCAGCCGTTGTGTGTTATAACTTATCTACCGTATATACCCGCATATAAGTCAGGTCTTGAAACCTGAAAAATCGATCATAAAATCAGACCCCGACTTATACGCCTGTTCAAAAATGCGACACTTAATTTTTTTTTTTTACTTCTTCTTGCCTCCTCCAATCTCGCATAAATTTCTCAGATGCATCAAATTTTGTTGCAGAAGCGTGGTTACCAATTTCTTTTGTCACTTCAACGACTTTTAATTTAAAACCAGCTTCATATTTTCTTCTCATCGAACGCTCCATTGTAGATAAGGGATGCTCTTACGATATAGGTGTATGAGGGTGTGAGATACAAAAAACACAAATCAGTGCAAACGTCGCTTCGGAAAAGTTTGGGTATCACCATGTGGTCACATAGGCACAATACATAGTAATAAAAAGGCTGTGTGCTCCGTGGTGACTCTCTCAAGTGGGTGTTAGCATAGCGTAATCTCTTAGACCAATAGTGTGAGTTTTCTGCATTCGACTTATATGACCGACATTATAAAATACCAGAAATTATACAGTAAAATGAAGTCCAAGTCAACTTATCTGTGAGTATATACATTAATTCCCCATTTTGTGCTGTATAGCCAGTCGTGGAATGATGTGATGGGCTGTCCAACAAGTCATTCTTGCAAATCTTCTCCAAAGTTGTTACGGTTTGCTGGCCCAATAAATCACATAAAGGGGAGCAGGCCTCACAGACCCTCACTGAAAGTCAGAAAGAAAAAGGCTAGACCTGCCCTTCATTCAGGTGTGGGATTTTGGATTGGGCCTCACCCCAGGCAGCCTGACCCCTTACCGGAACAGGAGACTTTGGTCTTCACTGGCTCAGAATGGGGAAAAAACGTTGTGTATTACATGTAAGGACAGATGTCTTTAATCAGCATTGGCAATAAATGTGGAATTGATATTTATGGTCAGCGGGCTATTTAAACGTGGTGTTCCACTGAGGGTCTTTGTGTCATTAGCTGTTTTTGCATCACAGGGTATCACACACGAGCAATTGGGAGGCAGCTAGAGGCTCTAAATAATAGTAGTGCCACACCAGACCAGGGGGTTTCGAGCTGCACTAACTTTATCTCTTTGTTGTCTGCAGATTATCCATGGGAAATCCCACTAGGTGCCAACACTATTGTTGACATCACTTCTGGTACCGGCACTACCGAAGACGTCACTTCCAGTAGCGGTGCAATGGATGACACTACTTCTGGTCCCGAAGACGTCACTTCCAGTTCTGGCACTATGGATGACTTCACTTCCGGTCCTGAAGATGTTACTTCCAGTCCTGAAGACATCACTTCCAGTACCAGCGCCAAAGATGATATGACTTCCAGTCCCAAAGATGTCACTTCCGGTTCCGGCACTATGGATGACTTCACTTCCGGTCCCAAAGACGTCACTTCTGGTTCCAGCAACTATGGATGACTTCACTTCCGGTCCTGAAGACATCACTTCCAGTTCCAGCTCTATGGATGACGTTACTTCCAGTCCTGAAGACGTCACTTTCACTACCAGTGCCATGGATGATGTCACTTCCAGCTCTGGTGCTATGGATGACTTCAGTTCCGGTCCTGAAGATGTCACTTCCGGTTCCGGTACTACAGATGACTTCACTTCCCTTTCTGGCCTTTTAAGCCCCCAAATTCAACTAAACTAGTCAGTTCTGTTTTGGACTCAAACCTGTGAACATCTCTTACAGGGCACAATATACGGGTGGCTGCTCCAAACATTTTTCAATGTCTCCGGAACTTGTGACAAAGGGATTTTGGATTGTAGGTACCAATGAGTTCCTGTATGATGTGAACCCTGGGCTACTTTCGTGGGTTGCTTTGCCACCACACAACAGGAACTGTAACCTTCACACAAAATATGTAACATGAAAAGAAGAGGGATGCGGTATGAAGTGAGGGGTGTTCAGAGGGACCTCCCCCCACACCTTACTGCTTTGAGGAGAGGAGATTACTGCATGGCACGGCGCAGCAGGGAGGCGACTGTGAAGAGCGATGTGGTGTGAAGTTCACCATGATATCTTCCCCAATAAGTCTCCAAAGACCAAACTACTAGTAACGGGTTTGTAAGATGAAGCCAGTTGCTTGTGGTCAACCAATCAGCATCATTCAGCCCCACCTACAATAGTCCATGGCTGAACGAAAAGTACATGGAGGAGGAGCTAAAAAAAAAGTACTAGGATCTACAAATGGCCCAGGTTTCTCCTACAAAAGTTTCTAAAAAGTCCTTACTTCCTAAAAAAAGAAGTTCTTGTGGTGGGTAAGCTCTGATATCCCAAATCTGCTCTTTTATACCTGCTTTCATTTCCTGGACCTGCTCTTTCTCTATTACAATTTCTGTCTGAACCCATCCCAGAAGTAAGGAACAAACAAACTTTATACAGGGCAACACGCCATGACAGGGCCTGATTGTAAGGCGCTATATAAAATAATTTATGGAAATGATGCATGGCCTGACTTGTCCGGCTGCCTTTCCCAAATCATACGTGAGGTTGGCTGCTCATTTCGAGACTAGCCTGACTGCGGTCAGCCCCTCCATGTCCAATCTCACCCACGTCTCCCCCTTGCACACTCACAGCCGGATGTACAGTTGGCATGCCGCCCCTTCTAATGAAAGTCCAAATTGCCAGCAGCATGGAGAATTAGGGTGCGCCTTCGAGATGCCAAATTTCACAAAGTTCCTACAAATCCTTTAAAGCCGAGCCAACTTGATTCTTGTCT
Organism: Erpetoichthys calabaricus; assembly: GCF_900747795.2. NCBI lineage: Eukaryota > Metazoa > Chordata > Cladistia > Polypteriformes > Polypteridae > Erpetoichthys > Erpetoichthys calabaricus. Next base: position 89,049,085 of record NC_041410.2, on the reverse strand, counting down.
TTTCCGTAACTGTAACAAATACATCTTAAATTAGAGACGGCAAACCCAAGCCAAGCATTTTTTTTTTTGTTTCCCCATCAGCAGAGACTAAAAAGTAAAGACGAGACAATTTCTTTTTATATCCCTGACAGATAGTTAGAGAAGTCTCTGAAGTGGGTGCCGAACGGCGTTGATTAGAATTTTTTTTCAAATCGGAAATTGTCCAGATCTGGAGTAACGGAGTCCCGGACACGCGTGGCAATCGGGACGGCCGGCTGGCTGGAAATTTGAGTGATGCTGTCCGGCGAGTAGGCAGTTACAAAACATGGCTTCTTCTTCTCTGTCTTGGCTTTGAACCAAGATCATTTCTTCTACTTGTGGGTGGCAGAGCACCCTTGCGGTTCCAGAGACCCTCTCACCAACTAGGGAAAAACCTGGCATGTCACATCGGTCAAGTTTTCGGAAAATTGACAACATGACGTCGCCCCTATAATTAACATCTCTAGATTTCATTTTTCCTGAGCTTCACGTACACAATATTGATTTTTTTTTTCACGAATCAACAACACCTACCATTTAAATCACTCAGTCGCAGCATTTAAATCATGTGATTGTAATCCGACATTTTCATTGGTAGGCAGTCTTTCCTCATTGGCCAGTGGAGTTGCTAGGTTTTTGTCTTGCAGTATATAATATAGTGAGTACCTACGAGCGTCTTCCATCATGCTGTGATCGGAATGCAGACATATTAGGCCATCACCACTAACTTATAACATCAGGAAAGACCTAGCAACTCCAAAAACTAAAACAACTCAGGGATTGGGAGGCAGCTAAAGGGCCTGAATAATTGTAGTACCACACCAGACCAGGGGGTGGCGAGCTGCACTAACTCTCTCTCTCAATCCTCTGCAGACCTCTTCTTCTTCTTCTTCTTCTTCCAACAAGGTTGCCATTTTTAGATAATAAAAGTCTAAAACTAGTGGAAGTGTGGGAGCAGACGAAGTGGCTTCCCGACTCCAGCCAGGAGGCTGTAATGGAAGGATTACAAGAAAGGAGGCACAACCCGGCCGGGAGGATCACCGATTTCTAACCCAGTCGGGAGGAACCCAGTCAGATGGATGAGGAACGAAGGGATTTTATAAGCAGTTTGTCCCCCCGGTGCAAGTTGTGGTAGTTCTCTTCCAGTTTGGACGCCGGCAGGGATGCCTGGGACTCATCATGAGGAAGGGCAACCCTGTTGGGGTCTCTGGGGTACTGTGAAGACTGGATATATCTCTACAAGGGTCATTCGATTCTTCTTCTTCTTCTTTCAGCTGCTCCCATTAGGGGTTGCCACAGTGGATCATCTTCTTCCATATCTTTCTGTTCTTGTTATCTTGTTCTGTAACACCCACCACCTGCATGTCCTCTCTCACCACATCCATAAACCTTGCAGCACTATCCTTAGCACCCTTCTCTCATTATACCCAGTATCTCTCCTCTGCACATGTCCAGACCAACACAATCTCGCCTCTCTGACTTGGTCTCCCAACCGTCCAACTTGAGCTGACTCTCTAATGTCCTAATTTCTAATCCTGTCCACCCACGTCACACCCAATGCAAATCTTAGCATCTTTAACTCTGTCACCTCCAGCTCTGTCTCCTGCTTTCTGGTCAGTGCCACCATCTCCAGACCATATAACATAGCTGGTCTCACTACCGTCCTGTAGACCTTCCCTTTCACTCTTGCTGATACCCATCTGTCACAAATTACTCCTGACATTCTTCTCCACCCACTCCACTCTGCCTGCACTCTCTTTTTCACTTCTCTTCCACAGTCCTCTCTGTACTGTTGATCCCCAAGTATTTAAACTCGTCCACCTTCACCAACTCTACTCCTTGAATCTTCCAGTACCGGAGCCATTGATGACATCACTTCCTGTACCAGTGCCATTGAAGACGCCAGGTCCTGTGCTAATAATGATGTCACTCCCAGTCCCAGATGACATCACATCCGGTCCCGATGACATCACTTCCTGTACTGGCCTTTAAAGCCACCATCTTGCCTCCATACCATCAGTTCTGTTTTGGACTCATCTCACAAAAATGTAACCTTTTGCAGCCAGGGTATATTCTATGGGTGGCTGTCCCAAGCCTTTTTTGATATCTGTTTGCTGTTATTGTGACACATGATAGACTGGGCTTGGGTTTAGTGAATGGAAGGCTGGATGATGGTTTCCCATTTTCTCATTTGCTGGTCACAACTATCAACCTGAGACCGTTTCAGTTTTTTTTTTTTTTGGTCCCTGGCCTCTCACAAAATATTTCGAGCTTACCTTCTCATAGTTTTGACATTTCTCTCTCATTCTGTACCTCCCTTGAATCTTCTCCTTTGTCCTTTCTTGACAGTTTTGCTTTTAAACCTTCAAAGATGATGAATGGATGAGGGCGAGTAGTTTAAGCCTGGCACTGACATACGTATCTAGCGGGGTCGAGATGGTCTCTTAGGTTGGTTCTTCCTTTCTTTGCCGATTGGACATTTCTTGTTTCTCATTTTTCTGATGGCTAAATCACCACTACAACTTCCACACATCAATCCGTATATTTTACCCTACCACATTAACTGTAATGATAGGGATTTGAGTTAGGAATCAGAGTACCAGTCCACTTCAGGACCTACAAAGTCACATTAGGGCCTGAGGAACCCATTTAAAAGCTTTAATTTAACCAACGGCTATTTTAACAGACTAAACAGAACAACATGAGAACGTGCACACTCCACAGAGAAAGTACTGGAGCTGGGAATAAACTCCAGGTAATTGAAAAGCATTTGGTTTACTGTCCCAGGATGTTTTGGCTCATTGTCCATCTGTACTGCGAAGCGTCATCCTATCAGTTTTACAGCATTTGGCTGAATCTGAGCAGACAGTATAGCGCCCTGTACACTTCAGAAGTGGGATCCCCTTGAGGTTGCTGGATATCATGGCAGGCCTGTACACTGGTACTGTGAGTGCTGTGCAGAGTGGAGGCAGAACCTCTGTGTTTTTCCCCAGTTGATTCTGGGGTTCATCAGCGGTGTGTTCTGCTCCTACTCTGTTCAATGCTTGTATGGACTGGGTGTTGGGCAAGGTCGTGGGGTCCAGCAGCTGAGGAGCATCTGTTGGTGAAGAAAGGTTCACAGATCTTGACGATGCTGTGATCTTCGTGGAGTCAATGGAGGCTCTGATCGAGGCGCTCGAGACACTGAGCGAGGAGTATGAGGGGCTGGGCTTGAGAATGTCCTGATAAAAACCAACAGCCAGGCCTTTAATGACCTTATGGGCACAGCCATCAGCAGTCTGTGGAGAGAGTGTGGACCTCATCAAGAGGTTTACTGACCTCGACAGTGACATTCATGTCTCTGGCGACTCTTCCTATGAAGACAGTAGACGTATTGGGAGAGCATGGGGGTGGTCATGAGGTTGCTGGAAAGGGTGTGTGTGGCGCTCCTGATATCTGCAAAAGGATGAAGGTCCAAGTCTTTAGAGTCCTGGTGCTTCCTGTCTTGCTATATGGTTACGAGACATGGATGCTATCCAGTGACCTGAGATGAAGACTGGACTCCTTTGATACTGTGTCTCTCCGTAAAATCCTTGGGAACCACTGGTTTGACTTTGTGTCGAATAAGTGGTTGCTCATGGAGTCCCGCATGAGGCACATGACCTGCATTGTGAGGGAGCATCAGTTACGGCACTACGGCCATGTGGAGCGTTTCCCCGAGGGTGATTCAGCTTGTGAGATCCTCATTGTTGGGGACCCAAGTGGCTGGACCAGGCCAAGGAGGTCACCCACGTAACACCTGGCTGCAGCAGATAGAGAGTCATTTCCGGAGGGTGGGACTAGACCATGTGTCTGCCTGGGGGGTTGCAAACCGGGATCCCGAGTTGTTTCGTTGTGTTGTGGGTGCGGCGACATGCTGTACCAGTGCATGCTCCCCAACTTGACTTGACTTGACACCCTTCGGAATTCATCCTGCTAATTCTGCCAACAGTCATGTCATCAATAATCACAAGTGACCGAATTCCATTCGTCAGTCACATATGATCATGACATCAAACGGCCTCCACCATGATTCACAGATGTTGTGGTATTCATCAGATCAAGGGCTGTTCCTTCTCTTCTCCATACTTTTCTCTATCCATCATTCTGGTACACATTGATCTGAATTTCATTTGTCCAAGGAAAATTGTTCCAGAACTGGACAGGCCTTACAAAATATTTTCCAGCAAACTCTAATCAGTCCATCCTATACTTGAGGCTTACCAGTGGTTTGCACCTTGTGGTAATCCTCTGTCTTTACTTTCATGAAGTCTTCTCTTGATTTGTAGACTTTAGTAATGATTGGTTGACCTCCCAGAGAGTGGTTTTGGGCCAAATGTCGTGAATTTATTTTTTCTTCTTCTGTGGTCATACAGCACAGTTGTCTTCCATGGTTGTGCAGGCCTTCTGGTGTTGCTGAACTCGCCAGTGTGTTCCTTCTCTTTTAAGAATCTACCAAACGGTTGACTTGACCACTCCTGGTGGTTCTGCTGTGTCTCTAAAGGGTTTATTTTGTTTTCTCTGCCTGTTTTTACTTGCATGGACAGCTCTTTGGACCTCACGGTGAGAGTTCACAGTGACAGCTTCCTAATGCAAATTTCACACTTGGAATCAACTGCTTCACAGTGAATGAAATCACGAGAGACCTGCTCACACCTGAATATGGAGAATCTTGTTGGTCAGTTGTCCAAAAACTTTTGAGCTCTTAGAAATGGTGAGGGCTATGTATAAAAATGGCTGTCATTGCCAAGCGACTCATCCGATATTTCTGTTAAACCCTTTGAATGAATGCTGAAAGCCTACACTTCAATTATATAACACTTTCTTTATTTCAAATCCATTGTGGTGGCATACAGAAGCAAAATTATGAAAATTGTGTCACTGTCCAAACACTTTGCGGACCTGACTGTAGATAGCATTTCTTGGTCCTAACGCTACGCTGCACGGGTGCCGCTGACCCGCGGGGGTCGGCTGTTCCATATCTCACGTCCCTGCACTCTGACGTCTGTATCTGGCGACGGCCGCATTCCTCATTTCCTGCATTGATCCTAAATTTCATACACAACTAGGATTAAATCAGCAGAAAAGTTGCTCGAGATTTATTAATATTGAAACAGGTCCAGCCATGCAGGCAGACTCTTGTGAAAAGATTAGGAAATTGACAACATTCCTAGAGATGACCAAGATCATAACTTAATGAAATAAGGATTTTTTATTTTAACATTGAAAAATAAGGAATGAAGAAAAAAAAATAAAGTTTTTCATTTTCTTGGAATCTGCTGCAGTTTAAGACAATGAAAAACATATGCTAATTTTGGGGGGGGGGGGGGCACATAGTTTTTGGACAAACAATAATGAAGTGATTCGCTCTCTGGGACTGAGCCGCTCTGTTCTGTAACGCCGCTCACGTGTTCAGTCGTCTTATGGTGAGGGTCGGATTCCAAAACCCAGACTTTGACATTTGAAATATGACCAAATGATTATCATATAATAATAATAACACTGTTTGTAAAGAGGGGCGGCACGGTGGCGCAGTGGGTAGCGCTGCTGCCTCGCAGTTGGGACACCTGGGGACCTGGGTTCACTTCTCAGGTTCTCCCTGCGTGGAGTTTGCATGTTCTCCCCGTGTCTGCGTGGGTTTCCTCCGGGCGCTCCGGTTTCCTCCCACAGTCCAAAGACATGCCGATTAGGTGGATTGGCGATTCTAAATTGGCCCTAGTGTGTGCTTGGTGTGTGGGTGTGTTTGTGTGTGTGTCCTGCGGTGGGTTGGCACCCTGCCCGGGATTGGTTCCTGCCTTGTGCCCTGTGTTGGCTGGGATTGGCTCCAGCAGACCCCCGTGACCCTGTGTTCAGCGGGTTGGAAAATGGATGGATGGATGGATGTTTGTAAAGATACCGGGCATTTTGTTGGTGACGTATTTTTTTCAAGAAAACAAGAAGCGCAGTGGATTCTCAGCCTGGGATGTCACATTTCTCCAGGATTGACTCATCCATCTTCTCGATTAGCAGCTTTTCCTCTGCTACTCTCACCTTTTCTCACTTCTTTTGCCCCAACTTTGTTCCCCTCCTTCTCCTCTGATTGTTAGTTTTCGATGACCGTAATGCTATCTTGGATCCCGACGAGCGCCGTTCAGTCGGGTTATCTGAGTCTCTCGTATTCATGGGAACATCCCACCATTCGCACACACACACACACACACACACACACACGTCTTTCATAGTGAGAACTGAAGGGCATGCAAGTGGCGAAAAAATGTAGAAGTGCATATATGCGCCATCTAGTGGCTGTGGTTGAGCAGGAGCAGAGCGGACTGCTCCATAAACACACACACACACACACACAGGTCTTTTATTGTAATTTCAGGGGGTGGCGGAGTGCACTAACTCTTTCTCTCGCTTCTCTGCAGACCAGTTACAGAAAATTCCGCCTGGACCTGATGACATCACTACCAGTTCCAGCCCCGGTGATGATGTCACTTCCAGTTCCGGCCCTGATGAGGCCCCAATGATAGTTAATCTAAAACATCATGTTATATTCAGAAGTCAAGCCAGCGTTGCCAAACTTAAAAATTGGTAATTGTAATGTAAATGATAGCAAATGTAATAATAAGGTTATTAGAGCAAATTTTAAATCCATTCTTTTCTATGATTTTAACTCAGGAAAGCATTTGCAAGTTTTTAATGAGGATCAGTCAATTATGGAAAAGGCTTTTTCTAAATTTGTTAAGTTGCCTGTTTCCCCAAAAATCAAAGAAACACATTTCAAGATAATTAATAATACAGTGGAATCCTGGAAAGTATTCACAGCGCATCACTTTTTCCACATTTTGTTATGTTACAGCCTTATTCCAAAATGGATTAAATTCATTTTTTTCCTTAGAATTCTACACATAACACCCCATAATGACAACGTGAAAAAAGTTTACTTGAGGTTTTTGCAAATTTATTAAAAATAAAAAAACTGAGAAATCCCATGTCCATAAGTATTCACAGCCTTTGCTCAATACTTTGTCGATGCCCCTTTGGCAGCAATTCCAGCCTCAAGTCTTGTTGAATATGATGCCACATGCTTGGCACACCTATCCTTGGCCAGTTTTGCCCATTCCTCTTTGCAGCACCTCTCAAGCTCCATCAGGTTGGATGGGAAGCGTCGGTGCACAGCCATTTTAAGATCTCTCCAGAGATGTTCAATCAGATTCAAGTCTGGGCTCTGGCTGGGCCACTCAAGGACATTCACAGAGTTGTCCTGAAGCCACTCCTTTGATATCTTGGCTGTGTGCTTAGGGTCGTTGTCCTGCTGAAAGATGAACCGTCGCCCCAGTCTGAGGTCAAGAGAGCTCTGGAGCAGGTTTTCACCCAGGATGTCTCTGTACATTGCTGCAGTCATCTTTCCCTTTATCCTGACTAGTCTCCCAGTCCCTGCTGCTGATAAACATCTCCACAGCATGATGCTGCCACCACCATGCTTCACTGTAGGGATGGTATTGGCCTGGTGATGAGCGGTGCCTGGTTTCCTCCAAACGTGACACCTGGCATTCACACCAAAGAGTTCAATCTTTGTCTCATCTGACCAGAGAATTTTCTTTCTCATGGTCTGAGAGTCCTTCAGGTACCTTTTGGCAAACTCCAGGCAGGCTGCCATGTGCCTTTTACTAAGGAGTGGCTTCCGTCGGGCCACTCTACCATACAGGCCTGATTGGTGGATTGCTGCAGAGATGGTTGTCCTTCTGGAAGGTTCTCCTCTCTCCACAGAGGACCTCTGGAGCTCTGACAGAGTGACCATCGGGTTCTTGGTCACCTCCCTGACTAAGGCCCTTCTCCCCCGATTACTCAGTTTAAATGGCCGGCCAGCTCTAGGAAGAGTCCTGGTGGTTTCGAACTTCTTCCACTTATGGATGATGGAGGCCACTGTGCTCACTGGGACCTTCAAAGCGGCAGAAATTTTCTGTAACCTTCCCCAGATTTGTGCCTCGAGACAATCCTGTCTTGGAGGTCTACAGACAATTCCTTTGACTTCATGCTTGGTTTGTGCTCTGACATGAACTGTCAACTGTGGGACCTTCTATAGACAGGTGTGTGCCTTTCCAAATCATGTCCAATCAACTGAATTTACCACAGGTGGACTCCAATGAAGCTGCAGAAACATCTCAGGGATGATCAGGGGAAACAGGATGCACCTGAGCTCAATTTGGAGCTTCATGGCAAAGGCTGTGAATACTTATGGACATGTGCTTTGTCAATTTTTTTTATTTTTAATAAATTTGCAAAAACCTCAAGTAAACTTTTTTCATGTTGTCATTATGGGGTGTTGTGTTTAGAATTCGGAGGAAAAAAATGAATTTAATCCATTTTGGAATAAGGCTGTGACAACAAAATGTGGAAAAAGTGATGCGCTGGGAATACTTCCGGATGCTCTGTACATATCCGGTAACAGAATTTTTAAAAAGAAGATTTAAATTTGAGGTGGACCTGTGTTCTTTTTGTGACTCAACTTGTGAAACATTACAACACTTGTTGTTTTCATGTCCTGTTTCGGCCAAATTTTGGTTAGTAATACATAGCTGGTTATCACTCAAGGTTAATGATATCCCACAATTTCACTTATCTCATATTATGTTCTACATGGATAATTTATGTCCATCTGTCTCTGATATGATTAACATTGTCATTCTCTTAGGTAAATACCATATACACTGTAGTAAGTGGAGAAATAACAAACCATCTCCTACATGGTTCATAAATAATTTTAAACAATACCTCCTATCACTTAAGAAACTGAAATCCAGCAGATCTGTAAGAAGGATTTATGATAACATGTCTCATTAATTACTGTTTTGATTTATGCCTCCTGTGTCTTTTGGCCTGTGCTCCTTATTTCCCTATTTCTTATCTTGCATATACTGTGAAATTTATCTAGCCCCCCCCCCCCCCCCCGTACTGTGAATGTTGTTTATACTTTTTTGAATGTTGAATTCATATCCTCTATGAGAGTTTTGTATTGTATTGTGTTTCATTTGATAATTAAAAAAAAAAAAAAAGAGGCCCGATGATGATGTCACTTCCAGGTCCGCCCCCCGATGATGACGTCACTTCCACGACTCTCCTTTAAAGCCGAATCTTTGTGGCAGAGAAGCAGTTCCGTCTTGGACTCTGTACACTTGTACATCCTTTAAAGTGAATTTTGCAGCCAGGAAATAATAGACGGGTGGCTGCCCCAAACCATTCTCAATGTCTCCAGTCTATTCTAGTGACAATATATACATATACAGTGGTGTGAAAAACTATTTGCCCCCTTCCTGATTTCTTATTCTTTTGCATGTTTGTCACACAAAATGTTTCTGATCATCAAACACATTTAACCATTAGTCAAATATAACACAAGTAAACACAAAATGCAGTTTTTAAATGATGGTGTTTATTATTTAGGGAGAAAAAAAATCCAAACCTACATGGCCCTGTGTGAAAAAGTAATTGCCCCCTTGTTAAAAAATAACCTAACTGTGGTGTATCACACCTGAGTTCAATTTCCGTAGCCACCCCCAGGCCTGATTACTGCCACACCTCTTTCAATCAAGAAATCACTTAAATAGGAGCTGCCTGACACAGAGAAGTAGACCAAAAGCACCTCAAAAGCTAGACATCATGCCAAGATCCAAAGAAATTCAGGAACAAATGAGAACAGAAGTAATTGAGATCTATCAGTCTGGTAAAGGTTATAAAGCCATTTCTAAAGCTTTGGGACTCCAGCGAACCACAGTGAGAGCCATTATCCACAAATGGCAAAAACATGGAACAGTGGTGAACCTTCCCAGGAGTGGCCGGCCGACCAAAATTACCCCAAGAGCGCAGAGACGACTCATCCGAGAGGTCACAAAAGACCCCAGGACAACGTCTAAACAACTGCAGGCCTCACTTGCCTCAATTAAGGTCAGTGTTCACGACTCCACCATAAGAAAGAGACTGGGCAAAAACGGCCTGCATGGCAGATTTCCAAGACGCAAACCACTGTTAAGCAAAAAGAACATTAGGGCTCGTCTCAATTTTGCTAAGAAACATCTCAATGATTGCCAAGACTTTTGGGAAAATACCTTGTGGACTGATGAGTCAAAAGTTGAACTTTTTGGAAGGCAAATGTCCCGTTACATCTGGCGTAAAAGGAACACAGCATTTCAGAAAAAGAACATCATACCAACAGTAAAATATGGTGGTGGTAGTGTGATGGTCTGGGGTTGTTTTGCTGCTTCAGGACCTGGAAGGCTTGCTGTGATAGATGGAACCATGAATTCTACTGTCTACCAAAAAATCCTGAAGGAGAATGTCCGGCCATCTGTTCGTCAACTCAAGCTGAAGCGATCTTGGGTGCTGCAACAGGACAATGACCCAAAACACACCAGCAAATCCACCTCTGAATGGCTGAAGAAAAACAAAATGAAGACTTTGGAGTGGCCTAGTCAAAGTCCTGACCTGAATCCAATTGAGATGCTATGGCATGACCTTAAAAAGGCGGTTCATGCTAGAAAACCCTCAAATAAAGCTGAATTACAACAATTTGGCAAAGATGAGTGGGCCAAAATTCCTCCAGAGCGCTGTAAAAGACTCATTGCAAGTTATCGCAAACGCTTGATTGCAGTTATTGCTGCTAAGGGTGGCCCAACCAGTTATTAGGTTCAGGGGGCAATTACTTTTTCACACAGGGCCATGTAGGTTTGGATTTTTTTTTTCTCCCTAAATAATAAAAACCACCATTTACAAAGTGCATTTTGTGTTTACTTGTGTTATATTTGACTAATGGTTAAATGTGTTTGATGATCAGAAACATTTTATGTGACAAACATGCAAAAGAATAAGAAATCAAAGGGAAGGGGGCAAATAGTTTTTCACACCACTGTATGAAGATACAGTACATATACACTCACCGGCCACTTTAGTAGGTACGCCTGTTCAGCTTCTTATTAACACAAATATCTAACCAGCCAATCACATGGCAGCAACTCGGTGCATTTTGGCAGGTAGACTTTGTCAGGATGACCTGATGAGCATCAGAATGAGGATGTATATATACTGTATATGTGTGTGTGTGTGTGTGTGTGTGCATGGGGTGGCATGGTGGCGGTTAGGAGCCCTCCCTGTGTGGAGTTTGCATGTTCTCCCCGTGTCTGTGTGGGTTTCCTCCCACAGTCCAAAGACATGCAGGTCAGGTGCATTGGTGATCCTGTGTGTGTGTGTGTGCCCTGAGGTGGGTTGGCGCCCTGCCCGGGGTTTGTTTCCTGCCTTGTGCCCTGTGTTGGCTGGGATTGGCTCCAGCAGACCCCTGTGACCCTGTAGTTAGGATATAACGGGTTGGATAATGACTGACTGACTGATATATGTGCATATATTTGTCACACTTGCATGGCAGAGGACCTCCTCTCAGGCTCAGTCAAGGTATGTAATAACCTGCCGAGGCAAGAGGTGGCACTGCCATCTCCTTTCTCGATAATTTCTCACCCGATAATTGGTTTTCCACAGAACAAATAAAAATAGAATAAAAGGATAATATCAGCCACATACTCTAGGTTTTGAATGTCTGAGTAGAGACAAATAAAATGGATCATGAAATCTGCCAGTTACAGAATAGGCTTTTTTATTTTTTTTAATTTATGCCTGCACTCAATTTTCCAAGCACAAATTGTTCAAGGTAGATCAGATCTTTACGAAGTGGCTTTGCCTCCAAGCTTTACAAATGAAGGATTCTAACATTAACATCTGGGAAAGGATTTGCCAAGCCAGGACTTTCTAAACAGGATTTGTGCCCTGTGACGTCCTGGCCGTGCCCATCCTGGTAGGTTCCTTACAGTTTCACCCCCTCTTGTTTTTCTGTAATACAGTGTGCAAACAAAGCCATGGATGAACTTTACTTGAGGACAACATCCATCCATCCATCCATTTTCCAACCCGCTGAATCTGAACACAGGGTCACAGGGGTCTGCTGGAGCCAATCCCAGCCAACACAGGGCACAAGGCAGGAAACAATCCCGGGCAGGGTGCCAACCCACCGCAGGACACACACAAACACACCCACACACCAAGCACACATTAGGGCCAATTTAGAACCTGCATGTCTTTTGGACTGTGGGAGGAAACCGGAGCGCCCGGAGGAAACCCACGCAGACACGGGGAGAACATGCAAACTCCACGCAGGGAGGACCCGGGAAGCGAACCCGGGTCCCCAGGTCTTCCATCTGCGAGGCAGCAGCACTACCCACTGCGCCACCGTGCTGCCCTGAGGACAACATGAGCCAGTTAAGAAGTCTAACAGCCGGATTCCAAACCGGGACGATGCCCTTCAACTGGGGTGGCAGGTGCACTTGAGGACATCACCCACCCAGCATGCCACTCTGTACTTTTGCTCGTTTTTTTCACGACCTTTGCCTTTCATTGGGTCTTCAATCAAGCCTTTAGTCATCTGTAGACCAAGAATTTGTTTTTTTTTGTTTTTTAACAGGGCTGGGGTCAACCGCATGAAATGCATCCAATGAAATCAACTTGAAGATGAAGCCGACTGGGATGCCTGCTTAAAACATTTCCTTCTTGTTTGCACTTGAAGAGTTGCACGACACGTGGGACGCGTTACAAAAGAATTTGGATTCAAGAACAGACCACAAGTGAACGGCGGCTGCCCGACCGCTGCTCCGTCCGAGGCAGAGGTTTTCATTCAGGGACCACTGGAAACGTAAGAGTGATCGGCGTCAGGGCTTTTATGTATCCGTACTTAAAGGAGCCCGCTCGCCCATTGTCTCTCATTAAACGACCGTCCTTCTTGTTTTTGGCATAAATCGTAAACGACAGTCATTAGAAAAGTAAGGAGACACATGAGGAGAAAGTCAAAGTTAAGCTCAAACCACCAGCGAGGGAGACGCTCGGCCTCCTTCTTTTTTAATTTTTTGAACATTCCAGCTCTGAGAGCGCCACATCACAAGGCGAGCGAGTCGGTAGACATCGGTTATAAATAACTCCGTCTGATGCGTCTCACTGGCTGTCCTTGTTCATCTCGCGCTGATATTCATTAATCATGTACCACAGGGATCAAATGTTAACTAAGCTGTCAACTACCAAATTGTCTGAACCGGGGTCACTTGTAGCCACGTAAAAAGGCTTCTCGCTCTGCTGGGAGTTGGCTATGAATAGGCCTATTGACATTTTTTTTTTTCGGATTTAAAGGGGCTTGCAGCCTGAAAGGGCATATTTAAGGGAAACTGTACCAAATCTCCCTGTCTCCCGTGTCACACTTTATCTTCAGCCGGGTTCAAGTTGTGAGCTTTGCTCCTGACAAGCATCTCCCCTGGCACATGAAGATCCACAATGTAGCAAAGTGTATTCATTTTTTTGTAAGAGGTGAACTTATCGCTTCCCCTTTCCACCCCCAAACCTCAACGCCCCCCAGCAAACAGTTTTAGTTTCCCATAGCTGGCACTTGAGGGTTGCTATCTTTTGAGAAACTGCCTTAAATACCCACTGCAGTGTTTGTGATGTGCCATCTGTTGAAATGGAAATTTAGTGCATTCTATTACTACAAATATTTGTGATGTGCCATCTGTTGGAATGACAGAGACAAAGAGGGATAAGCTGCTTTCTCTCCACCTGATCATTACTCTGTTGGAATTATTCACCATTAAAGCTTACAGTGTCTCTGTTACATGCCATTTGGAGCAGTAAAAGCAGTGCTAAAATTTGTGATGCTCCATCTGTTGGAATGGAAATGTGGTGCATTTTATTACTACTTATGTTTGCAATACACCATCTGTTGAAATCTTAGAGCCCTAACAACCAGACAGACACGCAGAGACACAGATATACAGGCACTAGTCCTTTTATTAAAATGGATGAGCTGATTTTCTGTCCATCCGGTCATCACTCTCTGTTGGACATATTGACCTTTAAGGTTTACATTGCAGTGTGTCCATCCAGCAGCTATGTCTCTGTTACATGCCATTTGGTATAGGATTTGTAAAAGCAATGCTAATGTTTGTGGTGTGCCATATGTTGGAATGGAAATTTAGTGCATTCTGTTACTACAAATCTGTGATGTGCCATCTGTTGGAATGACAGAGACAAAAAGGCACAGACACACAGACACTTGGCATTTCCCTTAAGATGGATAAGCTGCTTTCTGTCCACCTGTTCGTTATTCTCTGTTGGACATTTTCACCGTTAATGCTTGCAGTGCAGTGTGTCCTTCCAGGTGTTATGTCTATGTTACATGCCATTTGGTGCAGAATTTGTAAAAACACTCCTAATGTTTGTGATGAGCCATCTGTTGGAATGGAAATGTAGTGCATTTTATTACTACATATGTTTCCAATGCACCATCTGTTGGAATCACAGAGCCATAGCAACCAGACAGACACACAGAAACACAGACACCCAGGTACTAGTCCTTTTATTAAAAAGGAATCAGCTGATTTTCTGTTCATCCAGCCATCAGTCTCTTTTGGACGTATTAACCATAAGGTTTGCATTGCAGTGTGTCCATCCAGCTGCTATGTCTCTGTTACATGCCATTTGGTATCGGATTTGTAAAAGCAATGCTAATGTTTGTGGTGCACCATATGTTGGAATGAAAATTTAGTGCATTCTTTTACTACAAAAGTTTGTGGTGCGCCATATGTTGGAATGGAAATTTAGTGCATTCTGTTGCTACAAATGTTTGTGATGTGCCATCTGTTGGAATGGCAGAGACAAAGACACACAGACGCTTGTGCTTTCTCTTAAGAAGGACAAGCTGATTTCTGTCCACCAGTCTGTTATTCTCTGTTAATGCTTGAAGTGCAGCATGTCCTTCCAGTTGCTGTGTCTCTGTTACATGCCATTTGGTGTAGGATTTGTAAAAGCAGTTGTAATGCTTGTGATGCACCACCCGTTGGAATGACAATACAGTGAATTTTATTGCTACAAATGGGTGTGATGAGCCATCTGTCGGAATGGAAATGTAGTGCATTTTATTACGACATATATTTGCAATGCGCCATCTGTTGGAATGACAGAGCCATAGCAACCAGACAGACACACGGACACTAGTGCTTTCATTAAAGTGGGTGAGCTGATTTCTGTCCATCCGACCATTACTCTCTGTTGAACGTATTGACCATTAATGTTTGCATTGCATTGTGTCCATCCAGATGCTATGTCTCTGTTACATACAATTTGGTGTAGGACTTGTAAAAGCAATGCTAATGTTTGTGGTGCGCCATCTGTTGGAATGAAAATGTGGTGCATTTTATTACTACAAATGTTTGCGATGTGCCATCTGTTGGATAACAAAGACATAGCAACCAGACAGACACACAGAAACACAGACACACAGGCGCTAGTCCTTTTATTAAAGTGGATGAGCTGACTTTTTGTCCATCCGGCCATCACTCTCTTTTGGACGTATTGACCATTAATGTTTGCATTGCATTGCGTCCGTCCAGATGCTATGTCTCTGTTACATACCATTTGGTGTAGGATTTGTAAAAGCAATGCTAATGTTTGTGGTGCACCATATGTTGGAATAGAAAATGTTGTGCATTTTATTACTACAAGTACTTGCAATGTGCCATCTGTTGGATAACAAAGACATTGCAACCAGACAGATGCACACACACAGACACACTGACCCTTATCCTTAGGTGGATAATTTTGAAAACATGGCACATGAACCTATTTAATGGGAATTCTAGTTGACCAACCCAGCATCCCACAGCGGCAGTTACCTGGCAAATCCCATTAATGCACATGTCCAGCGAGTCCGTCTTGCATCTTGTACCATCCAGTACTTTGGGTGCCAGCTCCACCACCAGGTTTTTCCCTTTGGCCTGGCACTTGAGAGCACACGGAGTCACAAGGTCATTAGAGACGGGAAGCCACTCGTAAGTTTCTCCTTTGTATTTTATGTCATTATGGGCCGAGCACTGCTGAGCTCGGAAGTCTCCAGATTCCACAGGACATTCCTGGAACAAAAGAAAAAAGAAAAAATTATAAACATAATTATAAGGAGCAGAATGCTTCACATATGAATGAAGAGTTGAGCGTCTCCTAATATTCTTGTCTGTTTGTTGGAATCACTGATGCTAGCGTAAGAACGTGAGACATTTGACAAACAAAAGGAGACCATCAGGCTTGCCCGAGTATCTGATAGCTACGGTGTCCCCTTATCTCATCCTGATTCTTTCTTAAAGGTGGTCCAGGTTTCTGCTTCAACTTCATGTCTCCGTAGTTTGTTCCAGAGTCCCACAACCCTTTGAGTAAAGAAGAGCTTCCGGGCTTCATTTAGGTTATTTAAGATCTATAAGAATCGCTCTTGGTTTGTTTCTTATTAGAAATGGAATATTTAAGGTTGCTGGTTCAAATCCCGTTACTGCCGGAAGGGAACCTGTTTCATTGGGTCCTTGAGCAAGACCTCTTAACTTGAAATTTGCTCCAGGGGGCGCTGCACAGATCCTTAGCCACAGAGCCACAGTCACTTACCGTCATTGGATGGCACAGCTAAGGTAGGCCTGATATCTAAACTACAATGAGCAGGCTTACCTGGATGAAGTGAGGAGTCGGTCACACTTGGGTAAGGCCAACACTCCATACCTGACCCCCACAGGTCATGCGTAATGACAAAGTATATCAAATTAAAACATTGTTAGAGTTAAGCGCAGTCATATAGTCATACGTGTTGTGGCATACGAACAGGCATCCCGGCCGGGGAAGAGCATGGATTATTACCTGGATGGGAGGCCCAAGAGAAATCTTATTGGCCAGCTGGGCGGAAAGATCATATCGGGCCCAATAATGGAGGGACCAGAGGAAGCCACACATTGGGAGTGGGTCCATCGTCCCCCATACGCCAGGAGGCAGTGGTCCTCGTGTAAAAGCCCGTTTGGGATACCTGAGAAGGGTGCTGGGGAAATGGAGTCCAGAAGTGCAGCCCTGTAGGGGTCCCTTGGGATCAGTAGAGGGCGCTGTCGGTGGAGGTCCTCTCTACTTTGTCTATGACCCGGAAGTGCTTCCTAGAGGGGATGGAAGGAAGGGTACCGGAAGTATTCTGGGGTCCAACATAAAAGAAAGCCCGCTGCCACAGGTGGGGGAGTCGGAGTCAGGAGCCAGCAAAGAAGGATGAAGAATAAGAGCACCCATTAGACGATTGTCTCCATAGTTGGTGGCTTATTATTATTATTATTATTGTGAGTGGACAAGAGGATTGTGAGAAGGTGCCTGAGAAATAAGTAAACGTGTGGTGCATTGCTGGGGCTGTGGTTTAGGGCTCTCTGGTGCCCTCTTGTGGTCTCACTGTAGAGGGAGTAGAGCAGAGGACTCAGCACACAGCCCCGCGGAGCCCATTGCATTGCATTTGTCAATTGAATTGAGGCTCCTCACAAACATTTAGAAAAACAAGATGCATTGGTACAAATGTTTAGGATCTGCTGCCCACTGGCATCTGTTTTAACACCACATATATATTTTGGGTTAGACTCCTGGTCCGTCTTTGGTTTACAATCCATCGTCCTGGCCCACAGATCAATTTTGCCCCTTTTGGACGAGCTTTGCTGGAATTCTTCCAATATATTTAAGTGCAACTTCTGACCTTTCATTAAACATTCGTTACAAAATACGGACTGATTGACGAGTGGCAGGGCAATCAAAACATTCCCTTTCCTGTGCCGTGTCTTCTGCGCCCTCCTCAGTCCAAGCCTCCTTTCCGAAGCTCTCCCAGCTGTCACAGTCGTTTCCAACAGCAGGGTAAACGATCCGTCAAAATCTGGGCAGAAGGGCAGAAATCAAGTCAGCGTGACTAATAAAGTAATGATTTTTTATGAGATATATATTTGAAAATAAAATCATGACACACCGAGAAAGAATTCATCTGCACCATTTGGTAGCTGGATGTCACATTGAAAGCTTTTTTGGCAGCGGCACGCCGCGCAATAATTCTGTGTTTTATGGCAAGTAGTAAGAATGTGAGATTTAATAGCTCACTGAAAATCAGTCACTTCTATGACATATTTAGTCTACGGCCAAAATATGTGTTGTCAAACAAAATGTTTTATGAAATTACCGCTGAATACTATTAGAGCCTTCGTAAAGGCAAACGCAATTACACACATCTCAAATCAAGTAAAGCAGGCCCAGTGCAGAACGGAATCTTGAGTGGCACTACAGATTTCACTTGCTATTTGGGTTGACGTGCCGTCTAGCTGGCGTTCCTTACTCCCTCGATTGGGCAGGGAGAGCCCACCTGTCATAAGAGGTCCGGGGCAAAATAAATCAGAGCACAGCCCCCAAGCGCGCCAACTCTGAATGGGTACAGGTGTGCACGGACCACTCTGAGGCTGATTGGAGTGCTTGGCAGATCGCGTATTCACATGTCAGTCTGACAGCATTGGCACCCAACATGGCGTTTAAAAAAAAAAAAAAAATGGAGCCTGCACGCTAGAGAGAGAAAGATCAAAAAGAGACAAGAATTAAAAAGGAAGAGAGGAAAGGAACAAAAGAAGGAACAGAAGGTTAATGAGAGAAAGAGAAAGAGGCGGGATCGAAGAGGTGCCCACGTGATGGCGCATGGAAGTAAAGGGTTGGGAAGACGGACCCTTTAGAAGCGCACTTGAGGGGCGGGGGTCATTCCTGCTAGGTGATTCTGGGGACCACTCCAGCAGGGATCCCATGTAAGGCCGAGGTGTGGAGGTGGAAGTCAGAGGAACGAGGCACCGTGCCAGGAGCCTGAAACTGGCAGAGGAGCTGAACCTAGTTATGGTTGACTGCACCCGTTGATGGAAAATTAATTTGACTTTACGGCAGGTTTTGACCATCCGTAAGTCCTATGCAGAAATTTTTTGCTGTTGCAGTTTTAGCGACACCTGGTGGCAGAACAATGAAGTGAACCTTACGATGTTAATTTAATTATATCAGTTAGCTGACGTGTTCTCTCAATAGAGCATCTTCAGTGTTGGTAAACAGCACCTCACGCATATGCTGAATGTAAAAGGGTGAAAAGTGTGTTGTGTGTTGTACAACGTAACTGGCAAGGACGGCATAAGCACTTTGGGAGGATATTGCCTATTCCAGGGCATCGGGGGTCACGATGACATCTGACTTATAAGCTGATTTGGACTTCCTGGAGCAAACCTCTTGGAGCTGTGGGCTGAACTGGAGCACACATCACAGAGCCATCATGCAAAAATCACACAGACCCTGTTACCGGGTTTAACAGACGTAGGGGATTTGGTGCAGACAGGCATGATTGCAGTCATCCATGTTGTGCCATCTTTGTGGGATAGTGTAATTAAGATGCTACCAATATACTGTAGGAGAAATGGGCATCCCGGCCAGGAAGGAGGGTGGTTTCTTACCCAGATGGGATGCCAGAGTGGAAAATCAGACGGATTGGCCAGCAAGATGGAAAAATAACTTTGTGCCCAGCCGATATAATACAGTGGATGGGCCAGCGGAAGCCAAGAGTCAGGAGTTGTTCCAGCCCCTAAACGCCTGACGGCAGCAGTCTTCATATGGCAGCCACTCAGGACACCCACATGGGTTCTTGGGAATTGGAGTCCAGAAGTTCATCCCTATTCGGGTCCCTGGGTGCCCAGCCAGGACACCTGCAGGGGTGCTTGGGAGTTGGAGTCCAGAAAATAAACCCTATTAGTGGTCCCTGGGTGCCCAGCCAGGAAACTTGCAGGGGTGCTTGGGAGTTGGAGTGCTGAAGTTCGGCCCTATTGCGGGCCTTGGGTGCCCAGTCAAGACACTCACAGGGATTCTTGGGAGTTGGAGTCCAGAAATGTAACCCTATCAGTGGTCCCTGGGCGCCCAGCCAGGACAATTGCAGGGGTGCTTGGGAGTTGGAGTGCAGAAGTTCGGCCCTATCGCGGGCCTTAGGTGCCCAGTCAAGACACTCACAGGGATTCTTGGGAGTTGGAGTCCGGAAGTATAAATCTATCAGGGGACCCTGGGTGCCCAGCCAGGACACCTGCAGGGGTGCTTGGGAGTTGGAGTGCAGAAGTTCGGCCCTATCGTGGGCCTTAGGTGCCCAGTCAAGACACTCACAGGGATTCTTGGGAGTTGGAGTCCGAAAGTTTAAATCTATCAGGGGACCCTGGGTGCCCAGCCAGGACACCTGCAGGGGTGCTTGGGAGTTGGAGTCCAGAAAATAAACCCTATTAGTGGTCCCTGGGTGCCCAGCCAGGAAACTTGCAGGGGTGCTTGGGAGTTGGAGTGCTGAAGTTCGGCCCTATTGCGGGCCTTGGGTGCCCAGTCAAGACACTCATAGGGATTCTTGGGAGTTGGAGTCCGGAAGTGTAAATCTATCAGGGGATCCTGGGTGCCCAGCCAGGACGCCTGCAGGGGTTCTTGGGAGCTGGAGTCCGGAAGTTCAGCCCTATTGGTGTCCCTGGGTAACAATATAAGGACCTGTCGCAGGGAGGACCTCCCTACTTTCTTTATGGCCCAGAAGTGCTTCCAGGAAGACACAGTGTGGTGCCGGAAGCATTCCCGGGTCCGGCTTAAAAAGGAGCCTGCTGCCTCACATCAGATAACTCAGAGTTGGGAGGCAGCGGGCAACACTCATTTGGAGGATGGAAAGAAGAAGAATTTGATTAATTTGTTTGTAATGTGGCTGATCTTTGCACGGGTGATTACTGGAGAGGTGCTTTGGCTCAGTGCTCAGTGGCGCCTCCTGGTGGTTACAGTGCATAATAAACGACCAACATTCCACATCTGATGAAAGAGCGCAATTAAAAATAAAAAGATGAGCGTCTTTTTCATTCATTTCTTCAATGACTACAAGAAGTTAACGTTCTGCCTGACATGTTACAAATGTGATGCTAGATCTAATTTCCATAAGCCTGGATAGAATCCAGAAAAGTGGACTTCAGTAACAGGAGAACGCGTTTCTTTCAGGTTAACAGTGATGCCCACAACAGGTTGGGAATCAGTTTTTCCCCACTTATACTGACATGATGAAGAACGCTGAAAATCATTTACAGAGCGTAGATGTCATTTCTGTTCTCATCATCCCTTTCAGGTCGTTTTACCATCTGGTGCCCTGAGCTGCTCCTCATAATGACATTTCAGGATACCCAGAGAGAGACACGACTTCTGCCACCGTTCCAAATATAAGAAAAAAAGATGGCGCATTAGGCACTACCTGAATATGACGAGACCCTCCTCTTTTTAATCTGCAGGAAGCGTTTCAGTCCCCCTCCGATATAAACCAGACACGGAGTGGGTCAAACCTCCAGAGATGATCCACTTCGCAGAAGGTCAAAAAGGAGGCCCACTGCCATTTGCAAAAGCTTCCTCTGTGGTCTGTGGTTAAACGGCTCGGCAGCGCTCCAGATCATTTCTGTCGACATTCCTCCTCACACCCTTTTGTTTTTTCTGTGGAATTACCGGACAAGATTCATTTGGAAAGCCAAGGTCCTGATAAAGCCAAACAAAGCCGTGATTGTTGTTAGAAATTAGGTCTCTGAAACTGCTGGCACAGTGTGATGATCAGGTCTTACTTCTTATGGGGCTTAACACTGCGGCCCATACATCTGTTGATAGTTGCTGCTCTTCTAGCACCCTCCAGCCCATAGGAATGAAAAATCAATTAAAGAGATCTCCTTAATATCTATTTTGGTTTCTGATAGACAATAAGGAGACCAAAAAAAATTAAAATACCCTCGGTATCCTCACAAGGGTCTCCTCATGAGTTTCAACAAAGTCACACAATGGCCTCAGATTTTCCAGCTAGTTTCTTTGATTCTTTTTTTCACAATTTGAACCCCAAACCCTGAGGTTGTGTGGTGTAAGGGACTGCCGGCAGCCATACCCAACCAGGACGTCCATGAGATGGAAGGACCGAGGAAGAGAGAGAGCATGCACAGGGCATTATCTTCCCTCGGGGGCACTAGATAGCAGCCCCCAACCTGGTTTGTAGCAGTGCCTCGGAGTCGCACAGGAGGGTTCTTTAATTCAGTCCTGTTGGGTTCAGTGGACGCCACCAAGGGGTGTTGAAGGGGACTGGGGAGCCCTATTTCATGGGGTTTCCGTCTCATCCAGAAGTGCATTCAGACCACGTGTGCGGTGGAAGACGAAAGGAGCTGCCCGCCTCAGAAGGATGAGCCAGAGTCGAGAGGAAGGAGGATGAAGCTTGTGAAGACAACTGGAGGACCAATGAGCGAGAGAGAAGGAAGAAAAAAGAGTTGTGCTGTATCGTGCTGGTGCATACTTGTACTTGTAGCTGTGGTGGGAAATGCTTAGGGAAGAGTTTCCCACAATAAAAGACTCTTTGTCTTTCATACCTGTGTCAGAGCCTGCTTGTGTTGGGTGTTTGGGGAGCTGGACAGCCCACCCCACCGGCGTCCATAGTGCTTCAAATCCCACTACTGACACCATGGTGTGACCACAAGAAAGTCACTTCATCTGCCTGTTCTTCACTTGTGAGGCTTCTGATCTCTTTGAGACCCTCCCCAACGGGATGACACACAGAAACGCAATTGCCTCTTTTGAGACCCTCTTCAATGGGACGACATGCAGAAGAGTGACTGCAGCGTCTGTTTAGGGTTGCTTGTCCGTCACCGGGGCAAGCGCAGATTCGCAGCACCACAGAAACAACTACAAGCTGACCGCTGCCACGTGCAAAGCGCCGGTTACCCGATGGGTGGTGCAGGGAATATTAAACTTGGCCATTGACCCGACCCCGGGCATGCTTGTTTGCTGTGTCTGTGTATAGTAGAATGGTTGAGCCCGCTACAATAAATAACCTTGGTGTTCCGGTTTCTAATGGTTTTGCTAAAGTACTGGGACTCAGCCTCGTCTTAAGGGTGTAAGACACTGACTCAAGCTTCACGAACTGGAAAAACAAAAGAAATGTAACCAACTGTAATCTTGAAAGCTGTACGTCATCTTGGATAAGGGCATCAGTCCAATAATACAGTAATCCCTCACTTATCGCGGGAGATAGGTTCCAAGGCCGACCGCGATAACTGAATTTCCGCGAAGTAGGGACACCATATTTATTTAATTATTTAACGTGTATTTGGACGTTTTTAAACCCTCCCTGTATTGTTTACAACCCACCATTTACTCTATTAAAAACAGGGACAACTGCTAAGCAATATGAAATCGGTAGATAAGTTTACACTTACTGTATAGCGAAGTACACGCAGCAGCTTGTAGGCGGTCATGACGTCGTTGACCTTGTTGCAAAGATTCCTAAAGCAGACTCCATCCAGACTACTGCCTTATCACGTCCACTTGCAACTCGTTTTGCACCCTGGTTAAAGGACACTGCGGCCGTACATCTTATATGCTTTTCCTCCTTTTTAAATAAAAAGAATCGATGTCCTGCAGCGGTGTAGCTGTTCCCTTCCTTCAGCATATCCAAAACTTTTACCTTTTCTGCAATCATTTGCATCTTCTGTTGGTGCTTGGACACGGCCCCTGAAGCATTAGCACGTTAATGATGAATGAGTGAGATGAGACTTCCTGGTTAATGCAACACTCCGTCGCTGAGCCAATCAGCAGCACACAGGAACTTAACTGCGTGCTCTGATTGGGTAGCTTTTCAGCCATCCGCCAATAGCATCTCTTGTATTAAATCTACTGGGCAAACCAACTGAGGAAGCAAGTAAAAAGACCCATTGTCGGCAGAAAACCGTGAAGCAGCAAAAAATCCGCGTTATGTATTTAGATATGCTTATATATAAAATCCGCGAAGTCGTGAATCCGCGAAAAGTGAACCGCGAAGTAGCGAGGGATTACTGTAGATAGAAAATACAAAAAAATACCCTAACCCTAACCCTGAACAAGATGAAAACGAGACCAGACAAGAGGTCTCACAAAATGTAACCGGCTTTTCAACCCAAATTCTCGAGTTTGACTTCTTTTCCCCGAGTTGTATCTCCTGGCTCCTTTTTGTCTCAAGCAATTTCGCCGAAGGAATTTTACGAGGAGTATCTGTGACAAAGTTGATTCTTAAATGGAACACAAATGAGAATTTCTCTTAAGGCTTTTACGAGCCATCAGAGATCAACCTTGAAGCTTTAAAATGTCCCTGAGGGATACCATTTGCGTACTGTGCCAACAAGTTAATTGAGGGTCCTGTGAACATGCACTACACTCCACTACATCATGCCATGACTCTCCAACGATCTCAGTTCTGCATTTAATACCATCATACCAGAGCTTCTCCACTGCACCCTTCTCAGTGTGAAAGTGGACTCCGCCACAAGTCTCGGGATCTCTGATTTTCTAATGGACAGGACGTCAGGCAGTGAAGATGGGTGGTCCCCTCAGAGCTGTGTTCTGGCCCCTCTCCTTTTCTCTCTGTGCTCCAGAGACTCATGAAGTTTGCTGATGATGCCACCCTGATTGGCCTGATCGCAGACGGGATCGAGAAGGGATCAGCTGGCCAGTTGCCGCACCCTCCACAATCTTAATTTGAATTCCTTTAAAACAACAGAAATGACGGTGGATTTTTAGCAGACGCTCCTATCCTCCAACACCCTGCACTTGGGAAACAACTTATGGGCTTAAGTGATTGCAGTAGTCCACCGAGACAGGAGGTGGCGCTGTCTAGTGGCGATCGCTCTTCTTCTCCCCTCTCTGCAGAAGGGAAGACTGACACCTTTCCACTTGTGACATCACTTCCGGGATCTGACCACCTGGACCCGCCTCTTCATCCCAGAATCTATCCTAATTGGAAGAACCACCAGCTTGGGCAACCTGTCTGATTGAATAAGTCAGAACAACTCGAATTGCGTTGTTTTTCCTTTTTGCGATGTTATAATAGATGGGGGTTTAGCCTTCAAAGGTGTCCCAAAATGCTTTAATCTCTTAAGTCTCTAAAAATGACTCGCCAGAGTGCCCCATGTCCAGCTGACTTCCAAGTACGACACTGTCGTGACAGGAACCCCCCCTAGCACCACCTTTGGATGCTGATTGGTCGTTGGATTACATTTAGGGTTGGCGGCATTAAAGCGTAGTGTTGAATCGAAATGCAATACACACGGATCAGCCGTTAAGCAACACGTCTGCTTTGCTTTTCTTATATATAAACATCTATGCATGGAAGTGTGTGTGTGTGTGTGTGTCTGTCTGTCCGGCCCGGAAGTGCGAGGCTACAGCATGAAGCTCAAAGAAAGCAACTCTGTCGCCAAAGTGAAACTGCCGAGAAAAGAGAGAAACTCGGTTAGCCGCTAATACACAAGCGAGGCGAGCACATCGGCAAAACAAAAAATTTCTGACGCAAAAGAAACTCGCTTAGCCGCTGATGGACAACGGAGGCAAACACGTCCGCAAAACGAAACCTCCAAGGAGAGAGAAACTCACTTAGCCACTGATAGACAACGGAGGTGAGCACATCAGCAAAACGAAACCTCCTAGGAAAGAGAAGCTCACTCTGTCGCTGATAGACAATGGAGGCGAGAACATCGGCAAAACAAAACCTCCAATGAGAGAGAAACTCGGTTAGCCGCTAATACACAAGCGAGGCGAGCACATCGGCAAAACGAAACCTCCGAGGAAAGAGAAGCTCACTCTGTCGCTGATAGACAAGTGAGGCGAGAACATCGGCAAAACAAAACCTTCAATGAGAGAGAAACTCAGTTAGCCGCTAATACACAAGCGAGGCGAGCACATCGGCAAAACAAAAAATTTCTGACGCAAGAGAAACTCGCTTAGCCGCTGATGGACAATGGAGGCAAACACGTCCGCAAAACGAAACCTCCAAGGAGAGAGAAACTCGCTTAGCCGCTAATACACAAGTGAAGCGACCACATCGGCAAAACGAAACCTCCGAGGAAAGAGAAGCTCACTCTGTCGCTGATAGACAATGGAGGCGAGAACATCGGCAAAACAAAGCCTCCAATGAGAGAGAAACTCGGTTAGCCGCTAATACACAAGTGAGGCGAGCACATCAGCAAAACAAAAAATTTCTGACGCAAGAGAAACTCGCTTAGCTGCTGATGGACAACAGAGGCAAACACGTCCGCAAAATGAAATCTCCAAGGATTGAGAAACTAACTTAGCCACTGATAGATAATGGAGGTGAGCACATCGGCAAAACAAAACCTCCAAGGAGAGAGAAACTCGCTTAGCCGCTAATACACAAGTGAGGCGAGCACATCGGCAAAACGAAACCTCCGAGGAAAGAGAAGCTCACTCTGTCGCTGATAGACAAGTGAGGCGAGAACATCGGCAAAACAAAACCTCAGAGGAGAGAGAAACTCGCTTAGCCGCTAATACACAAGCGAGGCGAGCACATCGGCAAAACGAAACCTCCAATCAGAGAGAAACTTGCTGAGCTGCTGATGGACAATGGAGGCAAACACGTCCGCAAAATGAAAGCTCCAAGGAGAGGGAAACTGACTTAGCCACTGATAGATAATGGAGGCAAGCACATCGGCAAAACAAAACCTCCAAGGAGAGAGAAACTCGCTTAGCTGCTAATACACAAGTGAGGCGAGCACATTGGCAAAACGAAACCTCCAAGGAAAGAGAAGCTCACTCTGTCGCTGATAGACAAGTGAGGCGAGAACATCGGCAAAACAAAACCTCAGAGGAGAGAGAAACTCGCTTAGCCGCTAATACACAAGCGAGGCGAGCACATCGGCAAAACGAAACCTCCAATCAGAGAGAAACTTGCTGAGCTGCTGATGGACAATGGAGGCAAACACGTCCGCAAAATGAAAGCTCCAAGGAGAGGGAAACTGACTTAGCCACTGATAGATAATGGAGGCGAGCACATCGGCAAAACAAAACCTCCAAGGAGAGAGAAACTCGCTTAGCTGCTAATACACAAGTGAGGCGAGCACATTGGCAAAACGAAACCTCCGAGGAAAGAGAAGCTCACTCTGTCGCTGATAGACAATGGAGCCGAGCACATCGGCAAAACAAAACCACCGAGAAAAGAGAGAAACTCGCTTAGCCGCTAATACACAAGCGAGGTGAGCACATCAGTAAAACTAAAAATTTCTGACGAGAGAGAATCTCGCTTAGCCGCTGCTGGACAATGGAGGCGAACATGTCCGAAAAAAACAAAACCACTGAGAAAAGAGAACCTCGCTTAGTTGCTAATACACAAGTGAGGCGAACACATCGTCAAAACGAAACCATCAACAAGAGGGAATCTCGCTTAGCCACTGATCGACAATGAAAGCGAACACATCAGCAAAACGAAATCGCAGAGAAAACAGAACCTCACCTAGCTGCTAATGCATAACCGATGTGATTGATTGATTGAAGGGCCAGAATCCATGTTTTCTTGGAGACTGGACTTTTTACAGCACGGGCTTACACAGCTAGTGGTTAATAATAATAATAATAATAACAATAATGCATTTTTATTTTATAGTGCCTTTTCCATGCGTAGTTATGACACGCCATCTATGGACATTAATTCAAATGCTATTCAAATTGGAATCATATGACCAGAAAATTGCATGCCGTCGTGAAAAGCAATCGCCTGTTTGGTTGATATGTTTATGCCGTGATAAAACCGAACCAAAATCAAAGGGCCCTCTCGCGTTACTACGAGGTTTACACGTTGCATTACATTTAATTTGGGCACGAATAATCTTCCGGAGTATACGGATTGTATTTGTTGATAAAAAGATCTATAAAACCTCAACACTGCAATCTATGGATGCATAAAACAAGATTTATTCACCAGTCCTGTTGTTTTCTCTGGCGTAATATTTACGATTTTTCACCCCCTGCTTGTTCCCGACTATCCACAGCCTTACGGGAATTCAAGTATTTTATTGATTCATTTTTTCTTTCTTGAAAGTGTAGCTGTGCCCTCTGACCACAGGAAAGCAGCTGTGGAGCGTCGCATAGGTGATTCAGCATGGAAACGGCTGGCTTAATTTAAATCGCAGAGCCGTGCTGCTCAATGTGATGCATGATCGTCCTAAGTACTGTAAATCCTTATTTTGTTACAGCACTAGTCGGATATGGAAGGGAATGATGGGCAGGAGGGCAAAAACATATTGAGAGAGAGGGGAAGGTCATTCCCAGCTGATGTGAGGGGTGAGCAGGGGGTCACCCTAATCCATCACAGAGGAAGTAACATACCAAGATAGTCATTCACAAGGCTGCTCAGCAGCAAGAAGGAAAGAGGAATTTAGGAATGACTGAATAGAAGGAATCTTTGTGTTCCTAAACTCCACCTCTGTGCAAACAGTGAAATGAAACAAGGTTGGCATATTTAGATAATAAAAGTCTCAAACTAATGGAAGTGTCGGAGCAGATGGGGTGGCGTCCCGACTCCAGCCAGGAGGCCGTAATGGAAGGACAACAAGACAGGAGGCACAACCTGGTCGGGAGGATCACCGATTTCTAACCCAGTCGGGAGGAACTAATAATGGATGGACGAGGAACAAAGGGATTTTATAAGCAGTTCGTCCCCCGGTGCAAGAGGTGGCAGTGCTGTTCCAGTTTGGACGCACGCAGGGATGCCTGGGACTCGTCATGAGGAAGGGCAACCCTGTTGGGGTCTCTGGGGTACTATGAAGACTGGATATATATCTACGAGGGTTGTTCGATTCTTTTTTTTTCAGCCGGTCCCATTAGGGGTTGCCACAGTAGATCATCTTTTTCCATATCATTCTGTCCTCGTCATCTTGTTCTGTTACCCCCATCGCCTACATGTCCTCTCTCACCATATCCATAAACCTTCTCTTAGGCCTTCCTCTTCTCCTCTTACCTGACAGCTCTGTCCTTAGCACACTTCTCTCATTATACCCAGCATCTCTCCTCTGCACATGTCCAAACCATCGCAATCTCACCACCCGTCCAACCAAAGCTGACCCTCTAATGTCCTCATTTCTAATCCTGTCCATCCTCGTCACCCCCAGGGCAAATCTTAAAATCTTTAACTCTGCCACCTCCAGCTCTGTCTCCTGCTTTCTGGTCAGTGCCACCACCTCCAGCCCATGTAACATAGCTGGTTTCACTACCGTCCTGTAGATAGATAGATAGATAGATAGATAGATAGATAGATAGATAGATAGATAGATAGATAGATAGATAGATAGATAGATAGATAGATAGATAGATAGATAGATAGATAGATAGATACTTTATTAATCCCAGGGGGAAATTCACATACTCCAGCAGCAAAAAATATTAAATTAAAGAGTAATAAAAAATGCAGGTAAAAAACAGACAATAACTTGAATAATGTTCAACGTTTACCCCCTCTGGTGGAATTGAAGAGTCGCATAGTTTGGGGGAGGAATGATCTTCTCAGTCTGTCAGTCTGTCGCTGAAACTGCTCCTCTGTCTGGAGATGACACTGTTTAACTCTTTCAGGGCTGATGTCGACTTTTGTCAAAATTCAGGAGTAGAGGATGGTAATCAGCTGTAAACCTTACTCTTACGTTTTAGTTTGACTCTCTTTGCTAAAAGGAAAGTTACATATGTTTGTTGATTTAACCTCGATTCCCTACACGTGTGTGAGTAGCGAAGAGCAAACAACCTCTAAAATGGCACCGACAACTGGCGAGAGACCAAAGCGAATGTGCAAAGCAAAATACTCCGTGGACCTTTTACGTAATTTCGTTGAGTAGGACTCTGACTTGTCGGACTCCGAGTTTGATGCAAGTGATCTGGAGATGGATATCATAAACAAAAGTGAGGTACCAGCATCATCTGATCGGTTCCCAGCTGATCATTGCGCTGAACACTTTGTGTAGTTGATGCGCCGACAGAAGCGTTTGCCTGGTAGGACCACCACTTATGATGTCAAGAGGTACAAACCAGATTGCGTCACACCGCAACCCCCACCACCACCCACCTGCTGTGTGAAGACAGCCAGGCAGCCGGCCCACCGTGCATTCCTGCTGACCATCGAGGTGCCCCCACGCAGCCACTGCTGCCAGAGATGCCGAACATACGCCAACAGCAGCCACAGCACATAGTATCAGACGTTTTATGTTGATTTATGTGTGACACCATTGCTATGTGTGCTTTATGGAAAACTGAGTTTTTTGGAAAAAATATTTAGCCCTCAAAGAGTTAATGGATGTAGTGGATTCTCCATAATTGATAGGAGCCTGCTGAGCGCCCGTTGCTCTGCTACGGATGTCAAACCATCCAGCTCTATGCCAACAATAGAGCCTGCCTTCCTCACCAGTTTTTCCAGGCGTGAGGCATCCTTCTTCTTAATGCTGCCTCCCCAGCACACCACTGCGTAGAAGAGGGCACTCGCCACAACCATCTGATAGAACATCTGCAGCATCTTACTGCAGATGTTGAAGGATGCCAGTCTTCTAAGGAAGTACAGGCGGCTCTGTCCTTTCTTGCACAGCGCATCAGTATTGGCAGTCCAGTCTAATTTATCGTCCAGCTGCACTCCCAGGTATTTATAGGTCTGCACCCTCTGCACACAGTCACCTCTGATGATCACGGGGTCCATGAGGGGCCTGGGTCTCCTAAAATCCACCACCACTTCCTTGGTTTTGCTGGTGTTCAGTTGTAGGTGGTTTAAGTCGCACCATTTAACAAAGTCCTTGATGAGGTTCCTATACTCCTTCTTCTGCCCACTCCTGATGCAGCCCACGATAGCAGTGTCGTCAGCAAACTTTTGCACGTGGCAGGACTCCGAGTTATATTGGAAGTCTGATGTATATAGACCTTCCCTTTCACTCTTGCTGATACCCGTCTGTCACAAATTACCCCTGACACTTGTTGGGTAAATTTCTATGAGATAGCATTACAATTCATATGGGAACATCACGGCTGGCAAGTGTCACTCTGCCAACTAGGTCGGGCCAAATTTCAGCTGGAAGTGTCTCGTTGTTTTCCGCAGACGTATGAAGTGATTTTTACTAAAAAACAGTGTTTAACTTGCTTTTTCACTATATGTATCAAGTGACACTCATATTATGGGGAGGTCTGGAAGTGATTCATTTAGGCAAGTTCATAGCACCAGCAAGTACTCCCGGGTCCAGAATGAAAGAGGAAGCCCTCAGGGTCACAATCAGAGGTGGATGAGGCTCACAGAGGTTGTAGCAGAAGGAGCCAGAGGTTCTTATTCTTTCAGTTATATCATGTGGGACTGACTTTTACAGTGTTACAATATTATTTTACTTTACCCTAGAAATTACATTCAGCCACATTATGTCTAGTGGTTGCAGCTCTGGGGCGCCCCCTACAGTCCACACCAGAATGACTTAAAACTCATGGAAAAAAAAAAAAAAATCCCAATAAGATCAGCTTGGGCTCTGTCCAGACAAAACGGACGTGTCTCCCTACGATCGCGTTCTGCCAAAATATTCAGCGTTCAAATCTGTCATAAAATGAACTGTCAGAGAGTGTTGTGACTGAAGAAATCGGTTTGGCCTTGAGGGCAGAATTTCAATAGATGGAAATGCAAAGTCACGCAAACTTACCATGTTGCTGCACGTCTTGTACTTTATGTTTCTTCCTTCACAGTTTCTGGAGATTAAAACAAAAAGAAAAAAATTACAGATAAGGTGTGAAGATTTAAATCAACAAAAAAGAAAGCTGCATAGATAAAAACATCAAGTCAGTATATGAAAAAGAGAGACATATAAGTGAAAAAGCAAGCACGGCCTTAGAATATTTGAAAAATATTGACACAGACAGGCCATTCAGCCTAACGCAACTCGCCAGTCCTATCCACTTAATTTCCCCAAAATGCCATCAGCCCTCTAAATTCATCTGTTATGTCTCTTCTGTTCATTTTTGCTTCTTTTTCTCTTGATTAAGTGAGTCCTTCTTTGTTTTTGGATTTATCGTCGTGTACAAGCTGCCCTTTGTTATGTTTCCATGTGCTCTTGTGGGGTGGTTCCCCAAGAGGCAGGGAAACCTGCCAATCACAACCAGGAACTGCCCTGTACCTTATAAATCCAGAGGGTCTTCCACAGTTCCTTGGGATTCATTGTGAATACGCTCTCGACTCGGAGTGTTTTCTCGTGCGTTTTTTAAATGTTTGGAATTTTGACCTTCTTACTATTTCAGATTCTGTATCGAGACTTTGTTCGATTTGGATTGACTTTGTGACAGGCATGTCTATTTTGACCTCTGGGTTCCATGGAGCTTCACTGGAATCCTTTTTGAGAAGACTACCATATATACTCGTGGATAAGTTCTCCCGCGGGTAAGCCGGGACTTGATTTTATCCTATAATTTCTGGTATTTTATAATATCGTTGTATAAGTCAAATGTGGAAAACTCACGCTATTGGTCCAATAGATTACGATATGCTAATGCTCACCTGAGAGAGCAACCACGGAGCGCACGGCCTTTTTTTTCTATGTATTTTACCTATGTGACCACCCAAACTTTTCCGAAGCGACGTTTGCACTGTTTTGTGTTTTTTGTATCTCACACCTTTATTGTAAGAGCATCCCTTAACTGTGATGGAGCGTTCGATCAGAAGAAAATATGAAGCTGGTTTTAAATTAAAAGTCGTTGAAGTGGTGAAAGAAATTGGTAACTGTGCTGCTGCAACAAAATTCGATGCACCTGAGAAACTGGTACGAGATTGGAGGAGGAAAGAAGAAGATGTAAAAATAAAAAAAATGATGAGTCGCATTTTAAACAGCCGTATATGTCGGGGTCTGATTTTCTGATCAATTTTTTGGGCTTCAAGACCCGACTTAAACGTGATTATATACGGTAAATGTTTAATTTTTTAAAGATTCAGTGCTCACCCTTATTTCTAGCCGGGGTTTGACAGTGGTTTTCCCCCTCTAGTGGCCATTACTGGAAGTGTATGGGACTATGTGCTTTGGAACTCTTTAGTACTTGGGATTTCTAGTTCATGACAGCTAGGCCCGAAGCCCACAGGTAGTTGTTTGGGGGTCAAGTTAATTTGAGGTGAGCCCTTTCTGGAGGCCCCACCTCCATTTACCATGTTTAGAACTTCAGATCACAACATCTTCAGGTATTTAATGGAAGACACACATTTCTAACTCTTGTTACTTTGGTTTGCAGGTTTGCATTCGAATCCTAGAGCAGCACTTCCCAGATGAGGGCCGTCGCAGCATTGTAGGTGGGCCGCAGCCAACTCTGAATGAAACCCCACCCCTCCCCACTTATCCCACAATTGCACTCAGTTTATAGCCGCAGCATCGCAGGTGGATCGCGATTGACAACCTGGACAACCTCCCCAACTCCCACTCTGATGGCTTGATTCATCAATGAAGAAGAGCATTGGTGATCATGTTTGATTCATCTAACACTCTGATGATCAGGTGCCCAAGTGGGACCACCCCAATTCCAATCCCCCCACTTTGATGGACGCACTTGATTCACTGAGTGGCATCACCCCACTCCTTTCACTCTGACAATCATGCTAAATTCACAGAGGGGTGGGTCGTGGGAACACTGGCATGTGAAAAATTGGGTTGTGACTCTACAAAGGCTGGGAACCACTGTCCTTGAGTATATGCAAAATTTAAAAATCCTCTTTCAATTCTTGGTTTAACCTGAAATGTAACAAAGATGGCAGCAAAAAAATAAAACATCAGAGTGAAGTAAAACACCAGGCAGTAAAAAATATGAGCTGAGCAAATCGTGTCAAAGAACTTAAGAGGCACTTCTGATTATAATCGGTGACAATCCAAAGGACTCAGTCCGGGCAGATTCCGAGACAAATGCATCACAGAGATAAAAGAGGGGCTTTCTTACTACCCTGGAGCAATTCATAAGCCGCCTTTCAGCAATTCACGCTTCATTTAGCAAATCGGCATCACAAATTGGACAGCATGATACTGTAAGAAAAAAGAATGCAAAGCCATTTCATAACCAGAACCTCCTTTCTTCTTCATTCTGCATATTAGCAGTCAGACGACAAGGAACAAGGCCACAAGAGATGAAAAACAAGACAAAGACCCCCATTTATAAAAGAATTATGGGTGACTGTGTGCATTTTTTGAAAGAGAATGGACATATCTAGTTTATTACATAAGTGCAGTATATTAAAATGAAAACGTGCAGTCAGAAATGTGACAGTAAAACTCAGTTTCAAATTAAAGCTGGAATTTTCATGGAATTAACATGGAAAAGCCAGAGGGGTCTGACAGTCAGCCAAGTGGCTGTTAATTGATAAGTTTTCAGATAGATAGATAGATAGATAGATAGATAGATAGATAGATAGATAGATAGATAGATAGATAGATAGATAGATAGATAGATAGATAGATAGATAGATAGATAGATAGATAGATAGATAGATAGATAGATAGATAGATAGATAGATAGATAGATAGATAGATAGATAGATAGAGTAGACAAGATTCAAACTTAGATTGTATAGGATAGATAGATGTGTGTGTGTGCGTTCCTTCCTTGATCACAAGAGCTAAGTAGTTTATTTAAACAATGCAAGCCAATGAACAGATGCCTTGGCATGTGGATCATGTGACACAAGTGAGATTTTGAGATTGTTTGACGTTGTCCTGTGTTGGTCACCTACTGTGTCCGTTGAATCTCATTTCTGAAAAAATCCATCCATCCATCCATCCATTTTCCAACCTGCTATATCCTAACGACAGGGTCACGGGGGTCTGCTGGAACCAATCCCAGCCAACACAGGGCACAAAGCAGGAACCAGTCCCAGGCAGGGTGCCAACCCTCCACAGGACATCTGAAAAAATCACGGGATTAAAATGTTTTTGTTGGCCATTACTCTGAAGCACACGGGCTAAGTAACATTTGAACACATTATCATTTTTGGGTGGCGTATTCCTTTAAAGCTGGTGATCTAACAGAGTGAGGACTCTTAAAGTTCATATGCAGGGTGAATCCTTCAGTTGAGGCCAAGCATTTCTGCCCGGCTGCTATTTATTCATCTCTGTCACCCACAGCTGCCATGTCACTGTAGTAATTGATGATTCCCTTCTCGCTATTTGTAATGACAGTCTTGCATTTGGCCTAGTGAGCCTGGCTGTCCACACTGCCATTTTTCAATTATGTCTCATCATGTGTGAGTTCTGCTGCATAAACACCAGGGCGGCCATATCCATTTGTAATTATAAATTTTTGCAATATGTCTGCTTCCTGATGGCCTCAAAGGGCTTGTCTTGCAGAAAGTAAAGATGTCTTGCTACAGAATATTTGTGAACTACTGAATGTGGATGTAGGTGTAGCAAGCATTTAATTTTCAAGGATGATGCCCTTCATTCAGCCTTCCAAAGAAGCTTCTTGGACAATGAAGGGGAACAGTATAATACAGCCTATAGTATGTAAGGAGCTATAAAGTGCACATTGATGATTCTGAACCATGAAGAGCATTCTTGGAATGGCAGACTGGTCTGGGGGTGACAGGAGGGTCTGTTTCTACTGCACTCCTCCTCCTCGTGAGATCATCACGCAGACTGGGCTGGCCCCAGCTGTTTTGCAGGTGCTGTACAGGTCCATGGTGATGTAGCCAGAGTCAACACTCTTGGTTTACCAGTCAACCTGTTTCTCCTATGGTCACATGGGCCATGAGTGAAAGAATACAAGTGGCAGAAATGGATAAACAAGGACAGAACATTCACCTTTCCTGGTCCTTTTTGGATGTGTCTTATTGTCATTTTTGTTTTGAATGCTTTAGTGTCCCTTAACTACTTTGATTTCCAATTAACATTTTGATTTTCTAGTAACTCGTTTTATGCCCTTTTGGTTTCAATCATATTTCTGATGTTGATTTTGATTCACCTCCTGGTTCTCTGTGTTTAATCTGCCAATGTTTGGTTTGCTGGCAGTACTCTAGGTGCCCTGGTTTTACTCCCACACCCTAAAGAGCTACAGTATGTGACTGACTACTCCAAACTGACCAAACTCAGTTGTGTCCCTTCTATGGTTGGCTGTCACCCTGTGCACAGTGCTGCTGGCTGGCTACTCAATATTGACCCAGCATGACTGTGTCCCTTCCATGTTTAATTGTTACCATGTGTCCAGTGTAGCTGGCTAGCTACTCAAAATCGACTCAACACAATTGTGGCTCTTCCATGGTTGGTTGGTTGGTTGTCACATTGTGCCTGTTGCTGCTGGCTGGCTGGCTACTCAAAATTGACTCAACAGGACTGTGTCCCTCCTATGGTTGACTGTTACCCTTCTGGCCAGTGCTGTTGGATGGCTACTCAAAACTGACCCAACAAGACCGTGTCCCTTCCATGGTTGGTTGGTTGTCACCTTGTGCCCAATGCTGCTGGCTGGATACTCAAAATTGACCCAATAAGATTGTGTCCCTTCCATGGTTGATTGGATGTCACCTTGTGCCCATTGCTACTGTCTGGCTGGCTACTCAAAATTGACTCAACATGATTGTGGCTTTTCCATGGCTGGTTGGTTGGTTGGTTGTCACCTTGTGCCTGATGCTGCTTGGCTGGTTACTCAAAACTGACCTGACACAATTGTGTCCCTTCTATGGTTGGTTGTCACATCGTGCCCAATGCTGCTGGCTGGCTGGCTACTCAAAATTGACTCAACATGACTGTGTCCCTCCCATGGTTGGCTATCACCTTCTGACCAGTGCTCCTGGATGGCTACTCAAAACTGACCCAGCATGATTGTGTCCCTTCCATGGTTGGTTGGTTGTCACCTTGTGCCCATTGCTACTGGCTGTCTGGCTACTCAAAATTGACTCAACATGATTGTGGCTTTTCCATGGTTGGTTGGTTGGTTGTCACCTTGTGCCTGATGCTGCTTGGCTGGGTACTCAAAATTGACTTAACACAATTGTGTCCCTTCTATGGTTGGTTGGATGTCACATTGTGCCTGTTGCTGCTGGCTGGCTGGCTACTCAAAATTGACTCAACACGACTGTGTCCCTCCTATGGTTGACTGTTACCCTTCTGGCCAGTGCTGTTGGATGGCTACTCAAAACTGACCCAACAAGACCGTGTCCCTTCCATGGTTGGTTGGTTGTCACCTTGTGCCCAATGTTGCTGGCTGGATACTCAAAATTGACCCAATAAGATTGTGTCCCTTCCATGGTTGATTGGATGTCACCTTGTGCCCATTGCTACTGTCTGGCTGGCTACTCAAAATTGACTCAACATGATTGTGGCTTTTCCATGGCTGGTTGGTTGGTTGGCTGGTTGGTTGGTTGGTTGGTTGGTTGGTTGGTTGGTTGGTTGGTTGGTTGTCACCTTGTGCCTGATGCTGCTTGGCTGGCTACTCAAAACTGACCTGACACAATTGTGTCCCTTCTATGGTTGGTTGTCACATCGTGCCCAATGCTGCTGGCTGGCTGGCTACTCAAAATTGACTCAACGTGACTGTGTCCCTCCCATGGTTGGCTATCACTTTCTGACCAGTGCTCCTGGATGGCTACTCAAAACTGACCCAGCATGGTTGTGTCCCTTCCATGGTTGGTTGGTTGTCAGCTTGTGCCCATTGCTACTGGCTGGCTACTCAAAATTGACTCAACATGATTGTGTCCCTTCTATGGTTGGTTGACACCTTGTGCCCAAAGCTGCTGGCATGGGCACTCCTCCCCTCAGCCCTGAACTCGGTGGTAAGTGGTTTAAAAAAATGATTCATTCATGCATTGTCTCAACATAAGGCCACGGAGGGTCAGAGCCCAAGTAACAATAATAATTATTAGAAGCGCCAAGTGTTTAATCGCAGCAGCTTTGCATTCCATAATCCAACAGCAACCGGCAAAGCAATTCAGATAATTCTAAACTTTATAGCATTATGAGTAGTGAAAATCTACCATAAAGCACTTCCCATAAAACTGTTTAAAATACTGCAAGTGAAACAGAATCCCATAAGTAACATGGTATAATAAAAGAGCATTGCCAGGTCAAATATACGAGCAGCGTTCCAGCTTGGCAGACTTGAACTTTGTGATATCATCACACAATGAGATCCGCTCTTTTGAGGGAAACACAATTCTTTCCCCCGCCTTTGATGTCGTTACACTCACAGACTGCATCCATGTTTTAATTATAACGACATCCATCGTTAAAACGTCAATGTTTATTACTTTAATTGTTTTAAAGGAATGCAGCTGTTAAAGCTTTAATGCGCAGATTTAAAGCTACCATTCCGTTAGTGTAATTCTACAGCTTTATTGTCTCCGAGGAGGTTTGAACCACATTTTTTTTTATCGTTTATTTCGTCTTTACATCGTTGGGCTGCTCACAAGCCACAGCCACTAAGATGTGAAGATTAAAAAGAGAGAAGTAACCCCCTCTGGGCATCGGTGACGTCTTTTGTGCCATTGGTCCTTTGCTCACCTTGTCTGGTAGAACTCACCTTCCATTCAGACATCTCCGCAGTGAGTAGGATGCTCCGCCTCCACAGGTGCGCGAACAGTCACTCCATGGACCCCAGGCATCCCAGCCCAGGTCTTTATCTTCATCGGAGCGTGTGGTGCGGGACGTCTGCAAGTGACAGAAGTTAAGAAAAACTGTAAGAGTTGAATGAGGGCATGCTGAAGTTAATATCAAGTCAAATGGACTTTTCTGGTCAAACCATCTTTGTATTTTACATAGTGGCGCAAAACTACGATTCCCAGGGCCACAGGGCAGTGTTAAAACAATATGGTGGTACCACAAAACAGGGGGTGGGTGTTTTTACATAATTGACTGTAGAACATGGGACAACATCTGCACAAATGGATGGGACCCAGACAAGTAGCAATCAGTGATGAAAGGAGATGTTCAGCAGACAAAGAATGCAGAACAGAAGAGCCAGTGCTGCCGACTGGCTACGTAAAATGGACTCGGCACGACTGTGTCCCTTCCGTGGTTGGCTATCACCTTCTGACCAGTGCTGTTGGATGGCTACTCCAAATTCTGGGGTCACAGTGGGGTCTACTGAGAGTACTGGCACCCTTTTCTTACCATACCAGTGCATCAAAGAGTTTCACTGGGCACCCCGTCCCCCCCCCATCATCTGCCCTTTGACTGAATGCTAGCAGAACGCTATAAACAGCTCTACTTCTTTGTACCATCTGGGAGAGTTTGAAATCAAAAGCAACCATCATAAAGTTCATCTTCCTCAGCCATTATTACTGACCTCGGCAGTGACATTCATGTCTCTGGTGACACATCCTATGAAGTCAGTAGACGGATTGGGAGAGCATGGGGGGTCTTGAGGTCACTGGAAAGGGGTGTGTGGTGCTCCCGATATCTATGCAAAAGAACGAAGGTCAAAGTCTTTAGAGTCCTGGTGCTTCCTGATGGTTATGAGACATGGATGCTATCCAGTGACCTGAGATGAAGACTGGACTCCTTTGGTACTGTGTCTCTCTGGAAAATCCTTGGGTACCATTGGTTGGACTTTGTGTTGCTCATGGAGTCCCGAATGAAGCACATGACCTGCATTGTGAGGGAGCGTCAGTTACGGCACTGCGGCCATGTGGCGCGTTTCCCCGATGGTGATCCTGCTCGTAAGATCCAAATTGTTGAGGAACCGAGCAGCTGGACCAGGCCAAGAGGTTGCCCACGTAATACCTGGCTGTGGCAGACAGAGGGTCATTTCCAGAGGGTGGGACTGGACTGCGTGTCTGCCTGGGGGGTTGCCAACTGGGATCCCGAGCTGTTTCATCGCGTGGTGGGTGCGGCAACACACTGTACCAGTGCATGCTCCCCAACTTGACTTGACTTGACTTAGATCAGGTATTCCCAAACTTTAAGTCAAGGTCCCCTAAAATGTTGTACCATCTGGTCAGGGACCCTTGTTAATATAAACCCAACGTGATGAAGAGGAGCATGATCTTAGATCTCAGTTATTGCTAACAGCAGTCACACTGTGTGATTTTATATAACAGCAGACCTGTTGATCAAAGCAAATGCTTCACTATGTACGTATGTCAATACGTATGTCATTTCACGTGACACAGCTGGGCCAGGGGTTCTCAGCCTTGTTTTCTTCTTGGCATGCCACCTTGTTTTGTCTTGGTAGAGTGGCATATTACTTTACTTTCCCCTTTTGTATTATTAATATGTAGTCTTTGTCAGAATGCCTGACAAAGGCATTGACAGAAAAGCTTTCAATTTCACTCTCTGTTTTGATGTCACTGCCTGAAGACAGATTCACCTCGTCATCACTGCTCGTATCACTGGCAAGCGCTTGCTGAAAAACATTTTTTACGAAACGCCATCATGAGACTAGGCGTGCGCTGTTGCCCAGGTAACACTCGTGCCTTCCACTTACACAAGACACTTCTACAAAATTTCCTGAGCAACGCTAGGCACTAACGCACTTTTACAGCCCGAGTAATCCTCAGATCTAACACGTCTATACAGTTGCCCGAGTGACACTCAATACTTAATGCTATCAGCACTGTTTTTACAGCCTGAGTGACGCTCGGGTGTCTAACGCTAAGGAGGTTAATACAGCTGTCACGCGCGTGTGCATGGGAGGCAGCTAAATGGACCAAAAGAAGGTCATTCCACGCCAGGCCAGAGGGTGGCGGGTTACATTAAAACTTCCTCTTTAATTTCTGCAGACTGGACATGGGAAACTCTGCCTGATTCAGGCCTGATGACATCACTTCCAGTTCCGGCCCCAAGAACATTGTTTCTGTTCCCGGCCTCCTGAGGATGTCACTTCCGGTTCCGTCCCCAAAACCATCACTTCCAGTTCCAGCCCCAAGAACATTAATTCTGTTTCCGGCCCCCCAAGGATGTCACTTCCGATTCCATCCCCAAAAACATCACTTCCAGTTCCAGCCCCAAGAAAATTGTTTCTGGTTCCGGCCCCCCGAGGACGTCACTTCCGGTTCCATCCCTAAAAACATCACTTCCAGTTCCAGCCCCAAGAACATTGATTCTGGTACCGGCCCCCCGAGGAAGTCACTTCCGGTTCCGTCCCTAAAAACATCACTTCCAGTTCCAGCCCCAAGATCACTGATTCTGGTTCCGGCCTCCTGAGGACGTCACTTCCGGTTCCGTCCCCAAAAACATCACTTCCAGTTCCAGCCCCAAGAACATTGTTTCTGTTTCCGGCCTCCTGAGGACGTCACTTCCGGTTCCATCCCCAAAAACATCACTTCCAGTTCCAGCCCCAAGAAAATTGTTTCTGGTTCCGGCCCCCCGAGGACGTCACTTACGGTTCCGTCCCCAAAAGCATCACTTCCAGTTCCAGCCCCAAGAACACTGATTCTGGTTCCGGCCCCCCGAGGACGTCACTTCTGGTTCTGTCCTCAAAAACATCACTTTCAGTTCCAGCCCCCAGAACATTGTTTCTGTTTCCGGCCCTCCGAGGACGCCACTTCCAGTTCCGTCCCAAAAAACATCACTTCCGGTTCCGGGACTCAATGGCATCATTTCCACCTGCCTGCCTTAAATACAAGACTACTTCTGCTATAACTTCAGTTCTGTTTTGGACTCCACTCTGTACGTGTCTGTGCAACTTATTTTGCCTTTTTACAGCCAGACTTCAAATATACAGGTGGCCGCCCCAAACCTTTTCTTGTGTGTTGAGGTTATTTATTTCACACAGTGTACCAAATACCAATAAAATAATAGAAAGCTTAATATTTCCTTAAATCAAATTTACAAAAACTATGCAGTTACATATGAATCCAGATCAAAAAAAGCAGAAAAACAGCTCAGGCTAAAAAAAAAAAGAACTCAAAAGTCAATTGTGAAGGTTGAGAGCCCCAGTGTGATTCGTGTGATTGGGGCCTGCAGAGGACAGCCGTGCTGTCCGCCATTTTGACTCCTTGCCTTACACCCAATGCTGCTGGGATAACCTGTGACACTTAACTAGGCGGATTACATTTACTCCTCAGCAGGGCCATCTTAACGGCATTATAGCAGTGCACTGGGACCCCGTACCTTCACAACCACTCAGCAAGTCGCAACATACATAGATTAGCACGAGGCCCCCCAGGCAACTGCCCAACGTGCCCATGTGTTAAGATGGCCCTGCTCCTCAACACTTCCCTATGAGGTCTGCTCAGTTCTTTTCACTATATTATGTCCCCTGAATAATAATAAAATGACCAGAACAGGACCGTGTCAGATGACAATGACCGCAACAGGCAATATTTTGCCGAAATAATGCAATAATTGTTGCAGAATAACACAATTGTTTTTCAAAACAATAAAATTATTTTTTTATGAGTGGCCGGAATAAGCTTCCATACTAAATCATCATCAACTCGTGTCAATACTTCTTACCTTTGCATTTCTCATTTACGAAACACATCCCTATATTTTCAAATATTTATTAGACGCCCCGGCTGCACATTTCTGCAATTCCTCACCACATTGCATGTTTGCTACAAATTGTGCTCAAAAATCTTGAAATGTACATGAATACCCATAGTTTTCAAAAAATGAATTTTACAACCACCGCTACTAGCAAAGCAAGACCCCGGGACACCGTCGTTTATCAGAGTTAAAACAGCCGACCTCTGTGAGCCTTCCAAACTGAAGCACTTCACCATGAGCGGAGGAAACACGCCATCCGAGCCGAGTTGCGTCATCAGATTCCATTCATTCCTCCCCGGTTAAGACAGTTGAAAAAATATTTTAAAAAGCTCATTGTGTGAAAAATAAAGAAAAGCAAGAAATGTGCTCATTGAGAGTGGAACGCCGTTACCAGCAAGATAAGGCTTAGAATATTAGCAAATATCTCAAAATGAAAGAATGTACACAGGATGCCGTAGGGGGGTTTTATAGCACTGTGTCATAGTTTCAGAGACTCGATGTGGAAACCGGGGGGCGCACCTTTTGCCCTGACCCGACACAAACAGGCAGAGACACCAACCTGGCGGCATCCCTGGAACCCAACAGGGCTGAGCTGTCCAATATAGATAGATAGATAGATAGATAGATAGATAGATAGATAGATAGATAGATAGATAGATAGATAGATAGATAGATAGATAGATAGATAGATAGATAGATAGATAGATAGATAGATAGATAGATAGATAGATAGATAGATAGATAGATAGATAGATAGATAGATAGATAGATACTTTATTAATCCCAG
Source organism: Erpetoichthys calabaricus (assembly GCF_900747795.2). NCBI lineage: Eukaryota > Metazoa > Chordata > Cladistia > Polypteriformes > Polypteridae > Erpetoichthys > Erpetoichthys calabaricus. The sequence continues at coordinate 89,006,137 of NC_041410.2, read as the reverse complement.
GGGGAAATTCACAAATATCAAAGTGCCATATAGCCCTGTGGGACTCTCAGGGGCCGTTACACCCCAGTGGGGACAGATAACGCCCTTCGTAAGTCATCTCCCCCTGTACTTCCATCATGGCACCGGCCGCCATCCATCACCTCGGTCTGACCAATGTCTGTGTGCTGTCAACATGGCGCCCATGTGAACTTCTGTTACCAATTTGGTTGCCTTCCCCTGGTTGATTGGTGGCCAAGTGTGTGTAAATGTTGCTTGTGATGGACCGGGATGGCTTTGGTTTCTGCCTTGTGCCCAGAATAGATTCACATGTTTATTGTTATTATGTATTTTTGTTAATATTGCTCTATTTATTATCTTGTGTCACACATATGTGCATGGGAGACAACTTAAAGGTTCTTTTGGTGGTAGTTGTCCTCCGAACCAGAGGTTGGTGCTGTTGCCTGATGCCTTTCTTCTTTCTCCTTCTGCAGATCAGAAGCACCCATGACATCACTTCCATCTGCCACCCTCCTGAACTCACCTCTTCCTGTCCTGGAGCATTAACACCGGCTCCGCTGCCATCTTGGATTGTCATCGATAGACTCATGTGTGAGAATTTTTTTTTTTGTGATTAACTTTGATTCATTTTGATTTACTTGGTTACTCCCCGAGGGGACATTGTCTTTTCGCATGACCTTTGGGGGTCAGAGTGCAGGGTCGATCATCGCACCGCACTCCCGGAGCAATTCTCAGGTTAAGGGCCTTGCTCAAGGGGGATCCCTTATGGTAGTAATGGGATTTGAACCGACAATGTTACAGATACCAGCACAGATCCTTAGCCACAGAGCCACCACTCCCTCCTATAAGTCACTTGTTTAGTTTATACCTTATTGGAAACTTTTGTCCTCGATTATAAGGGGAACACTTTGGTGCTCCAATCCTTTATGTTCTCTCTCTTCTCGTTTGGTACTCTAATAATTGCCTATAAGATGCGAGAAGTCCACAGGTAACAGCTGGGATGCCAACCAGTTCACCCCATTTAATAGAAGCAACAACAAAACGAGATTGAGCTGCACAAGGGCACAACAGAAAATAGGCCAGTTCAGCCTTCAACATCTACAGGTCAGGCAGAAGGTTCATCTTCTAATCGGCTCGGGTGTGAAATGAGATTCCTCTTTCTGGGTACGTCCCTTTCTATGGAGTTTTGACTGGATGGGCGCCATTTGTTGGGGTCTAATGCCTTCCCTGAGAGTCTTCTCAGAACGGCAGGTAGAAGAGAAAGGAGAGCTGACAACAGCGCCTCCTCTTGGTTCAGTGAGGAATTGCTTATCTTTATCGAGCCAGGCGCAAACACGTGACAACCATCCATCCATCCATCCTCTTCCGCTTATCTGAGGTCAGGTCGCAGGGGCAGCAGCTTGAGCAGAGATGCTCAGACTTTCCTCTCCCCGGCCACTTCTTCTAACTCTTCCAGGAGAATCCCAAGGCGTTCCCAGGCCAGTCGAGAGACATAGTCCCTCCAGCGTGTCCTGGGTCTTCCCTGGGGCCTCCTCCCAGTTAGACGTGCCCGGAACACCTCACCAGGGAGGCGTCCAGGAGGCATCCTGATCAGATGCCCGAGCCACCTCATCTGACTCCTCTCGATGCGGAGGAGCAGCGGCTCTACTCTGAGCCCCTCCTGGATGACTGAACTTCTCACCCTATCTTTAAGGGAGAGCCCAGACACCCTGCGGAGGAAACTCATTTCAGCCGCTTGTATTCGCGATCTCGTTCTTTCGGTCACTACCCATAGCTCATGACCATAGGTGAGGGTAGGAACATAGATCGACTGGTAAATTGAGACCTTTGCCTTACGGCTCAGCTCCTTTTTCACCATGACAGACCGATGCAGAGCCTGCATCACTGCGGACGCCGCATTGATCCGCCTGTTGATCTCACACTCCATTCTTCCCTCACTCGTGAACAAGACCCCGAGATACTTGAACTCCTCCACTTGAGGCAGGATCTCGCTCCCAACCCTGAGAGGGCACTCCACCCTTTTCCGGCTGAGGACCATGGTCTCTGATTTGGAGGTGCTGATTCCCATACCAGCCACTTCACACTCAGCTGCGAACTGATCCAGAGAGAGCTGAAGATCACGGCCTGATGAAGCAAACAGGACAACATCATCTGCAAAAAGCAGTGACCCAATCCTGAGCCCACCAAACTGGACCCCCTCAATGCCCTGGCTGCGCCTAGAAATTCTGTCCATAAAAGTTATGAACAGAATCGGTGACAAAGGGCAGCCCTGGCGGAGTCCAACTCTCACTGGAAACGGGTTCGATTACTGCCGGCAATGCGGACCAAGCTCTGACATCGGTAGTACAGGGACCGAACAGCTCTTATCAGGGGGTCCGGTACCCCATATTCTCGGAGCACCCCCCACAGGATTCCCCGAGGGACACGGTCGAACGCATTTTCCAAGTCCACAAAACACATGTAGACTGGTTGGGCGCACTCCCATGCACCCTCCAGGACCCTGCTAAGGGTATAGAGCTGGTCCACTGTTCCGCGACCAGGACGAAAACCACACTGTTCCTTCTGAATCCGAGGTTCGACTATCCGATGGACCCTCCTCTCCAGAACCCCCGAATAGACTTTTCCAGGGAGGCTGAGGAGTATGATCCCTCTGTAGTTGGAACACACCCTCCGGTCCCCCTTCTTAAAGAGGGGAACCACCACCCCGGTCTGCCAATCCAGAGGCACTGTCCCTGATGTCCATGCAATGTTGCAGAGACGTGTCAATCAAGACAGCCCTAAAACATCCAGAGCCTTTAGGAACTCCGGGCGTATCTCTTCCACCCCCGGGGCCCTGCCACCGAGTTTTTTGACCACCTCGGTGACCTCAGTCCCAGAGATACGTGACAACCATACATAATTTATTTAATGTTAGCCAACCCCGCAGCTCCACCCACATAGAAGTAAAAAAGGACAGTGATGAGGGCCCTGCCCGGATCCCCACTCCTGATGTCACTCTTCCCACTGCCCTCAGCCCGCAGCCTCTCTCTCAGATTAGCCCGAATATGTCGTTTCTGCAAGCGAACTATGATGCTCAGAGCGATGACCGAAGTCGCAAAATCATTTGGAACGTTCAAGCAAATTCTAGAAAAAAAAGATCTAACTCCGTGAAGTAGTTCTCTCGTTCGCTAAGCGGAGGTAAGGAACATGCCCCAAAACTGACTCGTGAGTGAGGATTGCCCGGATGAGTGCAAATAAATCGGTACCACAAGCAAACTATGATACTTAGCGCGATGAGAGAAGTCGTAAAATCAACCGGAATGTTCAAGCAAATTCCAGAAAAAAACCCGATCTAAATCCGTTAAGTAGTTTTCTCATGAAAATTGGACAGACATACAGATAGACAGACAGACGTTGGATTTTATATACATATGTATAGGAGATATACTGTATATGTGTATTGTGTTTCTGTGTTTTCCTGCATGTCTTTTGTTTTTTGAGCTGAACCATAAGAGGTGGAGCCACCCTGAAGGACCGCCCCCAGTCTTTATAGTGTGAGGCTGAGGAGCGGACCCTTCAGTGGATCGTTAACATTTGGACTGTGCTGTTCTTGTTGAGTGTTGATTTTCAAACTTCTTGCTTCTCTTTAGTTTTGGATGACTCAATTGTGTGGGCTCACGTCTCCCTGCAGAGTTTTGAGGCAGGCTGTCTTGGGTGAGGCCTATTCTGGGCAGTCTAGGGAAGGCCCTGGCCTGTTTAATCTGTCTTTTATTGGCCCATAACAGTTTTGCTATTTTATGGCTCATCATAACAATAAGGGGTTGAGAAAGCGGACAAAAGAGAACTTTTCAAATTCATAATTATACGCGGGAAATGATTCGTAAGCGGGTTTGAAACATAATGAGTTGCACTTTAGGTATCACAGAGGTAAAAAGAATACTCCGAAGAATTAAAATACGAAAGGCAATTACTAAGATCTATGAGATGGGACTTCATATCATAACTTGACGAAATGTGAATTGGCTGACTATTAAAAAGAATTACAACCCACGTTCTGAGAAATGTAATGAGATCCCCCGTGTGGTGCCAGAATCCCACCACAATGCATCGTACAGAAGATAAGGTCGGGCAAAATTCTGACCGTTTTTTTTTTTTTTTCTTTATATGGTCCTCAGAGAGAAAAACGTGCACTGAGAGGAAACGTCAAAGATTTACACAGGCCAGTAGAGAGCGTCAGTAATGACTGAGGGTTCCTGCAGGCCCCCGGCTGAATTGCAGGGTAACGTTACCTCCCATAATCTCATTTTCATTGCAAACGCTCCCTGTAGGAAAGGGTTAATGTCAGGGCATCCGGCCCGTGTTCTTCACACATTTGCTTTAATTTACTGCAGTCATACGTGTCAGGAAAAGTAGAAGAACCGCCTGGAAAGGATATGGCTCAGAGGGCCGAAACCCCGGGATCTAAGCTATAAATGACAAATTGGATTCTTATTCACCGTATCAATGGAGGCGTCTGCCCAGCCCTCACATTTATTCACCCATTTGTCCGTTTTTTTTTTTAAATGGCGGATCATCTTTCTAAGGGTCACGATGCCACATGCAGCATTAGTCACACCACAGGGTGGTGGGATTTGATTTTAACTCTTAGCAAAAAACTACTATTCTTTACAAAGCCACGCAAATCATACTCCTTTCATGGTGGCCACCACTGCGAATGGCATTATAGTTATTGTTCAGCAGTTCGAACAGAAAGTCACCGCACCATACTGTGTGACAAGTAGCCACAGATGCACACCCTAACCCAGGCGCCTTGCCATGGCATTGAAATCTGGGATAAGGTTTCTGGTCATTTCAAGGTGTGAAACGTTAACCTCCTTAGTGTTACGTTTACCCCCAAAAACAAGTCAAAAGCATCACATTTTTTTAATAATAATAATAATAATAGACAACAACAGGGGTTGGCTGGCATCCCAGCTGGGATGGATGGTCCCTCACCTGACCGGGTGGCCTTATGAAAGGAATGATGTGGGTGGACGGGCATCCTGACCAGGTTGGTTTGTGGTACCTATTCCTGGTCGGAAAGTCATTGTAATGGAAGGACATGGGGGTGAGACTGGTTCCCCAGTACACTGGGTGGCAGCACCCCTCTGGTTTACATCTCATTTGGACATCCGCAAGGTTGCTTGAACTTATCATGACTTTCAAACCAGAGCGCACATTAAGATCTCAAGATGCCAGTCTGTTTATGATTCCAAGGATTAATAAAAAAACAGTGGGAGGTCGAGCTTTTAGTTACACGGCCCCTAAACTGTGGAGTGGTCTGTCTCCTTACTATAAGAGATGTCCCTTCAGTCTCAGGCTGTAGACTCACAACTTCAGTTTAGCACACCCTGACTAGAGCTGCTGATTAACTGTACAGACTACATCTCTGTTGTCAGTCATTAGCATTTAAACATAAGTAACAGGCCCGGCCTTAGGCATAGGCGAAGTAGGCGACCGCCTAGGACCCCGGCGTCCAGGGGGCCCCAGATCAACGGCGGCCAGGCCCCCGGCCCGCCCCTCCCCTCGCATGTTTAAATCACGTGGGCCAGCAGGGTGATGACCTCGTAATGTTACAAGAAAACGTCTCCTTGGTCTAATTTTCACGCATTTCGCAGAGCTTCCAGGGGGCCCCTGGACCCCCCTTTCGCCTAGGGCCCCATAATACCTAAGACCGGGCCTGTAAGTAACATGATAGTTAGAATTTGTTACTAACCCTCACCTATTCTCTTTCTTTTCTCGGTACTCAAATGTGGGAATGGCAACATTCGCGCCCCCTTTTTTGTTACTAGGGGGGACGCGCCCCACAGTTTGAGAACCGCTGGATTAGGAAAAGGGTTAGAATGAAAACCTGTAGTCACTGCGGCCCTCCAGGCCTGGAGTTCGACACCCATGCCTTAAGTGGTCTCCTAAGCGCACACGAGTGACAATATGAAAAACAATATTAAAGCTTACGCTCACCACACATGAGTTGTTACATGGTTAAGGGATGAGCGAGAGATAGCCAATTAGAGATAGGGGATGATATGGGGGCCAGAATGACCAGGCCGTGGTGGGCAGTTTAGGCAGGACATCGAGATGCACCCTACTTTTTTTACAAAGACTTAGCAGTATTATGACCAGAGAGAGTCAAGACCTCAGTTTTACATCTCATCCAAAGGATGGCGCCATTTTTACAGCACAGTGTCCCCGTCACTGCACTGGGGGCATTGTGATCCACATTCAGACCACCGGGTAAGCGCCCCCTGCTGGTCTCACCATCACATCTTACAGCAGCAACTCAAGCTTATCCTATATGGTCTCCCATCCAAGTGCTGGCCGGGCCTGAAGAGGCTTAGTGTCAGGTGGACAGCCTCTTCTGAAGTCCACCATTTCCAGAGCCCTTAAGTGGTCTCCTAAGTGCACACGGGTGACAATATGAAAAACAGTATTAAAGTTTTACCACAGAGTTAAAAAAAAAAAAGGACAGGGAGGGGACAAATGGCAGCAGACTTTATAGTAAAGCATTGAATTTTATGTATGCTTGCACGAAGACTGAGACAATTCAAAGGATCTCGGAAAGACGTCACGTGAAGCAGATGCACTTCTGTCAAATGTGTGTAGCTGTAGAAGAATGAGAGTGAAAAGGAAATGCTGACAAAAGGAAGATGGAGCGTTTCTTTCCCTTAAGAGTGGCATTCTGCTCCTGTGATTGTAAAGACATGTTCAACAGTGACCGGGTGATAATGACATTTCCAGAAGCAGATGACCTCATTGAAATGGTACAGCAATTAACTCGAGTGTGTGCTGAACTCATTATTTATTTTCAATACACAGCAGATAATAATCATGCAACCCTGGATTAGGTGGATTTGGACAGGGAACAAATGAATGAGTAGATGCTGATGGAATGAGAAAATCCCATTTCTTTTACAAGGCATGACAACAGATTTAATCCGAATGTTTTCCAGACTGGAAATCATTTTAATTATATTTCGTGGTTGTATATTACTCAGCTTTGCTGTCGGGATGGACCAACGGGCATCCCTACCGGGATGGGTCCTGCTTCCTTACCTGGTCAAATAAGGACAACTGGGGAGTGGAGACATTCCCCTGCCATGCCAGGATGTGGGCACAAGAGCTGCAGTAGCAGATACCCTGGGGTTGGCATCCCAGCAACCCCAGAAGGACACTCTGACTTAGCTTGTGTGCCGGGAATGCCAGAACAGCAAGTGACTGCCTACTATGGGCAGATCGGGTGGCAGTATTATGTCTGGAGGGCATTAGTGGGGCAGCGTGGGAGTTGTGAGGACTGTTTGAGGTCATTGATGTTAGGTAGAATGCCTAGAGGGGGCTGGGTGGTCTCGTGGCCTCGGAACCCCTGCAGATTATTTTTTTTTCTCCAGCCATCTGGAGTATTTTTTTTGTTTGTTTTTTTTTTTGTCCTCCCTGAAGTCTTACTTTTATTCTTTCTATTCTTTTATACTTTTTTTTACCTTACTTTTATTCTATGAAAATGAATATTGCCAAAATCCATCCATCCATTATCCAACCCGCTATATCCTAACTACAGGGTCACGGGGGTCTGCTGGAGCCAATCCCAGCCAACACAGGGCGCAAGGCAGGGAACAAACCCCGGGCAGGGCGCCAACCCACCGCAGTGCGAACGCGCACTGTGGCACCAGGCTGGGGGTGGTACCCAGCCAGGATGCCCAGGAAGAAGCCCTCCTCCAGACCACGAGGGGGTGACCGCCCTGGTTCTTTTGGGGGCCACAGGTACGCAGCTGGGAAGCTCAACCCTGTAGGGGACCGTGGCCACCGCCAGGGGGGCGCCACAATGCCTTGGGGACCCTGGACCTCAGCACTTCCGCCACACCAAGAAGTGCTGGAAGGAAGAGGAGAGGGGACACTCGGAGTGCCTCCAGGGATGCAGCTGGCACTTCTGCCACACTGGGGTGTGTCGATGGGAGATTGCCGGAACACACCTGGAGCACATCTGGGTGCTTATTATACAGAGATTTGAATCGGGTGGAAGACGGATGAGGTCTGGGAGGAGGCAGGAGGTGGCCTGAAGATAAAGTGAAGGCATTGTGTGTTGGCCAGGACTTTGGGGTAGTGGGGTTTGTGAGCTTTATTGTGAAATGGAAGACCTCAATAAAGGAGTGTGGGGTAATTTTAACGTGTCTGCCTATCTGTTTCCGGGTCATATTCCACAACACACACACACACACCAAGCAGACACTAGGAACAATTTCAGATCGCCAAACCTGCATGTCTTTGGACTGTGGGAGGAAACCGGAGTACCCGGAGTAAACCCACGCAGACACCGGGAGAACATGCAAACTCCATGCAGTGAGGACCCGGAACACAAACCCAGGTCTCCTTACTGCAAGGCACCCATATTGCCAAATTTTATTTTTTAATATATTTTGTCTTTTATCTGCTTTGAGCTGCATCATTTGTATGAAAATGTGCTATAGAAATAAATGTTGTTGGGTCTGCCCCGCTAGGTTCTGTGGGGGCCACCAGTGGGAGCTGTGGATTACTAATGCCACAAGTACCACTGGGGTCCTGCCTGACTCAGAAGTGCATCTCGGGGGGGGGGGGGGGTAATGTATAAGTACCTGAGGTACTCCCAGGTGTGAGTTTAAAAGCGAGCCCTCCACTCAAATTGGGGGGATTAAGGCTTACACAGAGTTGGAGTCGGATGTGGGTGTGGGAGTGGAACAGAGACTGTTGTAAGAAGTGGGATTGCTGCCATTAAACCTCTTTGATTGCTCTTGGACTGTTGTGTGAGTAGCTGTGTCTGGGGTTTGGGACTCTGCAACGCCCCCTAGTGGATACACTGCATTATATATTTCAGTACAGCTCAATTTACTCTTTGCATAAAAGGGAGTCTAAAACAGGACAAAACAAATTCAGACTCAAACAATGTCCACATAAGGAAATAATGCTTTAAGTGCAGGCTTGTTGTAGAAATCACAACAAAAGGCCAAATATAACAAAACTAGCAAAATACCCGCGCTTCGCAGCAGAGAAGTAGTGTGTTAAAGAGGTTATGTAAACATATATATATATAAACATATATACTTATATATACATATCTACATATACACATATCTACATATATACATATATATATACATATACACATCCACATATATATACATATATCAACATATATATACACATACATATACACACATATATACATACACATATATATATATATATATATATATATACTGTATATAGATAGATAGATAGATAGATAGATAGATAGATAGATAGATAGATAGATAGATAGATAGATAGATAGATAGATAGATAGATAGATACTTTATTAATCCCAGGGGGAAATTCACATACTCCAGCAGCAAAAAAATATTAAAGAGTAATAAAAAATGCAGGTAAAAAACAGACAATAACTTGAATAATGTTCAACGTTTACCCACTCTGGTGGAATTGAAGAGTCGCATAGTTTGGGGGAGGAATGATCTTCTCAGTTATATACAGTCATATACACATACAGACACATATATATACATATACATATTTACATATCTACATATATATACACATATATACATATCTACATACATACACATCTATCTATCTATCTATTTATCTATCTATCTATCTATATATCTCTATCTATCTATTGTCAGTTCAGCACTCCGGTTGTAATATGACCAAGCTGTGCAAGCTTACTGTTGAGAATGCAACGTATAGTTGTACATGAGAAAAGCAATCTTGCCTCAAATCAATGGCAACCTTTTGTAGGTCTATGAACTTAATTTAAACTTTAGGTATACATGGTGCTCTGTTTCCATAGTACATGCACTCATGAATATGTCTGTATGTGTCAGTCGCTGAAATCCCCGCGCTTGGCACCGGCGAAGTACTGCTTTTAAATTTTTATTAAGAAGAAAAGAAAACCTTTTTAAATTGAGGTAAAATATACCACTAACAATTTGTTAAGGATCTGTTTTTTTGTGTAGCTGACTTCACACAGCCTCTCCGCTGTTTTATAAACGAACGTCATATAAGGTCTTCCTTTTTCGTTGCTTCGCCAACGGAAGCAGCCTTTTTATTTAATCCTGTTTTTTACGATTGTTCTGTTTGTATACCAGTTTGTCAATTCAGCACTCCGGTTGTAATATGACCAAGCCGTGCAAGCACACTCTTGAGAATGCAACGTATAGTTGTACAGGAGAAAAGCAATCTTGCCTGAAATCAATGGCAACCTTTTGTAGGTCTATGAACATTAATTTAAACTTTAGGTTTACACGGTGCTTTGTTTCCGAAGTACCTGCACTCATGAATATGTCTGTATGCGTCAGTCGCTCAAATCCCCGCGGTTCGCACCGGCAAAGTTCTGCTTTTAAATTTTTATTAAGAAGAAAAGAAAACCTTTTAAAATTGAGGTAAAATATACCAATAACAGTTTGTTAAGGATCAGTTTTTCTGTGAAGCTGCCTTCACTCGAGTGATCACTTCGAGCTGTAAGCCTGAGAAATCACCCCGTAAATGCACACGTTTAATTGCACATCTGTTAATATGTATGCTTACACAGTATTAAAAGACACTCAACAATTACACAGTATTAAAAGACACTCAACAATTAACGTCATTTACCTTCGTTCCCGCGTTTGACTCGTGCTGTAAATCTCTTCCTTGTCTTCACTTCACGTGTTTACGTAGGAGGCGTAATACGTGATGACGCGATACGTGACTCCGCCTCCTCCATTAGAGTATATGGACAAAAAAAGGTTCCAGTTATGACCATTACGCGTAGAATTTCAAAATGAAACCTGCCTAACTTTTGTAAGTAAGCTGTAAGGAATGAGCCTGCCAAATTTCAGCCATCTACCTACACGGGAAGTTGGAGAATTAGTGATGAGTGAGTCAGTCAGTCAGTCAGTGAGTCAGTGAGAGCTTTGCCTTTTATTAATTAGTATAGATCCATACAATGGCTGACCCTGCGCTCTGAGCTCCAGTGGTCATGTGAAAAGACAGATTTCCTTTGGGGATTAAAAAAGTGTGTCAAAATAAAAATAAATAAATAAATAATCACGCTGGCCTAGCTGAGACATTCTTAGGTGAAGACCCATTTTGGTTACACAGCAGGAATCAAAGATGGTGATTGGCTCCTGCAATCAGCGTACAAAATGTAACAGACACCAAAAATGAATGAGGCACTACTAGAAAAATGGTGCAAAAGAACAAATAAACAGACTAACCAACAGGACAAAGTATGGTTTAGTTTGGTTTTATATATTTTCTACTATTAAGGACCTGGATCCCTGGACTGAGTCGGAGTTCCACTATAAGTAGGATTCATTTTGTTTTTGCTGTGATCTCCTGCCGTTTCTTAGATGATTATAATTTGCTGCCGAATTCCCCATTGTGACCAGTGTGTTAGGCCCGCAAAAGTAGACGGCATATGAGAGTGAGCAGGAGAGTCAAGGGTTCAAAACTGGAAAGAGCAGAAAAAGGCACGAGACAAGGAAAAATGAAAGGTGATAGCAAAGGTCGGAACACAAGAGATTTAACAAAAACTGTTCTGTCCACAGCTCAGATAGAGAAGGATGTTTAATGCTGTTGCAGCAAAATCAGGATCGTGACCTTCAAGGACACAACCATGACAGCTATACATGCCCCAGTGACGAGTACCCAGAACGATGGTAAGAATATGAGACAGCAAATAATGGTCAAAACAGACCACAAAATAACACTTAAATTCTAAAACATCTGAGACATCACACCTAACACAGCGCTTGTTTCTAAACTACCATCATGGTCTGCGGACAAATATATTTACCTTCTGTGCACTTAAGTGATCAAACGGGCTGAAGACAAAACAGTTCATTTTCATTTATCATCCAACTTATTCCTGCCTTGCCCTCAATACTGCTGGCATAGGCTGCTACTCCCTGAGACCTTTCAACAGACAAATAAGGTTTCGGAAAGTCAAGGGATCTATCAGCAGTTTCTTATTTTTAATGACTATTTTCCGATATCAAACACTTGTTTTAGTGGATTTGAAGCTCCAGAATTTGAATTTGACGCTTATTTTTGGAAATTTCCCATTGCTTCATTTTTGGAACTCTTCGGCCTGGTCATTCAGGCTCCATAATCACCCCCTGTCTCTGATTGGCTAACTATCTCTCACCCCTTCACCACCTAACAGCTAATGTGGAGTGAGCATACTGGAACCAAAATGGCTGCCGAGGCATCATCCAAGTGGAGGCTGTACATTAGTGGTGGTTGAGGTGGCTCCCCACTCACTGTGTAAAGCACTTTGAGTACCTTGAAAAGCATTATATAAATGTAATGAATTATTATTAATATTTATTATTATTTTGTATTTTTCATGAGCTGGAAGTGGTGGAGTTGAGGGTGCTACAATTTTCGGTCGGAGTAAGGAGGGTGGCCAGGATTAGGAAATGAGGCTATTAGAGGGACAACACAGGTGCGACGGTTTGGTGACCAAGTGAGAGAGATGATATTGAGATGTTTTGGGCCCATGCAGAGGGAAGACGAGAGGTACATCGGGAAAAGAATGTTGAGGATGGAACCGCCAGGCAAGAGATACAGAGGAAAGCCGAAGAAGAGGTTTATGGATGTGGTGAGGGAGGACATGAAGGGAGTTGGTGTGACGGAAAATGATGTAAAAGATGGGAATAGATGGAGATGGATGATGCCACCCTAAATGGGAGTGGCTGAAAGAAGAAGATGGTCGCCACCACAATTGATTCTTGTAGTTACTAGTGCTTACCAGGAGCATGTCCTCTAAGGTCATGGGGTAATGACCCAATGGGATAAAAGGTCATCCAGGAATTCCCTTCCTTATCCGAGCTGCGGCTTCAAATCGCTCTCACTATTAACGTCTTCTGGTCCTAACTATTTGCTCTGAATTTTTGACCACGGTTTTTTGTCTTCTCCCCCTCGTGTTTTTGATCCTCTTTCTGTTAACTCGCCCGTCTTCCATTCCACTTGCAAACTGAGCCTGTGCGTAGACATTGCATTACTCTCGTATAATTTAGCAATACCAAGGAAACCAACAATGTAATCGCAGACTTAGTGAGGAAAACAGACAACCCGACGAAACGTAACATGAAGAGGACACGCAAAATCTGTACGGAAATCGAGAAACTAAAAACTTTGACCCTCCAGTTCTGTAAGACATCCACGCTGTCCCTTGGGCAGACTCGTTTTTAGAAACATTAGAACGGAAAAATTTTCCATTTCTAGCCCTATCAGTGTCTGAGATATACTGTTCACCATTCGACTGGAACTCGGTGTGCTGACGCAGCCACACCTATGGGACAGGAAGGACGTTGGCAGCAGGGCGTATGACTTCATTAGGATATCTGGTGCCAGGCTTTGGAGTAGCGTGTCACTCATTCTCCTAGAATTTCTTTCTTAAGGAAAAAGTATCAAGAGAAAAGAATGCACAGTTGGCAATTCAAAGTGAGGTGCCAAATTGAACAAATCTTTTTCAAAACAAGTCTGAATGTATCTTCTTGGCACGAATCCCAGAAGTTAAAGTCTGCCTTAAAGATGGGACCGATTCTAAAATATAATCAGACAGGCACCTCAGTTCGGATTTTTACACGACGACAGACACAGCTTGACATTAGTGAGGCAGCGTTTAATCTAAAATCATGAAAATTGCTATACATTGTGACCAGTAGGGGGCATTGCAGCACCCCGAACCCCCAAAACACAACTGCATAGACTCAAGTCCCAGGGGAAAATGCAAGATGTATTAAAAAAATACCTTATAATGGCTTCCTTCTGATGATGGCACACTGCAGTGGGTTGGCACCCTGCCCAGGATTGGTTCCTGCCTTGTGCCCTGTGTTGGCTGGGATTGGCTCCAGCAGACCCCCGTGACCCTGTGTTCGGATTCAGTGGGTTGGAAAATGGATGGATGGATGGATGATGATGGCACAAGCACAATTCTTTCTTTCTTTCTTTCTTTCTTTCTTTCTTTCTTTCTTTCTTTCTTTCTTTCTTTCTTTCTTTCTTTCTTTCTTTCTTTCTTTCTTTCTTCTCCTCCACACCTCCCTTTTAGGCATTGTCCGTCCTTCACACCCGACTCCACCTCACCTGCATGAGGTCGAGGGGCTTTTTTTATCCTGGACTCGGAAGTGCTTCTGGTGCCAGGGCAAAGCCCACTGGAAGTACTTCAGGGTCAAATGGAAGCTAAGCCTGTTCGGGTCCGGCCACTACTTGGGTGGGAGACCATCTGGGAAAAAGCTTGGGTTGCTGCTGGCAAAGGGTTTGGTGAGGCCAGCAGGGGGCGCTTACGTGGACCGAATGTGGATCCCAGTGCAGTGATGGGGACACCGTGCTGTTAAAATGGTGCCATCCTTCAGACGAGAGGTAAAATCGAGGTCCTGACTCTCTGTGGTCATAAAAGATCCCTGGGCATCTTTCGTAAACAGAATTCCAATGTCCTGGATAAATTGCCCACCTCAGCCTGGTCATTCTGGCCCCCCTAATCACTCCCTGTTTCTAATTGGCTCTCTCTCTCACCCCTTTACCACCTAACAACTAATCTGTTGTGAGTGTCCTGGTGCTAAATGGCCTGAATGTGGATCCCAAATGCCCCCAGTGCTGTGATGGTGACACAGAGCTGTAGTAACTGGTGCCATCCTTCGGATGAGACGTAAAAACCGTAGTCCTGACTCTCTGTGGGCATTAAATCTCGATGGGAATCCTTTGTAAAGAGTAGGAGGTATCCCAATGTCCAGGTTAAACTGCCCACCATGGCCTGGTACTTCTAATCACCCTCTGTGTCTAATTGGCACTCTCTCTCACCTCTTCACCACCTAACAGCTCAGGTGTGGTGAGTGTACTGGAGACAAAATGGCTGCGATCATATCATTCAGGCGGGAGCTGCACATTAGTGGTGGTTGAAGTGGCACCCGACTCACAATGTAAAGTGCTTTGAGTAGTGAGAGAAGCGCTATATAAATGTAAAGAATTATTATTATTATTTTGTTTTCTCGCTTTTCTCATTAGGCCTACCCATGAATTCTTGTGCTTATGTTATGTCTTAGCAGAGCCCCCTTTGGGACAGATAAATATTCACTGGATTTGTATAAATAACCAATAGAGTGTTTATGCCATAATGAGTGAACAGAAGACATATTCAGTTATATACTACACGTTGTGACCAGTAGGGGGCGCTGCACCACCCCACACCAGAGACACAAGTCCCGGGTGCAAAAACGTAAGGTTTATTATTATAAATTACCTTAAATAAATGTAACAAATTGTTATTAATTATTATTATTATTACTAAATGGAAGCCCCACAAAGTAGGGATCGCTAAATCCTTAAAGCTCGCCGTGGCGGCCCCCATGGAAACCAATAGAAAGCTGCCCCACGGGACTACAGGTCCCAACATGCCCTGCAGGTACCGAGGGATGCTACCATCTAGTGTATCAGGGAGGCATGCGGTCTTGATGGGTTCTTTCCCCCTGTCAATGCATCACACTGGCCTTCTGGCTGGGTAAGGGTCTTTAGTGCATCCATCTGCCGAGAAGACAACGTGCCAACCATTAGTTTGGCATTCATTATCAGTCTTTGGGAACGGACAGGGAACATCTTGCCCTTCTATATTCCCCGTCACTGCAATGGCCTCTTGGTCAGATAAATAACCCGAACCCATCCTGATAAGGACGCCAGTGTATGCCATGCCACCCAAATACACAAATACAGTAAATAATTATGTATGAGGACCATAAAACTAGACAGTGAACTTGAGGTTGAGATATCAGTAAGACACGCAGAGACTCGAGCTGAGACCGTGTTGTCCTCAGGAGGGAATCACAGGAACAGCTGTGTACCATTGGCATGGCACTGATAAAGAGGACCCCTGGCATTGGATGGTGGAGCCCAGTGAGGAGGTGTACAGAGAGAACAGTGGAGGACCTAGCACTGGCCCATTGTGCAGCATGTCATGTCTAACCTGCTTAATCCAGATTAGGGTCACCGGGGGGTGGGGGGGTTCAAGGTGGGAACAAACCGCAAACGGGACGTCAGTCCGAACAGACACTCAGTTCACAAACCGTAATCTGGCTGTGCTGTTTATGTGGTCTGCATCTTGCAGTGTGGCCTCTGTGTTTGTGTTCATGAAGTCTTCATGAAGCTCGCCGGGATGAGGCCGAGTGGCTCCTTTAATCGTTTTATCTAAGCACCCTGAGCATGGGAAAGGTGCTATATAAATAAATGATATTCTTCTTCTTCTTATCATTATTATTATTATTATTATTATTATTACTAGGTTGATAAAGACAGGGATGCGTGGTAGATTGTGTGATATTGGGGGGTTCGCGGCTCAGAATAACAGTCCAGTTTCAAATCTATAATCACCGCACTCGCGGCTTAAAGGGGGGGTATGGTTGTGTGGGCGACGTGGTTCCTGGGCGCAATGTGGACTTGGGTGTTTCCACACTGAAGTTCACAGGTCTCGGATCGCCCATGTTCGTGACTGACGCTAATCACCACGTCCCCATTCTATATAGTAGGAGCGCAAGTGCGGAGCAAGGAAAGAAAAAAGAAACTGAAAGAAAATAACGGACATTAAGGGAGAAGAAGGCAGGAAGCGAAAGAGCCGGTGTGTGAGGCTCGCTGTAATAACGACAGGCAGCTGGGAGAAAAGCCCCTTAGTGGAGTGTCTGGCCGACTACTCGGTAGGCAGAAAGAAGTGCTGAGTGCTTAAGAGGAGCAGGAGTGACCGGAAGGTGGTGTGGCTCGCTGCAGGAGTCGGAGACTTGGGAAGTTGAAGACCCAGTGTGAGCGTCCTGGTCGCTGGGGAACCCGAGTCTAGGTCTGGAGGAGCCGAACAAAGCCAGGGATCGGGAAGCTACCAGACCAGCAGAAGCAGAAGGTCAGCTGCAGGTAGGGCAACTCCCCTGGTGCAGGGTCCAGATGGGAGAAGCAGGGGAGTCGCCAGGGGAAGCTGATGGGATTAGCGATCCCTACTTTGTGGGGCTTCCATTTAGTAATAATAATGATTTGTTACATTTATATAAGGTAATTTATAATAATAAACCTTACGTTTTTGCACCCGGGACTTGTATGTGGGGTGTGGGGTGGTGCAGCAGTGGTGTGAATTTCCCCTTGGGATTAATAAAGTATCTATCTATCTATCTATCTATCTATCTATCTATCTATCTATCTATCTATCTATCTATCTATCTATCTATCTATCTATCTATCTATCTATCTATCTATCTATCTATCTATCTATCATACTAATATGTCTTTCATGTCAATTTATGTACATTTTTAATCTTGCCTACTACGCTATCTATCTATCTATCTATCTATCTATCTATCTATCTATCTATCTATCTATCTATCTATCTATCTATCTATCTATCTATCTATCTATCTATCTATCTATCTATCGGTCACAACGTGTAGTATATAACTGAATATGTCTTCTCTTCACTCATTATGGCATAAACACTCTATTGGTTATTTATACAAATCCAGTGAATATTTATCTGTCCCAAAGGGGGCTCTGCTAAGACATAACATAAGCACAAGAATTCATGGGTAATGAGAAAAGCGAGAAAACAAAATAATAATAATAATTCTTTACATTTATATAGCACTTCTCTTACTACTCAAAGCACTTTACGTCGTGAGTCGGGTGCCACTTCAACCACCACTAATGTGCAGCACCCGCCTGAATGATATGATGGCAGCCATTGTGGCTACAGTACACTCACCACACATGAACTGTTAGGTGGTGAAGGGGTGAGAGAGAGTGCCAATTAGACACAGGGGGTGATTAGAATAACCATGCCATGGTGGGCAGTTTAACCTGGACATTGGGATATCTCCTACTCTTTGGAAAGGATGCTCATCAAGATTTAATGACCACAGAGAGTCAGGACTACAGTTTTTACGTCTCATCTGACGGATGGCACCGATTTCTATGACTCTGTGTCCCCGTCACAGCACTGGGGGCATTTGGGATCCACATTCAGGCCACAGGGTAAGCGCCCCTTGCTGGTCTCACCATCACCTCTTCAGGCAGCAACCCAAGCTTGTCCTAAATGGTCTCCCAGGCCCGAACAGGCTCAGGGTCAGGTTGGACAACCTCTTCTGAAGTGCAGGTGGTATGGCTGATGACTGCATGACAACTATGGAAAGGTGCTTAAACTAAACTGCTGCTTTTATTTCACAAGGTAACTGCCACCTGGTGGTCTCAAAAACCTCCTGCTGCAGCTGCCCAAGTATTTTCCAAGATGGTCTCCCATCCAAGTACTGGCTGGACCTAAACAGGCTCAGCATCAGGTGGACGACCAGTTTTGAAATATTAATAAAGGACGGTAAAGTGAACGGTTTGTCATGCGTTTACGGCAAAGTGATCAAAAAACCAAGAGACAGCCACCATAACGGCAGAAAGGAAAAGAAGAAGAGCAGCAACATCTGCTGATACACTGAATCACACTGACGAGCGAGAAGTAATCGCGAGTCCAGAGCATCTGAGCAGCAGGCCAACACCACGGCTCACAGCCAAGCATGCCAAAGTCCAGGATCAAAATTGCAAGAACAGCCAAGAGACAGACATGCACGGTGACAATCGAGAAGATGGTGTGAACGCTAGGTGGCACTGTTGCCCCTTTAAACCCAACAGGCAGACTCTCAGGGCACAGGGGTAAAAGCACTCCAAAGTATGTTAATTCTTCTTTCCTCCTTTTTAGTGCCTCCAAGCACCACAGCCACAATAAACACAAGTAAATCAATATTAATAATCACAATTCTCTCTCCTTCACACCTCCCAGCAATCATTGTCCACCTCCTCCCGACTCCGGCTCGCCTTCTGGGCTCTTCCTTCCACGTGACTTACCAGCACATCCCGGTCAGATGGAGGACTTGAATTTTCTTCAGCCCGGATGTACTCTGGAGCTTCCGTCCTCGTGACCTGGGAGTACTTCTGGGCTATGGATGAGATATAACTCCTCCGGTCCTCTGGCAGCGCCCCCTGGCAGCACCCATGGTACCCAACAGGGCTGTGGTCTTACACTACATGTCCCATAGTGCCCTGCGGGAATCCGGGGCACCACTGCAGTCCAGGGGAGCTGCCATCTAGCGTTTTGGGGGAGGCAGTGTTCTTGAAAAGCTGCTTTCCTCCATCCTTCCACCGTGGGGGCGTCCCGGCCGAGACATTGGTCAATATGAAAGCACTGCTTTTACATCTTTACGCTGAGGTTTCTTTGAAGACCACTACTTAGCAAAGTCACATGACGGTGGGCTCAATGTCATGCTGTACTTTTCAATGTTGAAAACAAAAGAACATGCTGCCAAAATGGAAGAGTTTCACTAATTCAAGATGAGTCACCCAAAGTAATAAAATCCAATATAATCATGACTTCTACTTCAGAGAAAATGAACAAAATTAACTATTGTAAGAGATAGATAGATAGATAGATAGATAGATAGATAGATAGATAGATAGATAGATAGATAGATAGATAGATAGATAGATAGATATGAAAGGCGCTATATAAGATAGATAGATAGATAGATAGATAGATAGATAGATAGATAGATAGATAGATAGATAGATAGATAGATAGATAGATAGATAGATAGATAGATAGATAGATAGATAGATAGATAGATAGTGTGAAGGACAGCCGGGTCCCATGCCCGGCAGGGACGGCCCTGCCACATCTGTTCCGGGGGAGCCACCATGGGCAGCTCAGTACCTCCCCCGGGACGCTTGGTGGCAGCCTCCCTGGTGGACGATGATTCCCCATCCTGGCGCAAGGCTCCATGGGAGATGGAGTCCTCCACAGCCTGGTTGGGGGCTTGGATGGCCGCCAGGGGGAGCTGCATGGACTTTCCAGCCCAGCTGGTCGACTCGTCAGCCCCACCTGGAAGGTCAATTAGGACCAGGTAATCAAGCACCTGGAACGCTTCCAGGTGGGGTATAAAAAAGGCCAGCCACCACCACTCGAGAGAACCAGAGTTGGGAGGAGGAGGACTAAGCCTGAGGAGGAGTGGTGGTAAAGGGAAAAGAGAGAAAGAGTGTGTTATTGTGTGGTGGAGAAAGAAGTGTTTGGGACTGTGTTGGGCCTGTGGGACATGGGGAAGGCGTGCCCCACGGCTGAAGAAGTAATAAAAGACTGTTTATTAAGTACGTGCCTCTGCCTGAGTCTGTGCCGGGTCGGGCGCTATATAGCGCTCATTTTACAATAGATAGATAGATAGATAGATAGATAGATAGATAGATAGATAGATAGATAGATAGATAGATAGATAGATAGATAGATAGATAGATAGATAGATAGATAGATAGATAGATAGATAGATAGTGTAGTAGGCAAGATTATAGATAGATAGATAGATAGATAGATAGATAGATAGATAGATAGATAGATAGATAGATAGATAGATAGATAGATAGATAGATAGATAGATAGATAGATAGATAGATAGATAGATAGATAGATAGTGTAGTAGGCAAGATTATAAATTCAGATAGATAGATAGATAGATAGATAGATAGATAGATAGATAGATAGATAGATAGATAGATAGATAGATAGATAGATAGATTATTAATCCCAAGGGGAAATTCAGATAAGACCATGATAAATATTTGGGGGACCACCACGTCAACCCCATATAACTGAACGGCTGAAAAATAAAAGAAAACACACAACGACTGCAAAGATTCAAGTTCATGACAGAACTGATTCAATATGGTTTTCAGTCCAGGTGGCCGGAGCCCGGAAGTGACGACTGTAATGATAAAGTCGGGGATCATCCGATTTGTAGACAGAAGAAGAGAAAAGGCATTAGGACACAGCGCCAACCCCTGGAGCGACAGGGGATTACAATCACTAGAGCCCTTAACTGTCCCCTGTGTGCCCACGTGTGACACTATCAAGCGTAGGTTGTTACGTTTTGTGATGGGCTGGTGGCTTCCAGGTCCCTTACCAGATAAAGGAGTGAGAATGAAGGAAGGAAGACCATTTCCTGCCTCAGCCAGGAGCTTGACAGAAGATGACAATGTAGAAGGAAATACGCTAACATCGTGGCCGAGGAGTACCAAAAAATTGGGAGGTCAATACATTAGACATACAGGGTAACTAATACGAACTGTTGACTCCCCCAACAGGTTATCTCTGACATATGGTACCCATACGGGCAGCCACAGGGTGTATGCTGGGAATTGTAGTCCCCTGCTGAGTTCCAAGGGTGCCACCAGGTGGATACTGCAGTGATCTGTGGTTCCCTACTTTGTGAGATTTCTGCCTGACCGAGAAGTTCTTACTACGGGGAATTCTCTGGCACCGGAAGTACTCCTGGGTCTTCAATAAAAGGAGCCACTTTGCGAATTGGTGGCGGGTGCAGAGGATGGACAAAGTTCACCTGGGATGAGAGGGGTAAAAATAAAAAGAGAAGAAGAAAGAATTGCATTGCGCTCGTGTTTAGCTGTAACTGTGTGAGGAAACCTGTTGAAGGCTTTCGGATTGTTATCAAACCTTAGAGACCACCAGGGGGCATTGCAGCACCCCAAAACCCCCAACACAATGGTACGGACACAGGTTTCAGTGAGAACAAAGGGTTTAATTGTGTGAAACTCTTACACACACACATATGTTTCCAGGACTTAACTCAGACCTTTCTCCTCCGCTCCCCCAGGTAAGCTTTGTCTTCCTCCTTCCGACTCCGGCCCCTATCCTGACGCAGGCTGCTCCTTCAATATAAAACTTGGGAGCACTTCCATGGTCCTGAAACAAAGGAGGGCTCCCTAATAAAGCAGCAGCACCCACAGAACCCATCAGGGCTGACATAAAGAACTACAATTCCCATGATGCCATGTGGGTATCTGCAGGAGCACTATAACCCAGGGATGCCGTTACCTTGCATGTCGGTGGGGGATGACAATGACCTGAAAATATTTCCTTCTGTGATGCTGGCATCCCGGCCGGGTAAGGATCCCAGTTCAGCTCTCACATTTTGCATTTGAACCCAGCACCTGTGTCTGTGCGGCTCTGTGGCGCCCCCTACAGGTCACAGTTTGTAAACATCAAATTTGGTAGCATTTTACTTTAAAGACTTATGTTTTACTAATTATGAACCAGCAGCAAAGACAAAATCGTATCATTTAAAAAAAATGAATCAAAGCTAATTATTGAGACGACCATTACAGAAAGAAAGAAGGATGTTTGGGAGAATTCAAGCCACTTGCCTCTCTCAAGGACGATAGAGCTGAAGCTTCGGGAAAAATGGCGCCCGTTCCAACTTATTGCCTGGCAGCTTTAATATAATGAAGCATTTAAATGTGATATTTGGATGGCACTCAAGCCCACCAGTGCTTTTATTTCAAACCGAAAACAGCTCTGCGGCGAATCAACAGAAAAGGACTCAGGTAGTTAAACCTCCAGAAATATGAAGACGGATAATCTGAGGGCACACAAACAGGAATGTTAATAAAGAAGAGGGACGGTCCCACAGTAGATGCGTATTTTTTTTTCTTTCTATGTTTTATTTTTTATTTCCCTTTCCTTCTAATTGCCTTCCTGACTGCTTACATATGTTTGTGTTTTTGCCATTTCTGAAGCTTAAATGTCGGCTTTCACCCTCCCTGCCAAAGCTTTATTTTCCTAGTTTTCATTTTTCAATACCCTTGGACTAAGCAAACTGCAAATTTCCGACAGACATGCAGCATCCTGGAAACTCTCAAAAAATTACGTGAGGAGAGAAATGAGTTGGGGGGGGGGGGGGACAATTGCTTTTTGCGGTTTACTTTTTCCAGACTCCATACCTGCTTTAGATCATCATCACCTAATAGCTTTACTGATTACCTAGGCTGAAAGCCACTTATTCTTCAGGCAAGGGTCGGCGTTTCAAAAGTCTTAAAATATCAGCGGCGTGGCGGCTATTACACAATCCAAATATGAATCAGAGATGTGATTTTTTTTTTGTAAAATAAACAACCATTAAATACAAACACTTTGTCCTAAAAATCTGAAGACGAGAAGGCACATATGGAATATATCATTAATGGAGCCCGTTAATAAATTTAGTGCATATCATAAATATCAAGTGTGGTTCACACTGGCATGCACGGCGTGTGTTTTCTCAACCATGTGAAAAATGGCAGATAAGGCATAAAAATGCCTGAATTTTAACATGTGGTGCATGCCCGACCGTAAATTTTTCTCTTTTTATTTCTAATTGGGATTTATTTATTCAGTATAAGAGACGGCCGGACCCCCCTGATCTGGAATGATGGGGGAAGGCAGCTTTTTTAGAGCACTGCATCCCCCTTCCCCTGGAGAGTAGCGGTACCCCAGATTCCCACAGGGCATCCTGGGACTTGGAGTTCAGTAGCTCAGCCCTGTTGGGTGCCATGGGTACCTGGCCAGGGGGTCCTGTGGAAGGACCTGGAGAGCCCGGACGTACTAGTGAGTCATGAGGATGGAAATCCAGAAGTACTTCCGGGCTGATTAAAGGACTTTAGTTCTCCGTCTGACCCGGACGTGCTAACAAGTCAAGTGGACGGAAGAGCAGAAGCACTTCCGGGTCGAAGCATATATAAAGGACTGCTGTGAACTCTGCAGGGGAGCCAGAGTCGGGAGGTAGTACAATAATACAATACACAATACAATTTATTTTTGTATAGTAGCCCAAAATCACACAAGAAGTGCCACAATGGGCTTTAACAGGCCCTGCCTCTTGACAGCCCCCAGCCTTGACTATCTAAGGAGACAAGGAAAAAATAGAAGAAACCTTGGGAAAGGCAGTTGAAAAAGAGACCCCTTTCCAGGTAGGTTGGGCATGCAGTGGGTGTCAAATAGAAGGGGGTCAATACAATACAATACACAGAACTGAACGCATCCTCAATACAGTATAAAAATAAAAAAATACGGAGCAGAATTTAACAGTAGATGATATCACAAAACATGATTTGGATTTGTTTAGAGTCCTGGAGACCTCAGCCATCAAGCTGCCTCCCCCATTTGGCCAGTGCTGGGCCAGCCAATCCAATGACAGGACCCCTCTACCCCACGATTCCTGCGATCCTCCATCAGAGACGACTTTACCTTAGGCTTGCTAAACAACTTGACAGGTGGGCTGTGAGTTTGAGTACCGAAAAGAGAAACAGAACAGGTGAGGATTAGTAATAAATTCTAACTATCATGTTACTTATGTTTTAGTGCTATTAACTAACAGCAGAGATGCAGTCTGTACAGTTAATCAGCAGCTCTAGTCAGGGTGTGCTAAACTGAAATTGTGAGTCTACAGCCTGAGACTGAAGGGGCATCTCTTATAGTAGCAGGCAGACCATTCCACAGTTTAGGGGCCCTGTAACTAAAAGCTTGACCCCCCACTGTTATTTTATTAACCCTTGGAACCATAAGCAGACCGGCATCTTGAGATCTTAATGTGCGCTCTGGTTTGTAAGTCATGTTAAGTTCAGACAAGTAAGCCGGACCTGTAATGCTTTATACGTTAAAAATGGATTTTGAAATCTGCCCTAAACTTAACCAGGAGCGAGTGTAAGGATTTAAGAACTGGAGTGATGTGTTCGTATTTTCTTGTTCTTGTAATAATTCTTGCAGCAGTATTTTGGATTAACTGGAGACTGTATAGAGAACAGTTTGAACATCCAGTGAACACCACATTGCAGTAATCAATCCTACTAGAAATAAATGCATGAATTAATATCTCAGAATCCTGTTTATTAAGAAAGCGCCTTAATTTCCCAACATTTTTAAGATGGAAGAAACATGATTTGGACAACTTTGTAATATGTGCTTTAAATGACATGCTAGAGTCAAAGATAACTCCTAGATTGAGGCCTGATTCAGTAAAATTAATGGGGAGTCCAACTGAGTTAAATGATGTCAAGATATTGTTATGATCAGCGTCATTCCCTCCAACAATTAACATCTCTAGTAGACAACTGGGAGGTGTGGAGGAGATAAAGAGAAGATTTGTGATTGTGCTATTTGATTATTTGTAGCTGTGGTGCTTAGGGGCACAGTACAAGAAGAACAAAGAATTCAAATACTTCTTGGTGCTTTCAAATGGTGTCCTGAGTGTCTGTCTGTTGGGTTTTAAGGGGCAACAGTGCCACCTAGCGTTCAAATCAGATATAGGCCAAACTGCTATTGCCTATTACAGAATTTCCCAAATGGAATGAGATTATCATTGACAAGATGTTAAATAAACTTCCAAACGGCATTGAGTACGCATGGCAGTAGGATGGCACAGTGGGTTGAGCTTCTGCCTCCTCTTTCCATCTTTTAGGTGCAGATTACGTCCGTGTGGCATTTGCACGACTCTGACTTCCATTCTGCATCCCAGAGACACGTAGGACCTTCACTTGACCTTTTCCTCGTTTCCTGATATCCACAAACGGTTTTCTGACGTTTGTTAACCCTTTATGCTATTTCTTTAAGAGAAATGCTATGTTACCCGAAAATTATTCTTTCACATTCGTCAATATAAATAATCAGTCTGAAGAACCAAGCAGGAGGAAGCTTGTTCAATGCGTCCTTGTCTTCATGAAGAGGGAGCACTGTGTTACAGCAGTCTACTTAGGGACAGTGCCCTTAGCCGAGGATGTCACAGAATAACGCCAGAGATTCAAATTATTTGCATAACAAGCGCTGAATTAATCCAGATGTTTACTCTGACTGGTTAAAAGCCACGAGATGTTTTCAGAGAGCATAGCCAGCTTACATTCCCAAAATAAGAGTCTCCTTCCACTACACTCTTGTCCTGTTTCTCTTAACATTTCTTAAGTTCAGCTCTTAACCGTCTTCTATGAAATTTTCTGTGTACGCGGCAACTGTATATAGGACATTCAGCCACTTCTTAAACCTCCCAGTTCATTTTATCTCCTTGCTTCTCACACACCCTTCATCGTTTTTTCAAATAATGTTTTGCTTAACACCCTTTATGCTAGTTCTATGATAAATTCTATATTCAACGTGGAAATCATATCAAAGCACTTCATATGCTGTATTACATTACCCCTAAAGAACTGCATTATTCTCTCATACCTTCCAGTCACAATCTCAGGCTCAAGACTCACAACTTCAGTTTAGCATACCCTGACTAGAGCTGCTGTGCATACTGCATCTCTGCTGTTAGTCATTTGCACTAAAATAAAACAAATACATTTATAAACTGTTACTAACCCTCTTCTATTCTATTTGTCTCCTCAGTATCCGGATGTAGAACTTGGTGCCACTGGTCTACTACCAGGCTACTCTCCTACCTGTGAAAAAGTCATGTCAGGTAATCATCACAAGGAAACATTCTCTCATCAGACTGGAAGGCCAGCACAGACTCCAGTATAGAAAACCCAGAAATAGGTAGGCAGCCAGTTGGCTGAGGTCTCCAGGACTATTTTTTTTTTCTTGTATGACTTTAGTCTCCAACGTTGTCAACTGCCCATAGCTCACCAGCTTAACTAATGGACAGATATTTGTGTTTAATAAGTTTCTTCCTTATTGTCTGTGTGTTTTAACAAATCTACATTTGCACTCATCGGTCACTTTATTAGGTACACCCGTTCAACTGCTTGTTAATGCAGATATCCAATCAGCCAATCACATGGCAGTAACTCAATGTAGACCTTGTCAAGAAGATCTGCTGAAGTTCAAACTGAGCATCAGAATGAGGAAGAAAGGGGACTGATTGACTTTGAACGTGGCATGGCTGTTAGTGCCAGACGGGCTGCTCTGATCTACTGAGATTTTCATGCACAACCATCTCTAGGGTTTACTGAGAATGATCTGAAAAAGGGAAAACATCCACTGGGCGGCAGTTCTCTGGGTGAAAATGCTTCGTTGATGCCAGACGTTGGAGGAGAATGGCCAGACTGGTTCAAACTGATAGAAAGTTAACAGTAACTCAAATAAGCACTCGTTACAACCGAAGAGCATCTCTGAACACGCAACACGCTGAACCTTGAACCAGGTGGGGGGCTACAGCAGCAGGAGACCACACTGGGTGCTGCTCCTGTCAGCTAAGAACAGGCAACTGAGGCTACAATTCACACCAAAATTGGACAACAGAAGACTGGAAAAATGTTGCCTGGTCTGATGAGTCTCAATTTCTGCTGCGACATGCAGATGGTAGGGTTAGAATTTGGCATCAACAATATGAAAGCGTGGATCCATCCTGCCTTGTATCAATGGTTTAGGCTGATGCTGGTGGTGGTCTAATGATGTGGGGGGATATTTTCTTGGCACACTTTGGGCCCCTAAGTACGAGCTGAGCATCGTTTAAACACCACGGCCTACCTGAGTGTTGTTGCTGACCATGTCCATCCCTTTATTACCACAGTGTTCCCATCTTCTGATGGCTCCTTCCATCAGAATAACGTGCCATGTCACAAAGCTCAGATCATCTCAGACTGGTTTCTTGAACACGACAAGGAGTCCACTGGACTCCAATGGCCTCCACAGTCAGCAGATCTCAATCCAGTAGAGCACCTTTGGGTTGTGGTGGAACGGAAGATTCGTGTCCTGGATGTGCAGCTGACAAATCTGCAGCAACAGTGTGAGGCTATCAGATCAATATGGAGAAAAATCACTGAGGAATGTTGCCAGCACCTTGTTGAATCCATGGCAGTTCTGAAGGTAAAAGGGGGTCCAACCCGATTATAGCAACGTGTACCTAGTAAAGTGGCCGGTGAGTGTATATATGTGCCTGTTCTGTATTTAGTAATTAATTTAATCCACACTTGTATTTTAATGAGTGTATATACAGTTAGGTCCATAAATATCTGGACAGAGACAACTTTTTTCTAATTTTGGTTCTTTACATTACCACAATGAATTTTAAATGAAACAACTCAGATGCAGTTGAAGTGCAGACTTTCAGCTTTAATTCAGTGGGGTGAACAAAACGATTACATAAAAATGTGAGGCAACTAAAGCATTTCTTGAACACAATCCCTTCATTTCAGGGGCTCAAAAGTAATTGGACAAATGAAATAACTGGAAATCAAATGTTCATTTCTAATACTTGGTTGAAAACCCTTTGCTGGCAATGACAGCCTGAAGTCTTGAACTCCTGGACATCACCAGATGTTGGGTTTCCTCCTTTTTAATGCTCTGCCAGGCCTTTACTGCAGCGGCTTTCAGTTGCTGTTTGTTTGTGGGCCTTTCTGTCTGAAGTTTAGTCTTCAACAAGTGAAATGCCTGCTCAATTGGGTTAAGATCAGGTGACTGACTTGGCCATTCAAGAATTTTCCACTTCTTTGCTTTAATAAACTCCTGGGTTGCTTTGGCTGTATGTTTTGGGTCATTGTCCATCTGTATCATGAATCAATGTGACTGCTGTATTTAGCTGGATTTGAGCAGACAGTATGTCTCTGAACACCTCAGAATTCATTTGGCTGCTTCTGTCCTGTGTCACATCATCAATAAACACGAGTGTCCCAGTGCCACTGGCAGCCATGCACGCCCAAGCCATCACACTGCCTCCACCGTGTTTTACAGATGATGTGCTATGCTTTGGATAATGAGCTGTTCCACGCCTTCTCCATACTTTTTTCTTGCCATCATTCTGGTAGAGGTTGATCTTTGTTTCATCTGTCCAAAGAATGTTTTTCCTGAACTTTTAGATGTTCTTTAGCAAAGTCCAATCTAGCCTTTCTATTCTTGACGCTTACGAGGTATGAGTGACTTGCACCTTGCAGTGCACCCTCTGTATTTACTTTCATGCAGTCTTCTCCTTATGGTAGACTTGGATATCGATACGCCGACCCCCTGGAGAGTGTTGTTCACTTGGTTGGTTGTTGTGAAGGGGTTTCTCTTCACCATGGAAATGATTCTGCGATCATCCACCACTGTTGTCTTCCGTGGACGTCCAGGTCTTTTTGCGTTGCTGAATTCACCAGTGCTTGCTTTCTTTCTCAGGATGTACCAAACTGTAGATTTTGCCACTCGTAATGTTGTAGCAATTTCTCAGATGGGTTTTTTCTGTTTTCACAGTTTAAGGATGGCTTCTTTCACCTGCATGGAGAGCTCCTTTGGCCGCATGTTGTCTGTTCACAGCAAAATCTTCCACATGCAAGCACCACACCTCAAATCAACTCCAGGCCTTTTATCTGCTTAATTGATAAGGACGTAACAACGGACTTGACCACACCTGCCCATGAAATAGCCAAAGAGTCAATTGTCCAATTACTTTTGAGCCCCTGAAATGAAGGGATTGTGTTCAAAAAATGCTTTAGTTGCCTCACATTTTTATGTAATCGTTTTGTTCACCCCACTGAATTAAAGCTGAAAGTCTGCACTTCAACTGCATCGGAGTTGTTTCATTTAAAATTCATTGTGGTAACGTACAGAACCAAAATGAGAAAAAAGTTGTCACTGTCCAAATATTTATGGACCTAACTGTATGTTCCCGTTCTGTATTTAGTAATTAATTTAATCTACACTTGTATTTTAATGAGTCTATATATGTTCCCGTTCTGTATTTAGTAATTAGTATAATCCACACTTATATTTTAATGAGTGTATATAAGTGCCAGTTCTGTATTTAGTAATTAGTATAATCCACACTTATATTTTAATGAGTGTATATATGTGCCCGTTCTGTATTTAGTAGTTAGTATAATCCACACTTGAATTTTAAGCCTGCCCTGCACTCAGTTAAGAGCGATAATCAAAAACATCCCATGAATGTGATTGTATTGTAATGGATGGCACGGCGGGTTGTGCCGCTGCCCGTCTTTGCGCCTGGGTCCAGTCGCTGTCGGTCGGCGTGGTGTTTTCATGTTCTCTCTGTGTCTCCTTAGGTTTTCCTTTCCTCCTTGACCCTGGTCTGGATTAAGCAGGTTAGTAAATGGCGTGACCAGGTATTCACTACACTGCTGCATGCTGGGTATTCAGGGTCTGTTGTGAGTTTACAGCAGTCGGAATCTTCCAGGACAAGCCAAGTTTATGTCAAGTAGCAATGGATATGTTTGAAAGCGAGAAGTAAACACACCGATATAAAAATGAGGCATCATGGACAGTCGTTGACATGGCTGTTTTTTTAGCTTTCACCACTAACACCTGCCATGAGCCAAACCCACTCTGATGTTTCGTAGCACCTCAGGTGCCACGGCAGACTGCCAACGTGTAAATTAAATTCTTTACATTTTTGGTTTTTTTACATTCAAATGCAATCAGTCACTTTCTAAACTTCATTCAATCAAAGATTAAAAAAATAGTGTGAGAGTCATCTGTTGTGTGGCTACAGAAACGTCAGTTAGAACGAGCAGATGAGTGACAGATGAGACATCCTCCATTCAGACGAAGCAGATGATGTGTTTATTTTTGCTTCATTACTCCGCTGCCATCCTAAACCCACCTTACTCAGCCAGTGGATACACGGTGTGAAGTGCCATTTACTGGGGGTGGGCACTGGGCTCCCACCGTCTGGTGTCTTCCATAACATGACAACTTACTTCATAGTCTTATTTAAGAATGTCCGCACACATGGACACATCTGTTGGTCCCTGTCCAGCTCACTGACAAAGTGTTGTATGCCCCCTGAAAAGTGATGAAATGACAAGCAATTGTCCCCTGCGTACCTGCAAGCCTTTGACACGTCACCCAGTAAAGCAAAGCAAGTGTGACAGGAGATCAGGTGTTGCTTATTCTACAAAGATCTTCTAAAATGGCCTGCACACATTTGGTGGGACCCCCCAGTCAAGATCCTCAATAACTGGATTTGTCAAACTTGCTGTCTTCTTGAATTCGCATCCCACACGTTTGTCGTGCAAACGGCCATTCAGCCGATTGAAATGGAAAAAAGTCGTCACTCTGCTGTGCGGTGTCATCGTGTTTCCCATACTGAACATGGACCTGAGAAAGCAATGGAGAGAGTCGTCCGAGGAGATCAGAAAGACAAAAGCAAAGGCTACAAGACCACCTTCAAGCATTGTGAGGTTCCTGTGACAACAGTTCAAGTATTATGAAGAAACTGAAGGACCAGGCAACTGTGGCCGACCCCAGAATGGGCAGAAGGATAGCGAGAATGGCAGCCAAAAAGCCGAGGACAACTTCCAAAGAGATACAAGCCGAACTCCAAGGTCGAGTTCCATCAGTTTCTGATCGCACCATCCGAGTGACAGTGGGCTCCATGGAGGACTCCACATCAAAAAGCTGACCTGGAATTTGCTAAAATGCATATTGATGAGCCACATTGCTTCTTCTAAGAGAAGGTCCTCTGGACAAAACCGGAGCTTTCTGGCAAGTCACGTCAGCTCTGTGTCCACAAATGAAGCTTTCAAAGAAAAGGACAACAGACCTGCTGTGAAACATGGAGGAGCGTGGGGGATGTTTTGGGGCTGTGTTGCTGTTGTCTATCATGGGGTGGGGGGTCCTCGAGTCTGTGCAGGGAAGAATGAAATCTCAAGACTATCAAGACATTCTGGAGTGAAACGTCCTGCCCAGTGTCATAAAGCTCCGACTCGGTTACAGCTTGTGGGTCCTCCAACAGGATAAGGGGCCGCCCTGAACTTTCACTTCTTTAAGTTTGCTCCCTGGCCTCTCATGTGGCACCCTGTGAAATGTTTTCTGAAATTCCAGATCAATAATGTCACGTTCACCACTCTGATCGTATCCTTTTGTTGCCTCCTTATAGAATTCCAGCATGTTAGTGAAACACGACCTTCCTGGTCTGAATCCAAGCCGAGTGGTCAGTAACACTCCAGTACTCGCCATGTGTTGCTCCATCTTTTCCTTAATCATTCCTTCCATTATTTTACTTGTAATGATCACATGATGAATGTGTTAAGAATCTCTGATACCACAACAACCACAGCAACATTGTCATTTCTTTAGTGTTGTAAGTACCCAAGAGGAAGGACGGGCATCCCGGCTGGGATGGAGGATAATTTCTTCTCCGGACGGGAGGCCAGAAATGGAAGGAGAGATGATCACGCTGGCTGGACGAGGAAACAGCTTCTTGCTTGGCTTGAGTCTTATAAACGATGGACCAGCAGAAGCTGGAGGACAGAAGCAAGTGGCAGTGATCCTCCCAGTCTGGACACCAGCAGGGGCACATGGGAATTGGAGTCCAGAAGTGCAGCCCATTAGATTTGGGGGAGACCTTCATGTTTCCATATGACCTGCAAGTGCTGCCAAGAGGACACGCCACTGGGTCCAGCTTACCAGGAGCCTTCCAAGAGGGCACGCCAAGTAATAGGAGCCTGTCACCTGACGTCAGAGAGTCAGAGTCGGGAGGCAGTGGAGGTGGAAGGAGGAAATGTTGGCAGGCGTTTGCATTCAAAAGTGTTGGTGAAAAATAATAAGAAAAAAATGTATTTGAACCCGGCAACTGTGTTGGGTAAGATTGTAATCATACATTTAATTTATTTGGAGATGCTTTTCTAAACACTCAAGGACACCAAACAATAGATAAATCAAACATTATAAACAAAACTAAAAATACAAGAATTAAAATCAGACAGAGCAATTATGAATTGCTCCAGGGGCGGACTGGCCATTAGGGCATTTGGGCAATGCCCGGTGGGCTGCGGACTCTGGCCTGGTCATGAAATAAATTTTATGTATTGGTTACTGTTTGACATTCAAAATAATTTTCTAAACTACTAAACATTATCTGTTCGGTACTGCGATTTCTATAGTTTTGTCAGTACACAATGTTGCAGCGAAAAATTTGGTCAAAACTGTCTTTTGCCGATTTCTGTTTCGATAACGCTACATTTCGGTTAGCATATAAATTATTTAAATTTATTTAATCTCGTGTCTAGTATTTAAATTATCCGGTACTAATAATTAGTTTAGATTATGTATTATGCATTTTATTTTTCTCTAGTCGTCAGCGTGAGCGATAATTAGTGTTTTTTAGCTGCGATTATTAGTATGATAAAATAAAGTTATAAAGCACAGGATAAGAATTGTTCATATTAGGACGGAACATTTATAGTTTATCATCGTTAAGTTAATGGAAAATTTCAATCACGTGAGGTTTTCATTATAACCTCGGTTATCATTTATTTCATTGTATATGAGCAGTTTTCTAAGCTTAGCAGATGCAGATTAGATTAGCTATTAGATTAGTTTAGCAGGTGCTAAGATTTGCACTGGGGTGACGAGGATGGACAGGATTAGAAATGAGGACATTAGAGGGTCAGCTCAAGTTGGGAGACAAAGTCAGAGAGGCGAGATTGCATTGGTTTGGGCCTGTGCAGAGGAGAGATGAGGGGTATAATGAGAGAAGGGTACTAAGGATAGAGCTGCCAGGCAAGAGGAGAAGAGGAAGGCCTAAGAGAAGGTTTATGGATGTGGTGAGAGAGGACATGCAGGTGATGGGTGTGACAGAACAAGATGACAAGGACAGAAAGATATGGAAGAAGATGATCCTCTGTGACAACCCCTAACAGGTGCAGCCGAAAGAAGAAGAAAAAGAAGTAAATGAGCAGTTTGATTATTGAGTTGGATGGCAAACAATACACAGATGATCCATTGAACAAATTTCGAGTTCAAGTGTACTACCAGATAGTGAACACTATGGTGAGCAGTACTGAGTGACGATTTGACACATCAATGACATCTGCTTTCTATGCCGATCTGTTGCTTCTTCACCCGAGGAACTTTGGTGAAGTTCCATTGGGAGCTATGGAAGAGCAGCATAGACATTTGCTCAGATTTGATGATGGTGTCACTGCTGAACAACCACGAACAGAACTGCAAAACTTCTGGACAGCAGTGGTCAACACTTAAACAGTCAGTAGCAGACGCTTATACTGCGGAGGATGTCAATGACAGCGACCGTGAATAAGATGGGACAACTGGGTCAACTTGCAAGTCTTGTAAAGAGTGTCCTTTCTGCTGCTACAAGGTGCTACTCCAGTTGAACTTCTTAACTGATTGCTCACAAGAGCATTGGGTTTGTCTACAAACTCCTGCTAACGCTGCCTGTGTCACAAGTGCAGGGTGAAAGATCATTCTCTGTGTTGAAGAGAATCAAAAGCCACCTGAGAAGCAAGATGACGCAAGAACATCTTGAGGCGTTCATGTTGATGTCGGTAGAGAAAAGCATCCTAGTCAGACTTGACACTAACAGTATTGTTGATGATGTGGCTGCTAAAAGCAGTGAACTGTGTAAGCTACTGGCCTACTAGGGTACTGGCACTTGGACATGACATCGACATGTACTCTAATAACGTGTAAGCCGTGTTACGAAATCTTTATTTTTCATTAAATTTTATTTCTAAGCATGTCGTCAAATTTTAAGTTGTGTCTAAACAACAGTTTGCTAACAGTTTAGATAGAGTTCATATCACAGGCTCATAGCAAGTAGCGAGCCGCGTACTCGTCACAAATTTTAAGAAGATTACAATAAATAATAGGCTGAGTGGGTCGACCTCGTCGGATGCCCGGGCCTGTTTTGAGACCCCGTCCACTCCTGATTATAATCGAAGAGAAGAAGCAGTCTTAAACAGATGAGTTTGAAGTATGAATGTAAACCCATTTATTACGCTGTGGATTCAGAACTTTCTTTTAAACCGTTCGCAGACAGTTAAAGTACAGGACACTTTTTCAATAGTCATTCATTCAAACACAGGAAGTCCGCAGGTGTGTGTGTCTTATCACCATTACTGTTTACTCTGTACACAAGTGACCTGAGACAGAATAATGACCACTGCTCCATTATCAAGTATGCGGATGACACCATGATCATAGGATGCATATCTGGGGAGGATGAAAGCCACTATCTAAATCAAGTGGACTGGATGGCAAACTGGTGCAATAAAAACTCTCTCACTCTGAATGTAAAAAGGACCAAAGAAATGATATTTGATTTTAAGAGACAGAAATCTGTATGTTCACCTATTGTAGTTCTGGGAGAGGAGGTAGAAATAGAAACTGAATATAAATACAGTAATCCCTCCTCCATCGCGGGGGTTGCGTTCCAGAGCCACCCGTGAAATAAGAAAATCCGCGAAGTAGAAACCATATGTTTATATGGTTATTTTTCTATATTTTAAGCCCTTATAAACTCTCCCACACTATTATAAACATTTCACGCACAATTATACAGCATAAACCCTTTGTATTCTCTTAGATATTAGGTAAGATTTGTTGAAATTATGTATGTAAACACAGTTTACATACAGTAAAACCTAAATATTCTTTTAAAGATATCGAGCGTCTCCGATATCACATACGTTACAGCCATTATGACTGACAGGCCACCAGCAATAAATACGTACAATGCAAGAAAAATTGTATACAGTAAAATGTGTGTACAGTTACACTAAACTATGTACATGTAATAAGTACTGTACGTATATAATTAATTATGGTTACTCACCAACAATGACACAATGACTGTCCGATAACGATGAGTTTAATTTTACTGCACAACAAAGGATAGCGTTACAGCTCTTCTAAAGGAGCCTCTTCAGGCACCACCGTTGTTCTTCTTCCATCACTCTTCAATCCAAATCCCTAAAGCAGATTCCATCCAGACTACTGCCTTATCACGTCCACTTGCAACTCGTTTTGCGCCCTGGTTAAAGGACACTGTGGCCGTAGATCTTATATGCTTTTCCTCCTTTTTAAATAAAAAGAATTGTGGACTCATTTATGCTGTAAAGGTGTCCTGCAGCGGTGTAGCTGTTTCCTTCCTTCAACATATCCAAAACTTTTACCTTTTCTGCAATCATTTGCATCTTCTGTTGGCGCTTGGGCACGTTAATGCTGAATGAGTGAGATTAGACTTCCTGGTTGATGCAGCACTCCGTCGATGAGCCAATCAGCAGCACACAGGAACTTAACCGCATGCTCTGATTGGGTAGCTTCTCAGCCATCCGCCAATAGCGTGCCTTGTTTGAATTCAAATGCGTCCCTTGTTTGAATTCAAATGG
Source organism: Erpetoichthys calabaricus (assembly GCF_900747795.2). Taxonomy (NCBI): domain Eukaryota; kingdom Metazoa; phylum Chordata; class Cladistia; order Polypteriformes; family Polypteridae; genus Erpetoichthys; species Erpetoichthys calabaricus. The sequence goes on along the minus strand of NC_041410.2, from coordinate 88,970,229 downwards.
GCAAATCAACTGAGGAAGCACACGTACTGTAGACCGCAGACATCAGCGAAGCAGTGAAAAATCCTCAATATATATTCACATATGCTTACATTTAAAATCCGCGATGGAGTGAAGCCGCGAAAGATGAAGCACGATATAGCGAGGGATCACTGTACTTAGGAACTTACCTAGATAACAATCTTAACTGGAATACAAATACAAAAAAAAATGTTTTCTAAAAGCAACCAGCGCTTATTTCTCCTCCATAAACTCAAACTATTTAAAGTAGACAAGGACCTCATGTTGGCCTTTCTATCACAGTCTGATCCAGTCTGTGATCACTTTCAGTTTCATTGCCTAGTTAAATAGTCTGACAAACCAAAACTCAAAAAAGCTCCAGCAGATTACGAAGTATGCAGCTAAAGTTATTGGGGCTGATGGAGATGAGTTGACTAGTGTGTGTGTGTCAAAGAGCAATGTGAAAGAAACTGGAAATCATCTCAACTGATGACAGAAATCCATTACATGTAGAACTAATGTTCAGTAAATCAGGAAGGAGAGTCGCTTTGAAAACTCACACAAATCGCTCCAGAAACTCCTTTCTTCCTAGTGCCATACGACTTTTCAATAAGAAATATTGGAGATAATGATTAAGGTTGTTGATATATATCCTGTAACCTTTTTTTGGTGTAATATGTATTATATTATCTAACTGCCTTACCTTAACCTTTCTTGTTTCTATTTGTCTGTTTTATTTCATTCTGTCTGTTATTAGATGCAACTGAGAAGGCAAATTTCATGTTTTCTTATGTAAACATGACTAAATAAAGAAACCTTAAACCTTAGATTTGAAAAGTGAGAATGATTCAATATTTCTAAGCTCGAATGGTAAGGAGCAGAGCATTCAGTTGTAAGTCAAGTGGATGGAAGAAGAAGATCGAAGGGTGCGGGAGGGAACGGCAACATGGAGGAGGTTGGACAGATATAGAGGGGCAAGGTTGTGGAGAGCCTTAAATGTTAACAGGAGAATTTTGAAGTCAATACGGAACTTAACCGGAAGTCAGTGAAGCTGCTGCAAGATGGGAGTCATATGGTGAATAGAGGACGTTCTAGTAATGAATGCTGGACCAGTTGAAGCTTATAAAGAGATCTGCAAGAAAGACCAAAGAAAAGGGAATTGAAATAATCCAGACGAGAAGTGACAAGGCTATGAAGATAGATAGATAGATAGATAGATAGATAGATAGATAGATAGATAGATAGATAGATAGATAGATAGATAGATAGATAGATAGATAGATAGATAGATAGATAGATAGATAGATAGATAGATAGATAGATAGATAGATAGATAGATAGATAGATAGATAGATAGATAGATAGATAGATAGATAGATAGATAGATAGATAGATAGATAGATAGATAGATAGATAGATAGATAGATAGATAGATAGATAGATACTTTATTAATCCCAATGGGAAATTCACACGAGGAAGGTGTGGGGAGTGAGGGTGGGGCGAATACGAATAATGTTACGCAAGGGAAAATATGGAGTCTGGGAGATGTTATTAGAACATTAGAACACTCTAGATAATAACAAACCATTCAGCCCAACAAAGCTCGCCAGTCCTATCCACTTATTTCTTCCAAAAAAACATCAAGTCGAGTTCTGAAAGTCCCTAAAGTCTTACTGTCTACCACACTACTTGGTCGCTTATTCCAAGTGTCTATCATTCTTTGTGTAAAGAAAAACTTCCTAATGTTTGTGTGAAATTTACCCTTAACAAGTTTCCAACTGTGTCCCCGTGTTCTTGATGAACTCATTTTGAAGTCCCAGTCTCGATCAACTGGACTATTTCCCTTCATCATTTTAAACACTTCACTCATGTCTCCTCTTAATCTCCTTTTCCTATATCTGTAAAGGCTCAGCTCCTTTAATTTTTCCTCATAACTCATCCCCTGTAGCCCACACTCAACCTCGTTGCTCTTCTCTGGACTTTCTCATTTGCTGCTATGTCCTTTTTGTAGCCTGGAGACCAAAACTGTACCCAGGACTCCAGATGAGGCCTCACCAGTGTGTTATGAAGCTTCAGCGTAATTTCCTGTGACTTGTACTCACATATCAAGACGCTATATAACCTGACATACTGTTAGCCTTCTTAATGGCTTATGAACACTGTTGGGAAGTCGATAGCTTAGAGTCCACTACGACACTTAAATCTTTCTCATAAGGTGGACTCTTGATTTTCCACCCACCCCTTGTGTATTCAAACCTCACATTTTTACTTCCTATGTGTAATTCTTTCCATTTACTGACATTAAATTTCATTTGCCACAAATCTGCCCAAGCCCGTATGCTGTCCAAGTCCTTCTGTAATGATATAATGGATTCCAAATTATCTGCTCATCCACCTATCTTGGTATCATCTGCAAACTTAACCAGCTTGCTCCTTATATTCCTATCTAAATCATTTATAGATATTAAAAATAGCAGCGGCCCAGTACTGACTCATGTGGAACACCACTCTTAACATCGGCCAATTCTGAGAAGGTTCCTCACACCCTCATCACCCTCTGCTGCCGGTGTCTGAGCCAATTCCGCACCCATCTAAAAACATCACCCTGAACTCCCACTTCTTTTAGTTTGATGCCCAACCTCTCATGTGGCACCTTATCAAATGCTTTCTGGAAGTTCAGATAAATAATATCATGAGCTCCACTTTCATCGTAGCCTTTTGTTGCCTCCTCATAGAATTCCAGCTTGTTATTGATGTGGGACTGAAAAGATAAAGTACTATCAAAGACTGTGTCTGAGTTTTGGGGTTGCAGCAGTGCCCCCTTGTGGTCACCGTGTGAAAATTATTAGCAAACAAATAAACTAATCAAAAATAACCCCTTTCAAGAAACAAACCAAAACAAAATGCCACAAAGAGTGCAAAATGGTGCACAAATGGGGTCCACCAGACCCCAATGCCAGGAGGCAACAACTGCTACAGCAAATGAACAATTAATCACAGACTCCGCTGAGGCCTTCCTGAAGTGTTTGGTGCAAGATTTCCAGGGAAGAGTAATGGCTGCGTGTTTTGAGAAATAACAGCGATGCGAAGAGCGTCTGAAGCCACTTCATGCCTGGAATGCTCTCGACACATCTCTCCTTCCGACTTCCAATATATCAGGGACGCCGCACTTTGACAGGACTTCCACGGTTTCTCACCCGTCAGATCACACCACGGGACTGGACCAGACCAAGTTGCAGTTCGTTGAGTTTCTGATTCTTACCAAATCCAAACACTAAATAGAAAAAAGTTGTTTTCTTTGGCATATAGCACAGCCTGTGAATTGCTGCCACGGTATATCCTGTGGTGACAAACGCTCTTCAAAATTAAAAAATGTAAAAAAAAAAAAAAAATCACGTTTCACCTGAACTTTGGGCAATGCGAAACACTGGCAGCCATTCTGAACGCTCTGCTGAAAACCATAATATAGAAAAGACTGGCCGACGTTCTCTGTGAATTCACTAATAATTATACTGTTATTCCAGGTCGGTCATAGTTATGCAAAAAAACAACATAATTAGCTTTTCAATTATGAGGGCTTTAGGAAAGTGTCAAATTTACTAATGAGTCTGTCAGCTAAAAACGGGGGGTAAACAGGAACGATTTATTACAGGAAGCATGTCCGTTACACTCCTGGCATTGTAAAATTATTCACCGGCATGAGGGGCAACTCGCATTACAAGTGTCTGTGACATACGGCGCTCATGTCGATTGTTTGCATAATTGCTGCGAATGGCTTTACCAGAAGGATGAAATGAAAATTATGAACAGCTCATTAGGGATCTTGGGTTGGACAAACTTAGGAATATGGATGAATTCGGCTTTCTTGCTTTTCTCATTACCCATGAATTCTTGTGCTTATGTTATGTCTTAGCGGAGCCCCCTTTGGGACAGATAAATATTCACTGGATTTGTATAAATAACCAACAGAGTACTGAAGTCATAATGAGTGAACAGAAAACAGATTCATTTATATGCTACACGTTGTGACCAGTAGGGGGCGCTGCAGCAACCCACACCCCAGACACAAGTCCTGGGTGCAAAAACATAAGGGTTATTATTATAAATGACCTTTACAAAAAGGCTTCTTTGAATAAACTCCAACAGACAACCAAATTCTTTCCCACCTCTCTTCCTCTTTTGTTTCTCTTCCACTCCTCCCCGGTGGGCTTTGTCCGCCCCTAATCCCCAGTCCAACTCGTCAGGATGAGGCTGAGTGGCTCTTTAAATCTTTTTACCTAAGCACCCTGAGCATGGGAAAGGTGCTATATAAATAAAATTATTATTATCTTATATATATATTTCTCTTCTGGTTCATCCTGCTTCCACTTCAAAACCGGTCCCGCCCACACACAGCCGACTCTGCATTTCTCGATTCCTATTCGTCCTCTTCCAAACCCTTCCCCACGCTACCTGCGGCTCCTCTTCATAACCGGTCCCGCCCACACGCAGCCAACACAGTATTTCTCGATTCCTATTTGTCCTCTTCTAAACCCTTCCCCACGCTACCTGCGGCTCCTCTTCAAAACCGGTCCCGCCCACACACAGCCGACTCTACATTTCTCAATTCCTATTCGTCCTCTTCCAAACCCTTCCCCACGCTACCTGCAGCTCCTCTTCAAAACCGGCCCCGCCCACACGCAGCCGACTCTGCATTTCTCGATTTCTATTCGTCCTCTTCCAAACCCTTCCCCACGTTACCTGCGGCTCCTCTTCAAAACTGGTCCCGCCCACACGCAGCCAACACAGCATTTCTCGATTCCTATTCATCCTCTTCCAAACCCTTCCCCACGTTACCTGCGGCTCCTCTTCAAAACCGGTCCTGCCCACACGCAGCCAACACAGTATTTCTCGATTCCTATTCGTCCTCTTCCAAACCCTTCCCCACGCTACCGGCGGCTCCTCTTCGAAACCGGTCCCGCCCACACGCAGCCAACACAGTATTTCTCGATTCCTATTCGTCCTCTTCCAAACCCTTCCCCACACTACCTGCGGCTCCTCTTCGAAACCGGTCCTGCCCACACGTAGCCAACACAGTATTTCTCGATTCCTATTCGTCCTCTTCCAAACCCTTCCCCACGCTACCTGTGGCTCCTCTTCAAAACCGATCCCGCCCACACGCAGCCGACACGGCATTTCTCGATTCCTATTCGTCCTCTTCCATGTCATGCACTACACTGGCCTGCTGAGCGTAATATATCCAACAAGTACTCGCGGTGCTGCCACGACGGTAAAGTAGCTTTACCACCGTTGCGGGAGCCACCTGTGTCTTTACAACAGCTTCTTACACAGCAAACATCAGAAGCTAAAAATTATCGTGAACACATTCGAGAATACAACTTTTCTCTAGCGTTTGCTTCCATGGGTGCACAGATAACTCAACCTCCTGGCCACAGACCATACTGTTTTAAAATACACGGACAAATTTATCACCAAATCTCTCCACTATACACTAACACTTCTGCCTCTCCAGGATATGGACAGTTGTATGTTTTTGACACAGCACAAGCTACTGAAGTACGCTTACAAAATAAAGCAAACTCTGCATGCAGCGAAAATGTACTTCTCCAGCTAGATTCCATGCTCTGAACCATCAACCCCTTCGCTAAATCATACAAACACATGCATGAAATCGCTCAGTCCAATCCAACAGCATCTGTACGAATGGTTTTCAAGGAAAACCCCGGGCAGGATTTACAACGATACAATGCCCCGACATTTCACACCGACGTTGCAGCGATTTTTGTCGGAGAAGATGGCGAAACGCCTGCCGAAAGGGACATTTGCATCTATCCCATAGGCAACTCCTGTAAACAGATTTCCACGCTCAATATGAACTGCGATCCTATGGTTTACCCACTTTTATTCCCTTACGGAGACATTGGCTGGCACAAAGATTTACAACATGTTCCCAATAAAAGAAGCGCCAAGCGAATAAGGCTTACTCAATGCCAATTTTACGCGTACAGATTAGCAATGAGGAAAACATTTAGTATTTTGCCCTCCAGCGGCAAACTATTCCAACAGTACGTCGTAGATGCGTATGTGAAAACAGAGGGCGCGCGTCTCAACTATCTCAGATTACATCAACAAGATCTGCGCGTGGAACTATCAGACGCACTGCAAGCAAACGCTGAAAATAACAACGTACATGTAGGCAAAATGATCATATTACCGTCCACATTTCCAGGAAGTCCAAGATACATGCAACAAAACTATCAGGATGTCATGGCCATAGTACGTAAATTCGGAAAGCCTGATTTATTTATCACTTTCACATGTAATCCTACTTGGCCAGAAATTCTATTTGCACACTGCGTCTTTCAAGAAGTATTTATTTCTTTTTGATTTCTGAATTCCTTTCTCACCATTTTCCGTTCCTATTCTTACACCGACGTATGTTATGGCGGGTGTCAGCTATTTATTATTATTATTATCTTAGACCCGGAAGTACTTCCAATTCCATGGCATAACCCGTAGGAAGCACTTCCAGTTGAAACAGAAGCACCACAAAGTAAGGACTACTTATATAATACAATACAATTTATTTTTGTATAGTAGGCTCAACCCTGTGGGGATCTGTGGCCACCACCAGGGGGCGCCTGAAGGACACAGGAGCCTTGGGCCACAGCAGTTCCACCACACCAGGAAGTGCTGCAGGGAGATCATCAGGGAGTGCATTATAAGAAGAGCCGCTTCACTCCATTCAGAGAGCTGGAGTCGGGTGGAAGAGGATGGAGCTGTGAGGAGTGGAGTAGAGGTGGCAGAAGAAGGAAAGAAAAGGACTGTGAGTCTTTGGGCACTGTGTTTGTGCGGTGTTGTGTGTAGGAAAAGAGAAATAAACCGTGTGTGTTGTGAACATCTGGTGTCGTGCCTGTCTGTGTCCAGGCTATCTTTTACAATGCGCCGGTACAGAGAGTTGCCACCTTCACTACACGACGAAAAAGCTTGGGATCCCGGTTGGTAAACCCCTCAGGTAGGCACACAGTCCAGTCCCACCCATCTATCTGCCGCAGCCAGGTGTTATACAATACAATACAATTGATTTTTGCTTAGTAGCCCAAAATCACACAAGAAGTGCTGCAATGGGCTTTAACAGGCCCTGCCTCTTGACAGTCCCCCAGCCTTGACTCTGTAAAAAGACAAGGAAAAACTCCCAGAAGAAAACCCTTATAGGGGAAAAAAAAATAGAAGAAATCTTGGGAAAGGCAGTTCAAAGAGAGACCCCTTTCCAGGTGGGCTGGGTGTGCAGTGGGTCTCGAAAAGAAGGGGTTCAATACCTTAGAATACAATACACAGAACATAAGTAATCCTCAATACAGTATAAAAATAAAAATATTACAAGTATGGACCAGAATTCAACAGTAGATGATATCGCATAATAGGATTCGAATTAGTTTAGAGTCCTGGAGACCTCGGCCATCAAGCTGCCTCCCCCTATTGGCCATTCAACAGCTGAAACAGCGCTGGGCCAGCCAATCCGTCTAAACAACGATTCCTGCGATCCTCCATCAGAGATGACCTGAGGCAGGGAGAACAACACCAAGTGCCACATTTGAGTATCAAGAAGAGAAACAGAATAGGCGAGGGTTAGTAACAAATTCTAACAATCATATTTCTTATGTTTTAGTGCTAATGACTAACAACGGAGATGCAGTCTGTACGGTTAATCAGCAGTTCTAGTCAGGGTGTGCTAAACTGAAGTAGTGAGTCTACAGCCTGAGACTGAAGGAGCATCTCTTATAGTAGCAGGCAGACCACTCCACGGTTTAGGGGTCCTGTAACTAAAAGCGACCTCCCACTGTTATTTTATTAATCCTTGGATTCATAAGCAGACCGGCATCTTGAGATTTTAATGTGATATCACGTAAAAGGATTCAGATTTGTTCAGAGACCTAGAGACCTCGGCCATCAAGCTGCCTCCCCCTATTGGCAATTCCACAGCTGACTCAGCACTGGGCCAGCTAATCCCAGCAGATCCCCACGGAACCCAACAGGGCTGCCCCACAGGACTACAGCTCCCAGCATGCCCTGCAGGGATCCGCTGTGGGAATCCCAGCCTGGGTGTGCTGCCATCTAGCATATCAGGGGAGCCACTGATCTGAATAGATTGTCTCCCCCTGTTCTTCAATTGCAGGAGCCTCGAGACCAAGTAAGGAACTCTGGTCCATTCCTGCCATGACATCAGCATATTTATTGAAAGGTTGCCACCTCCTGTCAACATCCTGATAAAGGCAGGGAATAACCTTACCTTTCTTCTTGGCCATTCAATATGGTGGCATCCTGGCCAGGCAATGAATCATGCAACTGTCCCCTGTTGGGATGCCAGCCTATTCCTGCTGTCCTTTACAATGTACTCAACAGGCTGCCACTACTATATAATAAAACTTTATTATATGTGTGTCTGTATGGGCGTGTGTGTGTGTGTGTGTGTGTGTGTACAGTCCATCCAGGCAATCTGATTGGTCAAACTGTCTTTGCTATGATTGGTCAGTATGGCTTTGGTGACTCAGTGGTAGGGATTATAACAAGATAAATGAGGGGTGCATTAGGGGTGCAAAGTTCAATTCTTGAGGTTGACACTGATTTTTCATTTTCACAAAAAAAAAAGAGTAACGTTGGGTTTTGCTAAATACTAATGAGATGCCACCCAAGTCACCTTCAAAGACGGGACCAAAATGCCAGTAGGAATGTGTCCATCTCCTTGTTGAAGCTATGCCATAAGGAATTAGTGCACTTCTGAAGGCAAAAGGGGGTCCAACCCAGTAGTGGCAACGTATACCTAATAAAGTGGCCGGTGAGTGTATTTCATTTCATGGATTTTTTGCTTCTTGTCTTTGTTTCCATGAAGCCTCAACACCACTGCCTCTACATTTAATTTATATAGTGCCTTTCCCCTGCAATTTCCACCTAGTGACCTTCCCACACCATTATAGGTGTCCTTAAATGAAGTAAATGAGAAGTTGGGGGTCACCCCAGATACTCGGGATTCACTGAGATGATTCACAGAAAATTAAAACAAAGTAAATCAGTTGACTCGAGTTGCGTTTTCCATGATTGAACTTTGAAGAACGTGAAGTAAAACAATTGCCTTTGGAGGTTGAAAATATCCTACAACTGAGAATACACGTGAAAGTCATTAACCTGTCCCCACTAACTCTTTTCTGTTTTCCTGCTGCTCAGCCTCAAGTTATTCAGCTTAAGCGTCACTAATACAGAACACTTGGCCGTCTATGGCCACCGTGATGAATCAGCTGAACAAATATGCGTGCTTCAATGAGGCTACAAAAACAGAGATTTGTATAATGGAAACCGCTATGGACTGCTACACAATGACCATCACATTCATGAAAAGCTGGGACTTCCTTTCAGCCGCATGCACAAAGTGTTGGATTCTGTCACGATTCCTGCCACACGAGACAATCCGCAGTCACCACCACCAGGACAATACCTGCGGAAAGCTTGGTCTGCATATGTCCCTGTAGTCGTGCGTCAATTTATGGAGACCAAGTTGAGGATGTTCGTACTTCCGGTCAATGTTATCTCTAATTATCTCTCTGATGAGTGGGTGTGAATAATAGATGAGCTGGTACGATAAATTCCTTCAATCCCACTTCACTACATGACTGTCCCCCCTGTGAAGTATCAATCGATCGCTGCAAAACACCAACAAATGAACGACAAGTCTTCTCTGTGATGTAACGAAAACCACAAAGAGCCAACACGCAAACAATGAGTGGCTCCCCACGTGGAGTTTCAGGAGCACAACTGCACGGTGTTTCTACACTGCCATGTCGAAGAAGAAGGGAGCGAGTGGCACGATAAGAGCTGAGCAGCAGTTCAAAAGCGCTAGAAAAAGGCCGCTGAGACTCGAGACTCGGTTTCTTCTTTCTCCATACCAGCAGATGACATATGTTTACCGGAGATCTACACCAGGCCCAGAGAGTCAGGGCGGATCTACCAACAGTTAGTTCTGGGTGTTCATCCAGGGGTCTGTGGCGGCAAGGGGCCTTTGTATACCAAAGACTTCTCTCACACCAATTGATAGCATGGTGGAATATCTATGGGCCAAAATAACCAATGAAGCGATGGAGTGTCGCACTGAAATCAAAAATGAAAATTACTGTGCTGCATTCTGATCACCGGGGTGATATGGGGTGGCCATCTCCAAGCCTTTTATAAATCTCCTGCTCTCCTTATTACAGCCTGTATAGCGCCTCACTGGCACTGGGATAGATAGATAGATAGATAGATAGATAGATAGATAGATAGATAGATAGATAGATAGATAGATAGATAGATAGATAGATAGATAGATAGATAGATAGATAGATAGATAGATAGATAGATAGATAGATAGATAGATAGATATTTCCTCATACTTTTTCGGAGAAGCTGTCCTACCAAATCAAAGTCCTAGCCCCACTGCCTGCCGAAGTCCCCCTCTAAACTCTCGTCGTCCTGCTGAGTATTTGCCGTCCTGCACTTCACCCTTGACTGTGGCCGTGACATTTTGTAAAACCTAAGAGATATTCCAAGCACGCTAAAAAAACAAGGAATAACAGAACCTGCTGTTTTCTCAGAATAAAATATGTGATCCGATCCTCTCTTGTGGAAAGTTTTATTGGGCAAGACGGCATCAGAACCATCTTAATTCATTTTTGTTAGCTTCTTTCTATGAAATAATGATGTCAAGGGGACTATATGTGATTATTAATTTGTTCATGATAATTGAAAACAGAAGCTGATCTAAATACTCTAAAAATATTTGTTTAACCGAGTCCTGGTTCGTTGGCCTCCTGCTCGTGTATTTTTTTGGCTCCCATGGACTTGTTTTCCATTAGCGGTAGCCCGGTGGCACAGCGTGGTCTTCAGAGCCCTAAAATGGAGCTCTCTTACCTGTCTTGCTCTTTTTTGAATATTTCCCAAGTGGAAGCAAATGTTCCTGTGGTGATTTGTGTTTATCAAAACTGCACATAAAAAAGAACACATTGGATGAGCTTTTGTTCTTTTTAGACATACTCTGAAAAAAATTAAAAACGTTTTAATTTTAAAACCAAGTACAATGGAACCTCGGTTCATGAACGTCTCTGAACACATACAAATCAGGTTACGAGCAAAAAGTTTGCAAAACTTTTGCATCTGTTCACGACCACACATTCGGTATACGAACAAGCCAGTTTTCCTTTCGGTTTGTGCGTGCTGATGATTTCCGCACCTGTTCAGTCTCTCCCTGTGCAGCGAGCGAGAGAAGACACACAAACACACACGTGCACGAGAGAAAGACATACACGCGCGAGATCTTGCCTACTACTCTATCTATCTATCTAATATAGTGCCTTTCCTATCTATCTATCTATCTATCTATCTATCTATCTATCTATCTATCTATCTATCTATCTATCTATCTATCTATCTATCTATCTATCTATCTATCTATCTATCTATCTAATATAGTGCCTTTCCTATCTATCTATCTATCTATCTTATCCTGCCTACTATACTAAAATTAATATGTATCTATCTATCTATGTTACATAATGCCTTTCTTGTTAATTAATCTAAATTTTTAATCTTGCCTACTACACCATGTGTCTTATCCTGCCTACTATACTAAAATTAATATCTATCTATCTATCTATCTATCTATCTATCTATCTATCTATCTATCTATCTATCTATCTATCTATCTATCTATCTATCTATCTATCTAATATAGTGCCTTTCCTATCTATCTATCTATCTATCTATCTATCTATCTATCTATCTATCTATTTATCTATCTATCTATCTGTCTATCCTATTAGTTGATTGTTAATCTACATTTTTAATCTTGCCTACTATACCATCTATCTATCTATTCTATATAATGCTTTTCTTGTTAATCAATCTAAATTTTATCTTGCCGACTACGCCATCTATCTATCTATCTATCTATCTATCTATCTATCTATCTATCTATCTATCTATCTATCTATCTATCTATCTATCTATCTATCTATCTATCTATCTATCTATCTATCTATCTATCTATCCCATCCATCCAATATAATGCCTTTCTTGTTAACTGATCAAAATTTTAATCTTGCCTACCACACCATCTACAGTATATATCTATAAATCTATCATGAAGTGCCTATTATCAGTCTGTCTAAATGCTTTATATAGTGCCTTTCATACGTATCTATCTTACACAGTATCTATCCATTTTACATAGTGTATTTTTTACTTATTTATTTTTTTATTTCATCCTTTCATGTCTCTAACAAAGTGCCTTTCATATCTAGCTGTCTTATATTCAGCCAAGACAATGCCTTAGTGGCTTAAGGACAAGTGTCTGGGTGTCCTCGAATAGCCCTGACTTAACCCTCCCCCTAAACACATGAGTGGAGGGACCCGAAGATGGCAGTTTACAGACACTTCTTTCCCAGTCTAATGCAGCTTGAGAGGATCTGCCAGGAAGAATGGGATATGCTGCCCAAATCCAGGTGTGCTCAGCTTGTAGAGACTTACCTGAGAAGACTCAAAGCCTGAATGGAGGGGCTTCTACAAAGTGCTGAATTATAGGTCTCAATGCTTCTAGGAAACAGAGATTTCAGTTTGTCATTTTCTGTAAATCATGTCTTCACTTTGTCATCCTGGGTCATTGAGTGTAGAATGATAGACCAAAACAGCAAATTAAACAACACAGTAAAAAGTGTGCAGAAAGTGAAGGCGCCTGAACACTTCTCCGAATCCACTGCAGGTCCCCGGGGGGTGTGAGGTATCAACTCTAACCCTTTCCAAACGAGAAGAGCTCACAGTAGTGTGAACTTGTAACTTTATAAACACGTACGCCCACCCCTGCTCTACAGATAGGCATGCAGCACTTCAGTAGAGATTAAGATGCTCTTGTGCAATGCTCCCATGAAGCAGGTGCCGTTCTGCGCAAGCCAAGCAATCCTCACAAGCCCGATGAACTGGCGCGGGCCTTGGCGTTGCTGCCCAGACAGATGTACCGTGAGGAAAGCCAGACGGCCAAAGAGCAAATGTGGAGTAACTTTAATGTCAGGGTCTTTAGCTTCTCTACAACAGGAAGGAAAGTAGGTGTAGTTAGCGCTCAGATTTATGAGCACACTGATATTTATTTTGTTCTCTGAGGAACGCAACTGGAACGATCCCAGGCAGCAGTCTCAGAAATCATTCTGTAGTACACATGAGTCACACGTGAAAAAAAAAAGGGGGCTAATGGTTTAAATTGAATCCCAAGAGCCCAGGTAAAAACAAATGAAACCACCCTGAACTGGCAACATATCACCATTAAAGCAAACCTAAATATTAAACCTGGCACAAAGCATAACATACTTGCGAGATGAAAAATGTCATCCTTCATTCATAAAGAATATTGAATTTTTCGAAACGGGCTTGTCACTACAAATTGAAAAGGAAAAAAAAAAAGAGAGAAAAAAAACATGGCCAGGTCTTTTAAATTTTGAAAAATATAACTCGGCTGTTCTGTGTTTTGACCGTAACACATGGACCGCTCTGCTATGGCTTCTCATGCAGTGCAGTATTTGATCATTTATCCTTGGCAAAATAACATCCCGAAGGAGAGGCCAGCCGAACCAACAAAGCACATTAAAAAGGCCTGGCTGAATTACGGGACCCCCCCCCCCAGACCCACTGGAGGTAGAAACGGAGGAGGAAATGAAGACAAAACTGACTGCCAGGATGAACGATGCACTGGCATGGAGGAGAGACTTCAGGAGACACTACTGGTGGGGTGCCTCTATACCAGCAGCAATACCCCCTTTGTAGTACCACACTGGGCGTCTTTACAGGCTGTGAGGGGGTGTCATGCACAGGACATTATCTCCCTCAGACCACTAGATGGCAGCCCCCCTGTTGTTATAGCGGTGCGTCAGATTCTCATGGGACAGCATGAGACACGGAGTTCTTCGACTCAGCCCTGTTGGTTTTTTTGAGTGCTGTCAGGGGGTGCTGGCAGGACTGGGGAGGCCTACTTCATGGGGTTTCCGTCTCACCCTGAAGTGTTTTCGGACCACGTCTAAGCAGCACCGGATGTGATAAAAGGAGCTGCCTTCCCCACTCACGTGGCCAAGCCAGAGTTTCTCCAAGACAACAAGAAGATCAGAAAGAAATAAAATGGCGACATTATCTTTCGTCTCATGTTTTTTCTCCTGAGAATAAAATCCCCTAACAAGGGTCTGCTCTTGATTTCCAGAAGAAATCTCGGTAAAGTCACAGAAGGTGCTCACATTTTCCAAGAAGTGTGTTGAAATCTTTTTGAAATTTCAAAGTATTTGCACTGAGTGCACTATGTGGAGACATGTACAGAGAGTTGTTTGGGCTAATAAAACGCCTTACTATGATTCCAAAACTGTAGTCCTGGCTTCTGAATAAAACGAGTAGTCACTCTTATTTATATTGCTATGCTGCAAATCGATCACACTCACTCTAGAGGGTAAGGCAGGCAGTGTGACGACGTGGTTAAGATGTTCAACTTTAAACCTAAGGCTGTGTGATCAAATCCTACTACTGACACCACTGTGTGATCAAATCCCACTACTGACACCACTGTGTGATCAAATCCCACTACTGACACCACCGTGTGATCAAATCCCACTACTGACACCACCCTGTGATCAAATCCCACTACTGACACCACCACGTGATCAAATCCCTCTGCTGACACTGCCCTGTGATCAAATCCCACTACTGACACCACTGTGTGATCAAATCCCACTACTGACACCATCCTGTGATAAAATCCCACTACTGACACCACCACGTGATCAAATCCCACTGCTGACACCACCGTGTGATCAAATCCCACTACTGACACCACTGTGTGATCAAATCCCACTACTGACACCACTGTGTGATTAAATCCCACTATTGACACCACTGTGTGATCAAATCCCACTACTGACACCGCCCTGTGATCAAATCCCACTACTGACACCACTGTGTGATCAAATCCCTCTGCTGACACCGCCCTGTGATCAAATCCCACTACTGACACCACCCTGTGATCAAATCCCACTACTGACACCACTGTGTGATCAAATCCCACTACTGACACCATCCTGTGATAAAATCCCACTACTGACACCACCATGTGATCAAATCCCACTTCTGACACCACCGTGTGATCAAATCCCACTACTGACACCACTGTGTGATCAAATCCCACTACTGACACCACTGTGTGATTAAATCCCACTATTGACACCACTGTGTGATTAAATCCCTCTGCTGACACCGCCCTGTGATCAAATCCCACTACTGACACCGCCCTGTGATCAAATCCCACTACTGACACCACTGTGTGATCAAATCCCACTACTGACACCACTGTGTGATTAAATCCCTCTGCTGACACTGCCCTGTGATCAAATCCCAGTACTGACACCACTGTGTGATCAAATCCCACTGCTGACACCACCGTGTGATCAAATCCTACTACTGACACCACCGTGTGATCAAATCCTACTACTGACACCACCGTGTGATCAACTCCCACTGCTGAAACCACCGTGTCATCAAATCCCACTGCTGACACCACTGTGTGATCACGAGAGCATCACTTCATCTCTCTGTGCTCCATTTAGAAATACAAAAGTACTCTAACTGATCGTATCTCAGATGCTGTAAGTCACCTTGGATAAAGGCATCAGTCCAATAATAAGTAAAAAAATACAAATTCTTGAACGAGATTAAAACAAGACTAAAATATGCCACGCCTTTTAAACGAAATTCTCAATCTTTACTCCTTTTATCTCAGTTGTATGCCAAGTCGTATTTTTGACCAAAGCTATTTCTCCTAAGGAATTTTATGAGACGCCTCTGTGGCATTTAATGAAACATAAATGTAAATGTCTGTTAAGTTTCAAGAACCATCAAAAAGGTGAGCGGTAATATTTTCCTACAGGCGGCACGTCCACCCAAACTGCTTACCCCATCAGTGTGTTTGACGGCCCCTCCCGTCCCCTGAATGTCTGTCTATCTGAAGCTGGCCTTGGTCTGCTTTGAGCTCTTCACTTGCGATGGTCAAACTCGTCCCGTTGCACTTGTTTTAAAAATGTCCACCAGACTGATATTTACTCAATTATGCTGACCTCATTTGTAATTTCCTTTGGATAAACACATCTGCTAAGTGAATACATGTAAATTTAGTTTAAATTCATAATCAAAAATCCCTAAAAATGTATCTTTTTGACTAACTTGTCAAAGCACTCATTACACGAGACGGTATAACACAATGGCTGAGTGACACTCTGAATGTTATGAACGCCTGAATGAACCACAGCACACCAAAATCCTAAACAAAGGACATTGTGATCAGGGTATTAGTAACAAGATATTCTATACATGATGACTACATTTTTCCGGTAACTAAATTTGAAATTTTTACTTGCAACGTAGCCTGTCAAGACGCTGCAGCTCTGTTTCTTTTCCACTGATTAGATTACCGATCAGCGTGGGCCACGCACCAAATGTGTTTATTTTGCAAATGCCTAGCAGGCTTCATAGTTTGCTTTGTGGCATTTGCCAGGTTCACCTTTCATAATTCTGGTCCAGACACAATTCTTTTGGGTGTTTCAAAATGAGCTCTTAATGATTTGTTGTGCTCTTATAAGTTAAGGTTTATAATACAACCGTATACATTATGTTCAGCTCTTTATCTCTGCAGAGCCAGTTGACCAAATTCATCAACCCAATCATTATTGATCCAGAGGTTTAGGGGCTTCAGTCATCTTGGTGGCAATACCTACAAGATAAGATCCATCTCTGGAAGGGTATGGGGGTAGTATTTTGGACAAAAATAAATAAATGCATTGTGAAATAATTCTCTGGTAAAAAAAAAAAACAAACCATATGAGTACAAGTAATCAAATTTGTCATAAAAAATACTCTTTGTTTATTTCTTTATGTACTTATTAGTTGTGCTACCCACCTAAGAAAAGTTAAAATCTAAGTAATCAACGCAGACTACAGTTGATGTTTGAAGTGCACCATGCAATGCATATGTTTTGGTCATATGCCATTTGGTATGGGATTTATAAAAGCAGTGGTAATGTTTGTGATATGCCATCTGTAGGAATGACAAGTGTAATGCATATGTCCCTGTTATATGCCATTTGTTATTTTGTGATGTACCATCTGTTGGAATTACAATTCCAATGCAAATGTCCCTCTTATATGCCATTTGGTATGGGATTTGTAAAAGCAGTGTTAATGTTTGTGATGCACCATCAGTTGAAATAGCAAGTGCAATGTATATGCCTCTGCTTCATGTCATTTGATATGGGATTTATAAAAGCAGTGGTAATGTTTGTGATGCGCCATCTGTTGGAATGACAAGTGTAATGCATATGTCCCTGTTATATGCCATTTGGTATAGGATTTGTAAAAACAGTGTTAATGTTTGTGATGTGCCATCTGTTGGAATGACAAATGCAAGGCACATGTCTCTCTTATATGCCATTTGGTATGGGATTTGTAAAAGCAGTGTTAATGTTTGTGATGCACCATTAGTTGAAATAGCAAGTGCAATGTACAGTATATGCCTCAACTTCATGCCATTTGATATGGGATTTATAAAAGCAGTGGTAATGTTTGTGATGCTCCGTCTGTTGGAATGACAAGTGTAATGCATATGTCCCTGTTATATGCCATTTGATATAGGATTTGTAAAAAAAGTGTTAATGTTTGTGATGTACCATCTGTTGGAATGACAAATGCAATGCACATGTCCCTCTTATATGCCATTTGGTATGGGATTTGTAAAAGTAGTGTTAATGTTTGTGATGTGCCATCTGTTGAAATCACAAATGCAATAAATATGTCACTGTAATTGTTGTGAACTGTGGGAGTACCAAAAGCACCAGTTCAAAAATACTTTCTGAATTCGCTTGCTAGAAGGGGGAAATCACTGTCAAAATCCCTAACTAGAAACCCAAAAGGCCAAGAACAAATCTTTATAAAAAATAAAAGGTTTATTTTCTAAAGGGCTCTGCAATACACAAAGCTCTGTTGAGTCAGAAGGAATTGCCTGAATAGGCAAAGCAATTCACAGAGAACAAAGTCCCAATACAGTATTCAAAAAATGTAGTCATAAAGCAGAGTAGAGGTTCAAAAATTCATTAAACACTGTCCCAATATGAAAACCAAAGACAGAGCCGCAGTCAGAGCACAGGGTCGAAAAAATCCAGGAAATCACAAAGTAAGGCAAAAGGCACAGTAAACACAAGGAAACACTTCAGTCCTTAGAGCATTCACAATAAACTGCCAGGAACTATGGAAGGCCCTCCCTTAAGTAGGGTGGAAGGCCATTCCTAGTGGTGATTGGCAGGTGTCCCTGCCCCTTGGGGAGCCACACACAACACACTAGGGACATAACAAAAGGCTACATTCATTTAAAAATGAACGCAAACAAAAATGTATATAATGAACAGAAGAAACATAAATACAAATAAATGACATAAAATTAGACTTTATAAACAAAAAGCACAACTGTGAACTCCAGCCAGGGGGAAAATGATGGTTGAAACATGACAGTAATATGCCATATGTTATGAAATTCGTAAAAGCAGTATTAATGTTTGTGATGCGTCATCTGCTGGAATGACAAATGCAGTGCATATGTCTCTGTTATGTGCCATTTGGTATGGGATTCATAAAAGCAGTATTAATGTTTGTGATGCATCATCTGTTGGAATGACAAATGCGGTGCATATGTCTCTGTTATGTGCCGTTTTGTATGGGATTCATAAAAGCAGTGTTAACGTTTGTGATGCTCCATCTGTTGGAATGATAAATTCAATGCATTTTATTTCTAAAAATGTAAAAAAAAATTGCTAAAATCCTCAGCTTTTTACATTTGAGGACAGTCTCTGGTGGTGATTGGCAAGTGGTCCTGCTCTTGGGGTACCACCCACAAGACACAAGGCACATAACACAGGCATAGAAAACAAAACAGATAACTAACAAAAGTAAAATTAGTATAAATAAAAGACACAAAAATTAACAAAAAGGCGGGCCAGGGGGCTAACTTTGATGAAATATAACATAGTGATGACAATGTGAATAGGTCATCAGAAGAGGCCTCAGGAGTGATGATGTCAGGGTGGTCCCGCCACCTGGGGCTCCACCCCCAAAACACACAAAAAGGAAGCACATTTAAAAAGACAGTCCATAATTACACACATCGCCGAAAATACATGAAAATATCCATAAATTTAAACACATACAGAACACTTGCCCCTTTAATTTTCAACGCCAGGGTACTTTGATCCCTGCTTTTTCTCCTGACCATATCTACTGCCTATGATTATCATCTCTCGGTCTTTCATTTTCCTCAGGCAAACCGTTAGACACATCTGTATCACATAACACATGGCAATAATCTGCGTAAAAGTGTCACTAACTCTGGCACCTTTCCTTGTGTCATCACACTGATTTATTCTGATTTATTCTGCCCAAAGGATTTAAAGACACCTGCAGTAGAAAAAGATACAGCATCCAGGTGTGGGATGCAAACCCTGGACGTCACCTCCATGAAGCAGCAGCAGCAGTAACAACAACACTAACCAGTGTGGCACCGTGGTCGGTAAGCCGGTAAACTACAGACTAGAAAAACGCTGCACAAACTCCAGCTGACAGATGAGACCGTGTTAGGAGAACAATAAAAGAAACCCCTTTTTTTATTTTTTTTTTTAATTGTTTGCAAGAGCAAGCGGAGCCAAGATAGCAAATCTGCTAAACATTAACCCACCCAAAGGGACTTATAAATTTTATTATATTGCACAAACTAGCCACTTTAGGTCAAAGGCTAAAATGAAATGTTCCTAAGTCTATTCCGAGTTTTCCTTTCCTCATTGTGTCATTTCTCGTTTCTGTGCTGCTGCCTCACAAGTTCCAATCCCAGACCCGGGGGTGCTGCCCTCGTGGAGTCTGCATGTTCTCCCTGTTTCTGAGTGGGCTTTTCTCAAGGCACCTCCTTGTCGTCTTCCCATGTCCTTCGTGTCCTGTGTGTTGGGTTAATTGGCAATTCTGCTTTGTCCCTCTGTGACTGTGGGTGTGTATGTGAGTGGACTAATGGGACGGACTGGGACCTCATCCAAGGTTGTTGTCTGAACTGGATTAAACAGGTTTGAGGAGGCTAAATATTATTTTATCTTGTTTCCTATTTATTTGTTTTTTTCTTTTGGGCCTTTTGGGTGTTGGCCAGTAGATAGATAGATAGATAGATAGATAGATAGATAGATAGATAGATAGATAGATAGATAGATAGATAGATAGATAGATAGATAGATAGATAGATATTAATTTTAGTATAGTAGGCAGGATAAGATAGATGGTGTAGTAGGCAAGATTAAAAAATTTAGATTAATTAGCAAGAAAGGCATTATATAGTATAGATAGACAGATACATATTAATTTTAGTATAGTAGGCAGGATAAGATAAATAGGTAAATAGATAGATAGTAATTTAGCATAGTAGGCAGGATAAGATAGATAGATAGATAGATAGATAGATAGATAGATAGATAGATAGATAGATAGATAGATAGATAGATAGATAGATAGATAGATAGATAGATAGATAGATAGATAGATAGATAGATAGATAGATAGATAGATAGATAGATGGTGTAGTAGGCAAGATTAAGAATTTAGATAAATTAAGATGAAATGCATTTTATTATAGATAGATAGATAGATAGATAGATAGATAGATAGATAGATAGATAGATAGATAGATAGATAGATAGATAGATAGATAGATAGATAGATAGATAGATAGATAGATAGATAGATAGATAATTTTATTAATCCCCAAGGGGAAATTCACCTACTCGAGCAGCAGCATACTGATAAAAACAATATTAATTAAAGAGTGATAAAAACACAGTGCAAGTTAAAAAGTGCAAGGTGGAGAGTGCGAGGCAGGTATAGCAGACAATAACTTTGTTTAATGTTAATATTTACCCCCCCCCCCCCGGGTGGAACTGAAGAGTCGCATAGTGTGGTGGAGGAATGATCTCCTCTGTCTGTTCAGTGGATGCAGTGGATTCTCCATGATTGACAGGAGTCTGCTCAGCGCCCGTCGCTCTGCCACGGATGTCAAACTGTCCAGCTCCGTGCCTACAATAGAGCCTGCCTTCTTCACCAGTTTGTCCTGGCGTGAGGCGTCCCCCTTCTTTATGCTGCCTCCCTAGCACACCACCGCATAGAAGAGGGCACTCAGCACAACCATCTGATAGAACATCTGCGGAGACCTGGATTCGCTTCCCGGGTCCTCCCTGTGTGGAGTTTGCATGTTGTGCTCATGTGCCACCTGGTGAGTCCAAACACCGCTATCTACTGTACCTTTGAATGAAACAATAGTCCAGTCTATCACATCATGGGAGGGAAAGCCTCATCTTTCGTGGCACACCCACTAATACCGCAAGTGCCAAGCACAGCATAACCTGAAACCATGCGTCCCACGCTACAAGCGGGTTGGCTTTCTGGACCTGAATTTTATGGTCTGGAGGTTGACAAAGAAATATCCCTCCAGGCGTTATTGTGGAAAGCCAAGTCTGGTAGGACCCCACCTGGTAAGGATTCCAGCTGCCTAGTGCAGGCGTCATGTAGCTATGACAACTAAGCAGGAAATGGACATTTCTGTGGGAAACGTTTTCTTTTTAAGGTGAACGCCGGGCCGAGAGAGAAGAAAGGGAGAGAAGCAGAAGGCAAGGAGATTGGCTATCTACGCCTAAGAACACAGCACGATCAGACTTCACCGTGGGACGTCCGCCATTTGTGGGTGGCCACCCACAAGCTGAAAACAGTGAGGCAAATCCCAGAGAGGAAGCAAGGAGCTGCGGTATATGGACCTGTGGTTCTCTGGGACTCGTATCTCTAAATTCTTCGGGATAGCAATATGGCAGCCATATTCACCTGAGGACCGGTTAGCATATACATTATTGCAATTTATTTGATCTCATATCTAGTATTTCAATTCTATGGTACTAATAATTAGTTTAGATGATGTATTATGCATTTTATTGTTCTCTGGTGGTCGGCGTGAGCGATAATTAGGGTTTTTTAGCTGCGATTATTAGTATAATGAAATAAAGTTATAAAGCACAGGATAAGAATTGTTCATATTAGGATGGAACATTTATAGTTTATCATCGTTAAGTTAATGGAAAATTTCAATCACGTGAGGTTTTCATTATAACCTCGGTTATCATTTATTTCATTGTAAATGAGCAGTTTTCTAAGCTTAGCAGATGCAGATGCAGATGCAGATTAGATTAGCTATTAGATTATCTTAGTAGATGCTAAGATTTGCACTGGGGTGACGAGGATGTACAGGATTAAAAATGAGGACATTAGAGGGTCAGCTCAAGTTGGATGGTCTGGAGACAAAGTCAGAGAGGCGAGATTGCGTTGGTTTGGACATGTGCAGAGGAGAGATGAGGGGTATAATGAGAGAAGGGTGCTAAGGATAGAGC
This sequence comes from Erpetoichthys calabaricus, assembly GCF_900747795.2. Taxonomy (NCBI): domain Eukaryota; kingdom Metazoa; phylum Chordata; class Cladistia; order Polypteriformes; family Polypteridae; genus Erpetoichthys; species Erpetoichthys calabaricus. The sequence goes on along the minus strand of NC_041410.2, from coordinate 88,947,681 downwards.
TGCCAGGTAAAGGGAACAGAGGAAGGCCTAAGAGAAGGTTTATGGATGTGGTGAGAGAGGACATGCAGGTGATGGGTGTGACAGAACAAGATGACGAGGACAGGAAGAGATGGAAAAAGATGATCCTCTGTGAGAACCCCTAACGGGAGCAGCCGAAAGAAGAAGAAGAAGTAAATGAGCAGTTTGATTATCGAGTTGGATGGCGAACAATGCAAAGATGAGGGTACATCAGCTTCTGATCCACTGAACAAATTTCGAGTTCAAGTGTACTACCAGATAGTGGACACTATGGTGAGCAGTACTGAGCGACGATTTGACACATCAACGACATCCGCTTTCTATGCCGATCTGTCGCTTCTTTACCCTAGGAACTTTGGTGAAGTTCCATTGGGAGCTATGGAAGAGCTGCATAGACATTTGCTCAGATTTGATGATGATGTCACTGCTGAACAACTACGAACAGAACTGCAATGCTTCTGGACAACAGTGGTCAACACTTAAACAGTCAGTAGCATATGCTTATACTGCGGAGGATGACAATGACAGCAACCGTGAACAAGATGGGACAACTGGGTCAACTTGCAAGTCTTGTAAAGAGTGTCCTCTGTGCTGCTATAAGGTGCTACTCCAGTTGAACTTCTTAACTGATTGCTCACAAGAGCATTGGGTTTGCCTACAAGCTCCTGCTAACGCTGCCTGTGTCACAAGTGCAGCGTGAAAGATCATTCTCTGCGTTGAAGAGAATCAAAAGCCACCTGAGAAGCACGATGACGCAAGAACATCTTGGGGCGTTCATGTTGATGTCGGTGGAGAAAAGTATCCCAGTCAGACTTGACGCTAACAGTATTGTTGATGATGTGGCTGCTAAAAGCAGCAAACCACGTAAGCTACTGGCCTACTAGGGTACTGGCACTTGGACATGACATCGACATGTACTCTAATAACATGTAAGACGTGTTACAAAATCTTTATTTTTCATTAAATTTTATTTCTAAGCATGTCGTCAAATTTTAAGTTGTGTCTAAACAACAGTTTGCTAACAGTTTAGATAGTGTTCATATCATAGGCTCATAGCAAGTAGCGAGCCGCGTACTCGTCACAAATTTTAAGAAAATTACAATAAATAATAGGCTGAGTGGGTCGACCTCATCGGATGCCCGGGCCGGTTTTGAGACCCCGTCCACTCCTGATAACTATTGTACCGTATTGAAGATTCCTTTTGTTCTGTTCTGTGTATTGTATTGTAATGACCCCCCTTCTTTTTGACACCCACTGCACGCCCAACCTACCTGGAAAGGGGTCTCTTTTTGAACTGCCTTGGTTTTTTTTGAGAGTTTTTTCTTGTCTTCTTAGAGAGTCAATTCTGGGTGGGCTGTCATGAGGCAGGGCCTGTTAAAGCCCATTGCGGCAATTCTTGTGTGATTTTGGGCTACTATACAAAAATTAATTGTATTGTATTGTATAACACCTGGCTGCAGCAGATTGATGGGTGGGACTGGACCGCGTGTCTGCCTGAGGGGTTTGCCAACCAGGAACCTTGAGCTGTTTCGTCGTGTGGTGGGGGCGGCAACACTCTGTACCAGTGCATTGTAAAAGATAGCCCGGACACAGACGGGCACGACACCAGATGTCCACAACACACACGGTTTATTTCTCTTTTCCTACACACAACACAGCACAAACACAGTGCCCAAAGACTCACAGTCCTTTTCTTTCCTTCTTCTGCCACCTCTACTCCACTCCTCACAGCTCCGTCCTCTTCCACCCGACTCCGGCTCTCTGAATGGAGTGAGGCGGCCCCTCTTATAATGCACTCCCTGATGAATTCCCTGCAGCACTTCCTGGTGTGGTGGAAGTGCTGCGGCCCAAGGCTCCTTAGTCCTTCGGGCGCCCCCTGGCGGTGGCCACAGATCCCTACAGGGTTGAGCCTTCCGCTTCCATGGCTCCCACACAATCCAAGATGGCTGCCCTCTTGCATCCTGGGGAAGGAATTGCCCCTATCCCGGTCCCCTGCTTATCCAGGCCTCCCGGTGGGGCCAGGACCCCGGCCGTTTATCACTGCATTCTCCCATTCCTGACCTGACCTCATGAAAGTTGGACCGCCGATTCTTTTGGCAACTGTTTTCTCACCATAAAACACTGGAAGTTCACACAAACTAACATTAAAGTTAGAGATTTATATTCTCAGCCTGGTTAAATAATGCTGCTGGCATAGCAGGCCAAACCAACTCAATGCAGTTGCCTTTTTGGAGAGGAGTTCTGCAAATTCAACAACGTTGCCCTACTGGAAAAATGACCATTTGCAAGCTAAACTTAGAATCTGATGTAACAAATTAAAGTGGTCTCCAACAGTGCACTGAAGTCAAAAATAAGTAGGGACCACTCTCATTTGGAAACGTTAGGAGGCAAAGAATGTGCCGGCGTTTGGAGGGTTTGGCTTTTCTAAAGCTGGCAAGAAGCCTCCTGACATCTCCCCGACACTTGACGCCTTAATCGTATATAATATTCCTAGCGGCACTCCTGCTGCGTGAGAAGGCCCAACAAAATGAGTTCACCTGCTCTAGCGTGTGTTTCCACAGCTCCCGATATTACCACTGGGAAGTTAGCGTAAATCTTTCCACCGTGAATGTTCTAACGGTTTTATTAGGTTAAGTTGCCCTAACGGGAGTTGCCGAAAGAAGTAGAAGAAGAAGTTTATGCTTCTGCCTTACAGCTCCAGTTCATTGGGTTCCAAAGCTTAATCCGGTCACTGGGGGCATGAGGCCTATGCACTCCCTAAAGGCCCAAAGTGGGCTTTTCCTTCAGTTTTCCTTCCACATCTCAAAGATACGTCTGTTTAATTGGTGGCTCCAGTCTTGTTTGTAAATCAAGTGCCGTCACATCTGGGATAATGTCCTGCTTTGCGTCCGATGCTGCCATTGAGAGTCTAAAAATGGGGGGGGGGGGGATCCACTTCAACCCCCACCGATGTGTAGCACCCACCCGGATGATTCAACAGCAGCCATTGATGCGCCAGTAGGCTCACCACACGTTACTATAAGGTGGCGAAGGAGTGAGGGAGTAGATTGGTAGCCAATCAGAGACAGGGGATGATTAGGGGGCCAGAATGGACAATTTAGCCAGGACAGTGGGATACACCCTATGCTTTTTGAAGGATGCCCAGGGATCTCTTACAAACCCCAGACAGTCAGGACCTCAGGTTTTAAGTCTCATCCAATTTTTACAGTTGTAAAATGCTACGGGGTCGCTGTTGCCACCTTTAACCCCAACAGACAGACGCTCAGGACGCAAAGTAAAAGCACTAAGGAGATATTTCATTATTTTCTGCTCGATAACAGTGCCCTCGAAGCACCACAGCCACAATAAAACAGGCAAGTAATGATCACCAAGCACAATAATAATCTCAATTCTCTCCTCCACTCCTCCCAGCAAGCTCTGTCCTACACCTCCACCTGGCTCCTGCTCACTTGCTGGGTTCACAGCAGTCCTTTATATAGTCCTTGACTCGGAAGTGCTTCTTCTCTTCCTTCCACATGATTTCCCAGCACTTCCGGGTCAGACGGAGAATTCCAGGTTTCTAATCAGCGTCGTAATCCATTAATACTTCCAGGCTACAAGGGAAGCATGATTCCCCAGGTCCTTTCACAAGCTCCCCCCACGGCATCCAACAAGGCTCAGAAACAAAACTCCAAGTCCCAGGATGCCCTGTGGGTTCCGGGGCATCAGCTGTATTCCAGGGGAGCTGCCATCTAGTGCCGTCCCCCATCCTTCCTTCTCCGGGGCGTCCCAGCCAGGCTGAGCTGCCGGCCGTCTCTCTCACAGAGCACAAAATCCCCCTCACTGCGCTGGGGCATTGGGGGTCCTCTTATTGGCCTATAACTCCTAATCACAACCAAATCTTGGTGAATAAATAAAATCACGCCTGTTAAAGCATGTGCTTTGTAGTCAACATCCCGCTGTGTTTAAATAAAACTTACTTCTGTTCTGTTACAAGCCTGTTATCATGACAGGGGAAAAAAAAATATCCAAATGCTTGTATAACTGGAAGCTCTTAAAAGGGAATTCGTTCTTGAGGAGGCCTTGAAATTAAATCCAGGACCTCCCATGAGCCCACTTCTCAGGCCCCAGTTACAAACAAGAGTAAGCAGTCTGCTTTAAAACGAAAAGGAGTGGATTAGAAAGGACGCTAAGGGTTAGGGTTAAGTAAGGTTATATTTTATTACCCCGGAGAGGAAAGTGCTTTGCGGGCAAAGCCGTGAAAGACAAATAATTCAGTTCATTTTGTTTTATTATTATGAAGAAAGCTTATAGAGCACCTACACTGATTTACAGATGTAAAACAAGAAGACAAAGGTACATAATTTATAGGAGTGTCTGAAACACTGATACGCAGTACAAGTAATGAAATGTGTGTGGTGTAGTGTTAGGTCACGGCGAACGCGTCTGCTTCCTCCATAATTATTCTTTGGTCGGCACTAGGAAATCCTGCGTATGCAGTCTGTGTGTTATGGGCACGCCATGTTGTACCTTTATGGACAGTCCTGAGGTAGCGGAGTGGTACAGCGGTTAGTCAAGTGTAGCAAGGCTACATACACTATCGTTCAAAATGAAAACGGGGTCTTTCTGTCATATGTGAGTGGATAACCTCCCAGAGGTAACAGGGACTACTAAGGAGGTACTGAGTGAATTGGAAATTATAGAGAGAGAAGAGCTGCTGAGATTAAATTGGCTAATATCAAACAAATCACCAGGGCCAGATCATATTTACCTTCGAGTTCTTAAGGAGGTTAGAGAGTACAGATGGAAACCCTTGAAGCTTATTTTTAGGAAGTCACTGCCTGCTGAGAACATACCAAAGGACTGGAAATTGGTAAATATTATACTGTTATATAAAAAGGTTGACCGGTCAGATCCAAACAACTACAGTAATCCCTCCTCCATCGCGGGGGTTGCGTTCCAGAGCCACCCGCGAAATAAGAAAATCTGCGAAGTAGAAACCATATGTTTATATGGTTATTTTTATATTGTCATGCTTGAGTCACAGATTTGCGCAGAAACACAGGAGGTTGTAGAGAGACAGGAACGTTATTCAAAAACTGCAAACAAACATTTGTCTCTTTTTCAAAAGTTTAAACTGTGCTCCATGACAAGACAGAGATGACAGTTCCGTCTCACAATTAAAAGAATGCAAACATATCTTCCTCTTCAAAGGAGTGCGCATCAGGAGCACAGAATGTCACATAGATAGAGAAAACAATCTCTAGCAAACAAATCAATAGGGCTGTTTGGCTTTTAAGTATGCGAAGCACTGCGGCACAAAGCTATTGAAGGCGGCAGCTCACACCCCCTCCGTCAGGAGCAGAGAGAAATAGAGAGAGAGAGAGAGAGAGAAAAACAAACAATCGAAAATCAATACGTGCCCTTCGTGCTTTTAAGTATGCGAAGCACCGTGCAGCATGTCGCTTCAGGAAGCAGCTGCACAGAAGGTAGCAACGTGAAGATAATCTTTCAGCATTTCCGTATCGTCTAGGTTTACAAACAGCCCCCCTGCTCACACCCCCTACGTCAGGATCAGAGAAAGCGCAAGAGAGAGAAACAAAAGTAAGTTGGGTAGCTTCTCAGCCATCTGCCAATAGCGTCCCTTGTATGAAATCAACTGGGCAAACCAACTGAGGAAGCATGTACCAGAAGTAAAAAGACCCATTGTCCGCAGAAATCCACGAACCAGCAAAAAATCCGCGATATATAGTTAAATATGCTTACATATAAAATCCGCGATGGAGTGAAGCCGCGAAAGGCGAAGCGCGATATAGCGAGGGATTACTGTATAGGCCAGTAAGATTAACGTGCAACTCGGGGAAAACAAATGGAAGGAATTATTATGGATAAAAGTGAGGAGCACATGGCAAGAGCAGGAGTGTTTCCTTAAGAGGCATTAGCTCTCTGGAAATGTGTTCTTTTCAATTGCAGCATTTTAATTAACCTGAATTTAAATAATTATAAATAAAAAAGGTATTATCCCCCTCCAGCATGCAATGAGACGGTTACAAGATTACACGAGAAGTAAAAAGTATAATTTAGCTCTTTATTGACGGTTTCACGCGGATATCACAAACGGGAAGCTTATGACAGACTCTCAAGCATGTGGGTGTCTTGACCTACGCAGTCTGCCATCTTTCGTTTGCCACGCTGTAAGGATTTTCACCGGACGGAAGACATAATCTTCCACACAGCAGCTTCAAAGTGTTGGCCATAGGTCCATCCTTATATCCTGGTTGCTCCATGTGCAGGTTCTTGGCTCCGGATCCAAACAAGGACAGGAAAGGACTCAAACTCCACATTCAGAAATACAGGAATAGCACAATGCCGACATACAGTTCTCATTCTCCCAACAAGGCAAGAGAATGGTGTGCTGACAGAAGACAGAAATATGCTAGTCTGTCTTTAGGCTGACTCTTCAATTCTCCAGTTGTCTTCGGCTCTCTAGTCCTGTGCTTGGTTCGGCAATTCTAAATGCTGATGCTGTGCCCCTGTGTACCATACTTGGTCTGGCTGTATGAATGAGTCCATAACAGTGGGCACAGAGAACAGTGACATTAAACTTAATAATAAAACATATTATAACAAGGAGTGTTAGTGAAAAGTTAGCATGGGTTCAGAAGAGGGAGGTCGTGTTTAATTAAAGTGCTGGAATTCTACGAGAAAGCAACTAAAGATTATGATCAGCGTGGACATAATTGGAAGCTTATTAAAGGTAACTGCCAGACAAATGTTAGGACATTTTTCTACACACAGTGAACCGCAGACATATGGAATACATGACAAAGTGGTCTGGTAAACAGTAGGACTTAGGAGGGACTTTCAAAACTCAACCTGATGTTATTTTGGAAGAGTCAAGTGGAAAGGACCGGTGAAGTTTGTTGGGCCGAATGGCCTGCTCTCGTCCAGATTGTTCTAATGTTCTAATGAAGGAGATTATTTTGAAGGTGACAGTAGTCCCTACTGCACAGGTACACACAGAATTTTTACTCCAGGTTCATTCCAGGAATTAAATTGTCTCACCTCCTATTTAAAAAATCCCAAACCCTAACTCTGCATCATCACAGCTGGAAACTTGTGAAGGGTAAATTTCCCACAGACATTAGGAAGTTTTTCTTTACACAGAGAACCATAGATATTTGGAATAAGCGTCCAAGTAGTGTGGCAGACAGTACGACACTGGGGACTTTCAAAACTCGACTTGAGGTTATTTTGGAGGAAATAAGTGGATAGGACTGGCGAGCTTTGACGGGCTGAATGGCCTCTTCTCATCTAGAGTGTTCTAATGTTCTAATTAAATAAAAAATCAGTCGTTTAAGCAATAATAGCCTTTAGCAATACTCGTAATGTCTTGGCTGTATTTCTAATGGTATCTTGATAATATAAGGTATACATTTCTATCAAAAACTCAAACATTTCCAAATGATCCCAATCTCTTGAATGGTAGTGGAGACTAAATGAAAATTCTCTTTTTTATTTTCTTCTCTCTGGTTGTCAGCTCAACTTTGCACTGGAACGTAAGAGAGCTTTTGTAGGAGCCATACAGGCACTAGAAGCAACGACTAAGCTTGGAGGACCCCGCTTTCCGGCTGCCAAGAGTTGCTGTCTGGTTGCCATGACAATGGAGGAAGTGATACCCGTTTCTAGCAGGAATTTTTCAAGCGACTGCTGCTAGCAGAGGAAAAGAAGAAGAAGAATCAGGATGGGCAGAAACAAGGAGGCTGCTAATAAAGACACAAAGGTGAACGGCACCCAGAGATGTCCGGTATTCTGAGGGACTAGGCCCCTAGAAAATTAAAGAAATGTCTCACCCAAAAATGAAAATTTTTTATGCTATTTACCCTATGCACTTTGTAGTGGTGGCCGAGAAAAAATGTTAATGTCATTTTTAGGCAGAATTTAGAGAAAGAATCTTATGACATAATAGAAGACAATAGTGATCAACAATAGCAAACAATGGGAAAAAGAAAAAAACATCTCACGTTACTCATGTCACTTAATCCACATGTCCGTTTTCCGGTCGTATGCTCAACGATAAAATATTATTAAAAGGTTACTTCAGGAATGATCAGCATGCACATAAACAAGAAACCTAAAGCCTCATGTGAATGACTTTTTGAACTGAAGACAGGACTCTTAACCAATGAATGAGGGGGAGAGGTGGGGCTTCATTCAAAAAGTCATAATCGAATATGTAAACATAAAAGCTCTGATACAAAACAAGCAAAGTGCTGACTCCCTCAATAGACATTTCTACTAAGTAATTCCATGAAAGTTTCCCCAATTTGGCACTACTGCAACATTTAATTTAAATATTGTCACTCTTGTAATGACTAAGATTTTAAAAATTGTTGTGCCTTTCCCTTTGTACCTTTTCGAGATCTATGTGGCTAAACTGGGTTTTTTAAACTTAAGGAATCCTTCAGATTTTCGCTCTCTACATTTTCTAAATATCGTTCTCGTCTTCCGGCGAATCCATTTCGGATTGCTCACGGGCGCTGCTGTTTTGTAGCAGGAGCGTCAGCCGTTGCCTAGGCAACTCTCCCAGAGTTCCACAGAAGCATGTGCTGCATGTCATCATCAGTGCGACCTACAAGTTCCAGGGCTTACAGTTATAATGTATGCGTGTTACATGCGATTCTATGCGCCTTTCTGATCTCGGCATTCCGACGTTCTTTTCGTGCAACGGTTTCAGATTCTTGTCTTACGTTTCTGGCTTGCTGAAAGTTCGACAAGTTGGTAACGACCCCCTGCTCGAATTTCTTGACTGCGTTTCAAGAAATTCGTTCTCCTTATCTTCTAATTAAACTTTTTTTCACCATCTTTTGTTGAGAGAATAACAGTCGTGTGTTGCAACTTCGGGTCGTCGTGAGGCAGCAATGGGAAGTCACTAATAACATTAATAACGCTCCAGATACACCAAATTAATTCAAAATGGTGGCGCGATAAAAATAAATAATGAGAAAAATAATGAGAAATGGACACAAAATAATAGTGAAAGTAAATTCTTAAGATGGTATAATGTACTTAGAGACATGAAACATTTCCAGCATGTCCTGGGAGGAACAAGCAAATCATAAAAACCTGTTCTATGTCATGTAGCGCACGGTGCTTGTTTAACATTTCCGGCACTTATTGGAATTTAAACTTCATTTCCAAGAAGAAAGTAGGACTACAATGCTCCACCTCAATTTCAGAATCGCTCGGTGATTAATTATCCAAAATTCTGGAATTCACTCACAGTTTAGATGTGGAATGAAGATAAAAGAGGGTTAGATTTATCAAAAAAGACTCCATACGTTGATGTCGAAACGCCTGGTGTGGCTGGCAAGCTGCTCTGACTTCAGGCATTGAACTACCAGCTTTGTACCTCAGATGAATAATGACCCTATTAAAATGATCAAAAGAGCCAGAAAAGGGGGCAACCCTGGGGGACTTAACAGAGTACGCTAAAAAAAAAAAAACAGGTAGTCCTGTGAAGTTTATAATCAGTATGGAAGGACCTAAAAGACTCAGCTGACAGATGAAACAGCCAGAACAGATCGACAATGAAAACAGGCCGCGCTGCTTCAGGACTTTAAAAGCTCCCAAGTGCAAACCCTTTAGCGATGGTCAGCATTACTTTTTGGATACATTCTGAGATCCAGATTAGCATTTTTCTGGTCATGTTCATAAAATATTTTACAAAAACTATGCTCCCCAGTTGCTTGACTGCTGTACCTTCACCATGGATGTAACCCCTCTGCTCCTCACGGTGAAGGTCTCATCATCTTCAGACAGCCATTTAACAGGCGTCCAGTCCAGGATCATTCCACAAACTACCTCATCTCAATGGCAGAACCGCTTCTTACCCTCAAGGATTTCTCTTTTCATAACAATGGGTGCTAGAATGGAACCTACTGTATCTCTACTGACATTTTCGTCAGCCTGGTGGAAGAGCGCTCCTTGTCGTCCTACCTAGGCTTTGTACTGGACCGGTACAAAAGACAGATGGATGGCTGCATTAGTGCCACCTTTTGCTCTAGAAGACAGCTATTGTTATCCATAAATGATCATAGTAATGATCTCTCAGATTTACAGTCGAAATTTCTACCACAACTCCACCATTTTTAGGTTATCAGTCATGATATGGATGTCTATATATATGTCTCTCTATTATAAAAGGGAGACTAGGGAGACGAGATGTGATCTTCTCAGAAGACAATTTGACGTCCCGCGAGAGACACTTTAACGTTACGCGAGACAAAGCAGTGACACAGCATTTAAAACAAGTTCACGGACATCTAACCTAGCCATTGTTAGAATGCTTTTGGCAGACAGACATAATGTGCTCCCACCTCTTAAAACAACGACAAGCAACAAGCAGAACACGCAGCTTGCCAACAGCAGCAGCAGGAAGGCAGCAGATGATCCGACCAATTCTCCTTAGCGTGTGTTCAGCCCCCCCTCCCTGCCCCTTTCACAACACGAGCAGCAGAGACACGAAGTGTCAAAAGGACAGCTGCTGTACAGGCTTTGAAATGATCGACACAAAGCGCGACAAGCAGAAAATGCAGCTCGCCAGCAGCAACAAGCCAGCAGATGATTCTATCTGCAACTCCTTAGCATGCGTTCAGCCCCCCCTCCCCCTTCACAACGTGAGCGGCAGAGACACGAAGTGGCAAAAGGACAGCTGCTGTACAGTCTTTTAAATGATCGATGCACAGTGCGACAAGCAGAATACGCAGCTCGCCAGCAGCAACAAGACAGCAGATGATCCAACTGCATCTCCTTACGTGTGTTCAGCCCCCACTTCACAACCTTAGGGTGGCCAAAATCAACTGTCTGGAATATCATGAAGAAGAAAGAACGCACTGGTGGGCTCAGTAATCACAAAGGGACTGGTAGGCCAAGGAAGACCTCCACTCCCGATGACAGAAGAATCCGTTACTCTGGTCAAGAAAAAGCACCCAACACCTGTCTGACAGATCAGAAACAGTCTTCAGGGGACCGATGTGTGTGTGTCAGAGATGACTATTAGTTGAAGATTTCATGAACACAAACACAGAGACCACACTGCAAGATAGAGAACACAAAAACAGGACGGCCAGATTACAACTTGCGATAAAGGAGCCTGCAGAATTCTGGGAAAAGGTCTTGTGGACAGACGAGACAAAGATGAACCTAATCAGAGTGATGGCAAAGTGTGGAGACCACAAGGAACTTCCCAATATGCCCAATATCCAAAGCAGACCACCTCATCTGTTACACGTGGTGCTGGGGGTGTTACGGCTTGGGCATGTATGGCTGCCCTGGCACACTTCTTTTCATTGATGAATGAACTGCTGACGGCAGACGCACGATGAATTCTGAGGTGTGCAGAACCATCTGATCTGCTCAAATTCCAGTCAATGCCTCCAAACTCATTGACGGAGCTTCATCCTACACAAAATGATGATCCAAACATACCGCTGGAGCAACACAGGAGTTTATCAAAGCTAAAAAATGGAAAATTCTTGAATGGTCAAGCCAGTCACCTGATTGAAATCCAATTGAGTAGGCCTTCCATAAGCTGAAGAGAAAACTAAAGGGGACAAGCCCCCTGAAACAAGCAGGAGCTGACGATGGCTGTATGAGAGGCTTGGCAGAGCATCACCAGAGAAGACCCTCAGCACCAGGTGACATCTATGAATCACAGACTTCAAGCAGTCATTGCATGCTGGGATATGCGACAAAGTCCTAAATATGACGGCTTTACTAGACCTGCCACTGCTGTGTCCCAAACAGTATGGTGCCCTGAAATGGGGGGAACACAGTGTGATTGAAATGTATGCTTCCTCTTCTTTTTGCGGCCGCTCCCGCTAGGGGTTGCCACAGTGGATCATCTCCTTCCATATATTCCTGTCCTCATCATCTTGCTCTGTCCCATCACTCCCATCACCTGCATGTCGTCTCTCAACACATCCATAAACCTTCTCTTAGGCCAGCGTTTCTCAACCTTTAAGTATTTGCGACCCGAATTTTCATTATAGTTTTAATTGTGTCCCCCCTAACATTTTTTTGAAAGGAGCCCACTAATACCATTTTGTGCTTTTTTAATTAATGATATATCATAAATGCATATTTTATTATACCTACTTAACTTTTATCAACATTTATCTAATTCTATATTTAATTTTCTAGCATCAGAATGTAGTTTAAGTTAATTTGTTTTGGTTTCAATAGATGTATTTTTCATATTTTCGATTGTTGTTTTCTTTTTTTCACATCTTCACGCCCCCCTTTTTGTTACTTCGCGCCCCCCTAGGGGGACCCGCCCCACAGATTGAGAACCACTGGTTTAGACCTTCCTCTTCTCCCCTTGCCTGGCAGCTCTATCCTTAGCACCCTTCTCTCATTATACCCAGCATCTCTCCTCTGCACGTGTCCAAACCAACGCAATCTCGCCTCTCTGACTTTGTCTGCCAACCGTGACTGAAATGTATGCTATCCCCGTAAATGAAAGTCTGCCAATGCGCAGTTTAATCACGATGTCTGAATTGTTTGATTTGTAATTTTAAACTGTGGAGCAGAGGGGGACATTGAGGAGAAGTGTGTCTTTATCCCAAACATTATGGAGGGCAGTGTGTGTTTGATGAAATGAGACAATGAGCGGAGTTGGATAGATAAAGTAAAAGAAGATTTGAAGGAAGAAGGTTTAACTGGTGCAGGATGGAGCTGTTTGGAGAAGGCTGATCAAGCACACTTAGAAGTGGGAAAAGATGAAGAAGAAGAAGAATATACGACACCAGGTATATGGTACAGTGTATAATTGTTCCATTCTGGCTATCTTATTGTGTTTTGTGCCTTTTTCCGGTATTTGAAGTCTGTCACTACTCCGAGTAAGAAATTCATTATTTTTGAATTTAATTCAACTTTACCTCATTTGCAGATCTTTGGAGACGTCGGGTGGTTATTTTTAAACCATTCAGTGTTCATAAAATGAGCTGTTAAGGTATTCAGATTCTGCAACATTTGACACAAACACCCACTATGTGAAACGGACACGAGTTTTATAGGGAAAATAACAACCGTCTAACCGGCTAATGGCCGCCTGGATGCAGAGTTAGTCAAGTCGTTCAAAAATAGCAAAGGGCTCTTTCCACTAAAACCCTTCCAAGAAGTGGATGTCCTAGGAAAGAATTTCGTACAGTAGAAAGGCATGTTGTGGGAGCAGCTGAAAGAATTTGAAATAAAATGCTTTGAGAATATTGGAATGGGAAATGACATTAAAATGCCTTCATTAAAATGGCTATTAGGCTTTTAAAGGCAGTGGCACAGCGAGCCGAGGGGAGGACATTCTCCATAAACTTACAGTGCCTTGTGGAGGTAATCAACCCCCTCTTTTTCATCTTGAGTTTCATTCTATTTTTTCGCCGGGTGTTCTAATTATTTAATGAATTCATTATTTTCTAATTAGTGGGTCTAATGCTAAAGTTGTTGCAGCCTTTGATTATTCAGTGTTGTTCGCCTGGCTGTTCCGCTCTGCTGGTTGTCATTATTAAGATAAAATGAAGGGAGCCAACTGCACCGTGGTGGGGCAAAAGAGAATGAAATCAACAAAGGAAAAATGGAAATATTCCTAAATGTCTTATAAATGTAAAAATCATGCTGTGTTGCTTTCTTAATCTATATATCCATCCATCCATTATCCAACCCGCTATATCCTAACTACAGGGTCACGGGGGTCTGCTGGAGCCAATCCCAGCCAACACAGGGCGCAAGGCAGGAAACAAACCCCGGGCAGGACGCCAGCCCAATGCAGGGCACACACACACACACACACACACTCACATATACACCAAGCACACACTAGCGACAATTTTGGATCGCCAATGCACCTAACCTGCATGTCTTTGGACTGTGGGAAGAAACCCACGCAGACACGGGGAGAACATGCAAACTCCACGCAGGGAGGACCCGGGAAGTGAACCCAAGTCTCCTTACTGTGACGCAGCAGTGCTACCCACTGCGCCACCGTGCCGCCCCTATATATAAGTATTCACAGCGCATCACTTTTTCCACATTTTGTTATGTTACAGCCTTATTCCAAGGTGGATTAAATTTGTTTTTTTCCTCAGAATTCTACACACAACACCCCATAATGACAACGTGAAAAAAATTTACTTGAGGTTTTTGCAAATTTATTAAAAATAAAAAAATTGAGAAAGCACATGTCCATAAGTATTCACAGCCTTTGCCATGAAGCTCCAAACTGAGCTCAGGTGCATCCTGTTTCCCCTGATCATCCTTGAGATGTTTCTGCAGCTTCATTGGAGTCCACCTGTGGAAAATTCAGTTGACTGGACATGATTTAGAAAGGCACACACCTGTCTATAGAAGGTCCCACAGTTGACAGTTCATGTCAGAGCACAAACCAAGCATGAATTCAAAGGAATTGTCTGTAGACCTCCGAGACAGGATTGTCTCGAGGCACAAATCTGGGGAAGGTTACAGAAAAATTTCTGCTGCTTTGAAGGTCCCAATGAGCACAGTGGCCTCCATCATCCGTAAGTGGAAGAAGATCGAAACCACCAGGACTCTTCCTAGAGCTGGCCGGCCATCTAAACTGAGTGATCGGGGGAGAAGGGCCTTAGTCAGGGAGGTGACCAAGAACCCAATGGTCACACTGTCAGAGCTCCATAGGTCATCTGTGGAGAGAGGAGAACCTTCCAGAAGGACAACCATTTCTGCAGCAATCCACCAATCAGGCCTGTATGGTAGAGTGGCCAGACGGAAGCCACTCCTTAGTAAAAGGCACATGGCAGCCCGCCTGGAGTTTGCCAAAAGGCACCTGAAGGACTCTCAGACCATGAGAAAGAAAATTCTCTGGTCTGATGAGACAAAGATTGAACTCTTTGGCGTGAATGCCAGGCATCATGTTTGGAGGAAACCAGGCACCGCTCATCACCAGGCCAATACCATCCCAACAGTGAAGCATGGTGGTGGCAGCATCATGCTGTGGGGATGTTTTTCAGTGGCAGGGACTGGGAGACTAGTCAGGATAAAGGGAAAGATGACTGCAGCAATGTACAGAGACATCCTGGATGAAAACCTGCTCCAGAGCGCTCTTGACCTCAGACTGGGGCGACGGTTCATCTTTCAACAGGACAACGACCCTAAGCACACAGCCAAGATATCAAAGGAGTGGCTTCAGGACAACTCTGTGAATGTCCTTGAGTGGCCCAGCCAGAGCCCAGACTTGAATCCCATTGAACATCTCTGGAGAGATCTTAAAATGGCTGTGCACCGACGCTTCCCATCCAACCTGATGGAGCTTGAGAGGTGCTGAAAAGATGAATGGGCGAAACTGGCCAAGGATAGGTGTGCCAAGCTTGTGGCATCATATTCAAGAAGACTTGAGGCTGGAATTGCTGCCAAAGGGGCATCGACAAAGCATTGAGCAAAGGCTGTGAATACTTATGGACATGGGATTTCTCAGTTTTGTTATTTTTAATAAATTTGCAAATCCTCAAGTAAACTTTGTTCACGTTGTCATTATGGGGTGTTGTGTGTAGAATTCTGAGGAAAAAAATGAATTTAATCCATTGTGGAATAAGGCTGTAACATAACAAAATGTGGAAAAAGTGATGCGCTGTGAATACTTTCCGGATGCACTGTAAATAGATAGATAGATAGATAGATAGATAGATAGATAGATAGATAGATAGATAGATAGATAGATAGATAGATAGATAGATAGATAGATAGATAGATAGATAGATAGATAGATAGATAGATAGATAGATAGATAGATACCAGGACTGACATGGGTGGTTCCACCTGCCCATCGCCAACAAGGAACTGCCTCAGGCCTAATAGGCCAACGAATATCCACAGTCCCTTGCGGTTCATTAAATGTGCCTCTGGTGTTGGTGAGTTCCAGTGATAATTGATTTGAGTTTGATTATCGTTCTGGATTTCCTCCCTTCAATAGATAGATAGATAGATAGATAGATAGATAGATAGATAGATAGATAGATAGATAGATAGATAGATAGATAGATAGATATCTGTTGTGGTAAGGCACTATATAGGCATCAACCCGACACAGACTGACAATGGAGGCACGTTGAAATGAAACAAAAAGATTTATTTTCGTCAGCTGGGGGCCATGTCTTCCCCGTGTCCCTCAGCCCTAACACAGTCCCAAAACACACAAAAGCACAAAGCAAAACACCACTGCAAAACACTCTTCTTTCCCCTCCACTCCGCCAAGGCAGCTTTGTCCTCCTCCTCCTCCCAACTCTGGTGCCCAGACTGGCAACTGTCGACTCCTTTTATAGCCCACCCGGAAGATGCTGCAGGTGCTCGTTGACCTGCTTCGGGCTGCACCTCCAGGTGTGGCTGCGTTCCCACCCAGAAGGGCTCGTTAGGCCGTGCAGCTCCCCCTGGTGGTGGCCATGCAGGTGTTCCAAAATATCGGCCCCAATGCATCGCAAGGAGGCTGCCAACAAGTGCATCCCATGGCTGCTCCCCCGGATCCAGTGTCAAGGGGGCATCCCGACCGGGCATGGGTCCCGGCCATCTACCACACTGCGTATTTGGAATTGCATTGTTTTGTTATGACAGCATTCATCTTTTAATTCAAACAGTGTGAGATTCACTAGAAAATACATACAGACACACAAAATGCACTTGCAGGTGAACTCAATATTTTTTTTGTGATGTTTTAATGCAAAATGTGAGTTGTGGACACCGACATTTTGTAAACGTTCAGGCAAAACAAGCATCTTCAGTTTGTTTGGGTTGAAATAAGCTATAAGAATAAACGTTAGAAAACAGGAGGAGCTCTCAGCCATTTTTATGTTGTAAAAGTAGCTCTCAGGGGAAATAAAAGGTTGGAGACCCCTGATCCATACTATATTCTTCTCTAGTTGATGCTTTTAAATGATTATATGTGAATAAATCCATGCAAAATTTACCTTAATTTTTCTCTATACGTCATTTTAATTTTCTATTTAAATAGGTTACCATATTCAGATATGTTGGAGCGGCACGAACACAAGCTACGCCACTGCGCGGGTGACAACCTTGGACTTTCCAAGCGGTATTCTACTTCATTACAGAGCAACATAAACGGAATTAGTAACGGGATTACTTTTTCCCCAGGAAGTAATGTGTAAAGTAATCCCGTTATAAATCGAGGGAAGTAATTAGTAATTTGTAACGGATTACTTTCTTGGAGTAACAACCCCAAACTGTGCACTCGATGACTGCCTAACCATAAGCTCACAGCAGAACGAGGACAATTTTAGTCCTTTCTATGAAGGGGTGTATTCTGTAAATGGCCAAAATCTGACAAAACATAATCCCCAGCTGAAAGTGGAAGAATTAGTAGGGGGGAAAAAAAAAAAGACGGAGCAAATAATCAAAGAACAGTGTGTGCCGTCTCTGACTCCCATTCATGGAATATGAGACTTGGCCACAGAATTTAAATAAATCCCCCCCGGCATTTGAGAACTTCACAATGCTGCTACTGTATTTTAACTGCAACGCGCTCATTCAGTCATCACTTTTTGCATCCATTGTTGGAAGGCAATCCCACTTTGCTGACGGCGTTTGTTGTACTACTTGGAGTCTTGATATTTGTTTAACCAACCGAAGCCTATCAGTTCTGGCGCAGCCTGCGTCTCCGCGATCCTCAGATGCAATCACCATGTGATGTGGCACTGCCAGTCATACCTCCACACTGTGTTTGCCGGCTGACAGAGCAGAAGCACCGCTGTGCTCACATGGCTTTCCACATAACCGTAGGCTTGTTCACAATGGCAGCCGCCCCGTCCATCTGTCTGACCTGTAAATCACAAAGCTGGGGGCGTCCGGCCTTCCCTCCACTGCCAGCTCTTGATATTAATAAAAAAAAATGTCAATTGTGTGCCCTCTTTTAAATTGTTAAAACACAAAGCCGAGTTGTGCCAGATGAGCCTTTTTGTGATGTGACAATTACAGGCCACCCTGACTTTGAAGTCTGATATAACAAAAAAATTCAATGGGCAACAAACTATTTCAAGAAAGCATTAAAAATAAACATGGCATTTGAAAATCAACTCTAACGTAACTATTAAAATGTGCCATTCAGCATTTAACATGTAAGTGCCTTGAGCATGGGAGAGGTGCAAACCTCACAGGTGGTGCAGTGGTAGTGCTGCTGCTTTGCAGTAATGGAGATTGTGGGTTCGCTTCCCGGGTCCTCCCTGTGTGGATAGCGCTTTGAGTAGTGAGAAAACGCTATATAAATGTAAAGAATTAGTATTATTATTAAATAAAATGTATTATTATTATTACGAGGGGGAGTTCAGCTAAAGTTAGAAAATGTGATTTAACAGAAAACAGAACAAACCTTCACACAACTGATCATGTCATTTCTCAATGGAGTCTCCACCCTTCTCAATGCCCTTGTGCCACCCTGCCTAGAAGTGCCAGCAGAATAAAAGGTTTCATCTCGTCCTCGCCACCACTTGTGCACCAATTTCTTCACGTTGTCATCTTGTCCTGAATCGACGACCACCCAGATGTTTTGTTTAGTGGTCCAAAAAGGTGGAAATCACACAAATAAGGAGGGCGTGGCGATACCTCACACTTCAGTTTCTCCAGACAAGCCTTGGTGTTCTTAGCAGTGTGTGCGTGTCATTGCCTCACAGCTAAAGGACTACTTGAGATGGCAGTCCCCGCCACTTGGATCGAATAGCTGGCTTCACGTTGGTCTCCATCAAGTCACATGAACTCGCACCAGTGACTGGAGTACCCCTCGACAATAAAAAAGAGTTATTGTCGAACACTACATTCCGAGGGGTCTTGTCTGGAGAAACTGAAATTGGAGGTATTGCCACATACTCCTTATTTGGCAGATTTGGGCACCATGCGATTTCCACCTTTTTGGACTGCTAAAAAAACATCTGGGTGGTCGTCGATTCAAGACAAGATGACGACGTGAAGAAAGCGGTATACGAGTGGTGGTGTGGATGAGATTGAACCTTTTTATTCTGCTGGCACTTCCAGGCAGGGTGGCACAAGTGCATTGAGAAGGGTGAGGACTCCATTGAGAAATGACATGATTAGGTTTGTTAAGGTTCGTGCCATTTTCTGATAAATCCCATTTACTAACTTTAGCTTGACCCCCCTTCGTAAAATGTATTATTATTATTACTATTATTAGTATTAGAAGCAGTAGTATTAGTATTACAGGGAGAGTCAAAATGATGTTAACATTTGAATGGCAGAAACAATTTTTTCACAAATCATACTTCATATGTGCAAGATGACAGGAATGTCTCAACCTGTTTGCCATCATGTTCAACGTGGCACATAAATTGTCCACAAAAATTGTATATAAGTATACACATAGCAGTACCAATTAGTGTTAACATAATTTTACCTCTCCCTGTAAGGCTGAATGACCTGTTCTCGTCCAGATCTAATGTTCCAATGTTCTAATGTAACGGCCAACCCAATCATCAGGACCGGCAACTACACTGCCAATACCCATGGCCTGGCAACCTGAGTAAACGTTAGACTAGAAAAGCCGTAACTCATCCAAATCACTTCCCCAATCAACGATCAAAATAAGCAAAAAGGCAAACGATATGTGAAATAATAAAGTGGATATATATTGATAAAATGAAATGAAACAAAGTAGAAACTTGGATTGCGAGTAACTTGGTCTGCAAGTGTTTTGCAAGACGAGCTACAATGTTTAATAAATTTTAACTTGATAATACGAGTAGTACGTATACGCTTTGCCTGCTGAGCGTCACGTGATCACAACTTCTCTCTCTCTCTCTCTGCGGGATTGTGGGTAACCGTCTCCCACTCTCATTCTCAGTCGGCATGCCTCACTCATATAGTCAACATTCGTACGAGCGCACACCATTTACTATAGCATGGTGATCACATGTGTGTGTGCTGTAACGTGCGAGTCCCTGTCATGTACCCCAAAACACACGGTTGAGTCTCAGTACTTTAGCAACACCAGCTTTGTTCAGCATGAAACAGGAACAGCACAGTTATTTATTGTAGCAGGATCTGCCACTGTCCTAAACACAGACATAGCCATCAGACAGGGTCCGGGGTCAGGTTAATGGCCAAGTAATCCTGTGTCCTGCATATTTATAATGTTGATTGTATCACCCTTCAGCGGCAGGCGCTTATAGCATGTCCGCAGTCTTCTCGGATTCGCTTTTACAGCGAACTGCTACAGTGCTGGGAGCCTGTGGTTGCTTTGGGATGCTCTTCCGTGTGTCGTCCCATTGGGTGGAATCTTTAAAAGAGTTTAGAAACTTTACAGTGCGTAAAGTATTTTTTTATTTTGTGTCCAAGTGTAGTGACTCTTCAGGCAAAAGCTTCTGTCATTGTTGAGATTCCTTATTAAAGTCACAAAAAAAGAAGAAGATTCCAGTGAGCCAACAGACAGCAGTATTTCCGTAAGTTATAGTTAGTTATAGTGAAAGTCGTCCTACACAACCCTCCTCATCTCCTCTCCCTCACACCAGCCACAATTCTTTTCAAAGGTAAGGTGCAGGTTAATTTGTTTTATATATTTTTTACTTTACATTTTGTATTAATCATTTTTATATGAATGTTTTTGGGTTGTAGAATGAATCATCTGAGTTTCCATTATTTCTTATGGGGAAATTCGCTTTTGATATATGAGTGCTTTGGATTACAATCACGTTTCCGAAACGAATTATGCTCGCAATCCAAGGTTCCATTGCATATTTCACACCACAACCAGCCCCAATATAACACATAACTCCAAAAGTGACCATCAGAATATAATAATAAAAGGTGCAGCAATAAATATACAAACACAAAACCGTCTCTTGTCCCTAACACCGAACACGAAACAGATACGACACACGGAGAACACAAAACACGCATAAAAGTCCAAAAGAGTAAACGGAAGATGAGTAACGAGAGTGAACCTTGTCCGGCTGATAAGTGTTCCCAGTAAATCACATACGGATGAAAATGCCAAACGACAAAAAATGGTGTGTCGGGATGATCCTGAACCCTGGGGTTTGCTTAGTGATGGTGAAGCATCGAAAGCAGCAAGCGTGAAAAGTGAGTCAATTCCGTCTTTCTTTGGTTTCCAGTGAAGTGTCCGGGTTGTAACTGATCCTCTCGTTTTGTTTTCGTCCTCTTATTTATATAGCAATGGCCCAGATGGAATTGATGTGATTGACAGGGACAATCACCTCAAGGGGCTCACGGCTCTACAGCGTTCTCCTTCCCCCTTTGTTTCCAGGGGTGAACAGATTTAAATGGACACATGATAGACTGTATAAAGGGGACAATGCTATAAAAGACACGACTCAGCGCAGAACACATTTAAGATGTCCCCGTCCCCTGACCTGACCTGACCGGGGAAAGTTCATCATATGAAGAGCAGCTCGTCGACCAGTTCATCAGGGGCTCAGCTACTTCAGCATTGTCTGCCTAAGCTCCTCTTGCTCGACAATTATTAAGACAATTATTGGGTGCACAAATGGCTGACTGGTGGGTAACCGGCTACCTTTTTAGTTAATGTCTGCCGGCCTCCCACCCCTTTATGACCTTTGTGAAGACTCCATTTTGTGACTGGGAATGGGCCTGCGTCTGGGAAGCAGCAGCACTGAACGCTGCGCCAAAATACTTGTGGTTTTTAATCATTCGGGGGAGATTTTCTTCATATATTTAATTAAGTGGTTGCCAAGCTGCCCACGCACTGACACACTCTTACTCTAAAAACTTGACCACCTACACAAAAAAGAAACTCCCTAATACCTATGTGCCTACCAGTCGGCCTCCTCGGACCCCTACCGTAATTTTGCCGGTCCCCTCAGACCTTCCTAATTACTCTAATCAGTCAGCTTCAATAAATGGGATTCACGGCCCTGCCAGGACTTTAATTCTAAATACGGTGTGCACTCTCTGCAGCGATGAAAACAATACCAGGTGGAGCTCGACATGCTGACCCGTTGGCAGACTTCCCTGCCGTTTCCCACAGGAGAGAAATCCATCAGATCTGATATGCAGCCTGTCGCCCAAAAAGGGGACTCTAGAAGTTTCACAGAGTCAAAGTGGCGTGGTCGGTCCCCGAGCAGAGAGGCACGTCCCGCCAAAAAAAAAAAAAAAAATGCAACTGGTAAACCTGTTTTATTGTTGGCAGGACGCATCACGTTTTTTTGCCAGACCAACTTCTCTGCCATGGCGGGCGTTTTACTAGCAAATCGCTGCAGCCTTGGCATTGATGAATTGCTGCTGCCATGACACAGAACATGATCTTTAAGAGGCTTCAAATGTTCAGTATCTTTCATTACTTAGGGACTCCAGGGGGAATGCCAAAGATTGTTCCCTTTTTCCAACTGTTCCCTTTTGCACCTTAGTGGGATGTATAAATAGAGGCACGATCATTGTAGAAGGGAAAAAAAATGAAAATAAACAGGCGCGCACACTTCAGAACGACCCAAGGAGTGACACAGGAACGACTACTGAAGTTGTGACTTGGAAAAAATGGTGCAGTCTACCGTACGTGACTTGTTACGAATTATACGCAGCAAACGTTTCAGTGGTTTAATGAACCTGTCTGTCTATTTAATGGGCCTGTTCGGGTCATTTTAACCGGTCGCTGTGTAACAAACCCCTTTGTGAGGTGCTACAGTGGACCAGACGGGCATAACCTGGATGCCAAGACAAGCAGAAGCCGGAGGCCAGGAGCAGTTCCATTCCCCCATTATGTTAGGTGGCAGTGGTCTGATGGAGGCATCCCAGCTCAGACACCCGCAGGGGTTCATGGGAACAGGAGTTCAGAAGTGCAGTCCTGTTGGGATCCCTGGGTGCCACAAGGGGGTGCTGTGGGGGCGGGGGCGACTACCCTGGCTCCTAAAAGTCTACCCACAAGTCACAGCGGGTCTCTAGAAGCCGCTCTGGGTCCTGCATAAAAGGAGCCCGCTTCCTTACACACACATAATAAACCAACAGGAACTATGCGATGCCATTTGGAATGACATTCGTAAAAGCAGTGTGAATGTTTGTGATACACCATCTGTTGGAATGACAAATATAATGTATATACCTCTATTATGAGTCATTTAGCAGGGGATTGGTGCCATTTGGTATGGGATTCGCAGATGCACTGTTAAAGTCTGTGATGCTCCATCTGTTAGAATAACAATTGTAATGCATATGTCTTTGTAATATGCCATTTGGTATGGGATTTGTAGATACACTGTTAAAATGTGTGATGCTCCATCTGTTGGAATGACAAATTCAATGCATTTTATTACTAAAAACGTAAAAAAGGGACTAAAAGACTATAAGGTTGAGGGCAGTCCCTGGCGGTATTTGGCAGGTGGTCCCACTCCTTGGGGAGTCACCCACAACACAAAAGGGACATAACAAATACAAAAATGTGCATAATAAACAGAAGAAACATAAATACAAATACATGGCGTGAAATTAGACAATATAAACAAAAAACACAACTGTGAACCCCAGACAGGGGGAATGTGCTGGCTGAAACGTGAGACTGTGTTGGATATTATTGGGTCTGGAGTTTGGTGCCCCCTACTGGTTACACCCTACATTAATGTGGTTCACCACTCAATAACGAAGGTAAATTAATAACTCACTGAACAAGGCTTATTGCCACTTGTAAAACTCCCTAGCTCCCAATAACTTACCCTAACTCCAATTTATAACCCCTGCTGTTTTACAAATAAAACAATGAAACTTAAAGATGATGCGATACCACTAGGTAGTTATATTGAGCATGACACCATAAACTACACTACCTTACAGGAACAGCACAAATGCGTAGCAATGATCAACACGAAGACACCACAATGTAACGCCACCTGCTAATTTTTTCCTTCTTTTGTCTTTTATAAAGTCCGACCCCACCCCCACCCCCCAAAAAGACCCTAATTCATCTACGGTTAAAAAGAGGATCCGCAACCACAAACCAAGAGTATCCATTTTTACCTGTAAAGTTTAAAGTTCTTCAGTGGTGGCTTTCAGCTGGCAATCGAAATGTTGCTGGTTGGAATCCCGTAAACGCCAGATGTAATTCCACTCCGCTGGGCCCTTGAGCAGGACCCTTAACCTGCATCTGCTGCATCCCGGGTATGACGTTAACCTGCATCCAGCCCTTCAAGCAGGTCCTCCAAATTACAGAGAAACCTTGCGGGTTGCTGGCAGGACTGGCACTCCAGCCACCATTCAAAAACCTCACACTGTTCCAGTGTGGCACTGAGGTGTCCCGCATTGCACGGCTGCCCTTTGGTCCTAAATTGAACCCTGAGTTGGTTCATCATGCTTGCCACATTCTCCAGGGGGTTGGGAGTGTGTCCTGTAACTGAGCCTGCCTTCTTAATGAACTTGTTGATTCAGTGGGCCGCTCTTGAAGTGATGTCCCCAGCCCAGCACACCATGCTGGCCATGACAGAGTTGTACAAGACGTGAAGGATGTTACTTCAAACGTTTATGGAATTCAGTTTCCTAAGGAAGTTCATCCTTCCTCTCCTCTACCACCTCCAGCGGGTCCCGTAACTGAACCTGCCTTCATAATCAGCTTTTTGATTCGGTGGTCCTCACTTGAAGTGTTATTACTGGCCCAGCACAACACTCCACAGAAAAATCACATAGAGACCATCACCGAGTTTTAGAACATGTAAAGGACGCCACTACCAATATTGAAGGAAGGTGGTCTCTTAAGACAAAAGGAGTCAGTTCTGCCCTTTCTTCTCTAGGCACTCTACTGTTATGAGACCAGTCCAACCTCTCATTGATGTGGACCCCAACCCCAAACCCCCCAATACTTGTGCACCACCTCTTCATCCACTCCCTTAAATAGCGACTGGACATAGAGGAGGCGAGAATCAATAAGCGAGACAGGTCCAGCTGCTCTGCTGGATGGCCAATCGGATTGCAGGTTTTTGTCACCTGGGTTTACTTGACTTGAGTCAGATAAACCCCCCATCCCAACCTTAGTGTAACCAGCTGCTATCACGGACGTATAATCTGAAGTGACGACCTCCTCAATGGAGTGTAGCTCTGGTGGTCCGCCGCTAGACTCTAATACAGTAAGCAAATCCGTAAAACAAAGTTCTCCACGGGACACCAGAGAAAACCTTCATCAGCAACATGCAAACTCTGAACCCGGCTCCCTAGAGTTTTAATGCAGCTCCCAGCAGCCATAATGCCAACATCCAGCCATTATTTCCCAATCCACTTCAACCCACGACATGATGCCAGTGCGTATTTGACCACCCTCAGCCATTCTGCGCCCCTAACTTGAGGGGTAAAAACGTGAGGGAAGCCCACACAGACATGGTGAGTGTCTGTAAATTCAACACGGTGACCAAACCAGAGTGCTGAAGGGGCAGTACCCACTGTGCCCCCCCGCAATCCCCCCAAAGTGCTAACGGTAGAACATAAAGACTCGGCCTGACAGACGAGCAGCACCACAATGTCAGCGCGCCGTCTGCCTTTCCGCATCCCCCCCCCGCCAGTCCTTCTCATCTGCACACCGGTGGGACGGAGGGCTTCTTTTCAGCCTAATAAAGCTTTTCTATTCCTGCCGAGTGGCTCAGCCTTCATCGCTGACCGCAGAGGGGGTGTGCGGGGGGCTTCAAGCGATGTGTCCAATAAAGATATTTCCTGCTCTTCTCAGCACTCCGGCCAGCCAGCTCGGCTCCGGCGCAGATCACCAACAATCCCACCCCGCGACGTCGAGCCATTTCACCAGAACGTGAAACCACAGCTCTTGCGACCAACCAAGCGCGTGATTTCTTTTATTGCTTGCTTTAATTCCCCAAATATGCTTCATATTTGTTTGTTGGCCAGAAAATACTTTTTAAACTTTTAGAGTATGTATTTATATATATATATTTTACATCTTTCGGAGGAAGTTTGTAATTTTACCTCTAATAAGGCCCATTAAACCTAATTGAGCTCCTTATTTCATGCATTCAAACAATTTAACAATATAATGGGAAAATGCTTCAAATTCCACCATTCATCCACCTTTAATTGATAGCCGAGGCTTAAATCGCCTGCCAGTACCTTGATAGGTTATTAAAACGCTCAGAATGAAACCCAGCAAAATGGCAATTTTAGTGAACATAAAACACGCAATTACATGAAAGAATATCCCGCTTAATCCCCCGGCAGGAGGAAGACAAGCCTGCCCTCCGCAAAACACACAAATAATGTTGATTTTTTTTTTCCTAAACCCATGGACTACCGTGACAAAGTAACGGCTATTTATTTTATTTTATTTTTTTATTATTATTTTATTAAAATATCTGACAGCTAAAGAGGGAACATTCCATCTGCTTTCAGTTGGCCTAAAACGCAAATGTCCAAAAACAAACGTTTCGCCCTAATCGTTTATCTGTCAGCGTTAATCTACCTCCATTTACGATGCTCTCTTCAGCAGGATACCACGCGTGGCGGCCGTCTGTGCACACACATTAATCTGGCTTTATCCAGTGGGACCTGTAGGGGGTGCTGCAGCAAACCCCAAACCCCAGGTGCAAGCTCCGGGTTCAAATTGCAGTCACAATTCCTTACAAACGGGCCTCTCTAAAGGTTGCAAAAGCACAAAACTTCTCCCTTCCTTCTCTTCTCCTCTGATCCTCGCTGGCGACTTTTGCCTGTCCTTCACTCTGGGTGAGGCAGAGTAGGACAGGGGTGTTTTTTAGGTGTTACAGCACAGTGTAACACACTTTAAATAAATAATCGGGGGTCCTAGGGCTGGGGAGACATGTGGTCTGGCTGAGGAAGAACTCCATGCCGATGTGGTTATATTTAGATTTTAGAATTGTTGTTTCTGTCCTCTATAAATCACACTGGAATATTATGGATTAAACATTTATTTATTGATGCACCAAACCTTTTTGGACACAGTTGTAAAAAAAAGTACTGAAGCACATGCACCTACCTGACTGTGCCTATGGCTCATCTTGGTTTGCGACTATTGAGACTATTATAGTGCCTTTCATATCTATCTATCTATCTATCTATCTATCTATCTAATATAGTGCCTTTCATATCTATCTATCTATCTATCTAATATAGTTCCTTTCATATCTATCTATCTATCTAATATAGTGCCTTTCATATCTATCTATCTATCTAATATAGTTCCTTTCATATCTATCTATCTATCTATCTATCTATCTATCTAATATAGTGCCTTTCATATCTATCTATCTATCTATCTATCTATCTATCTATCTATCTATCTATCTAATATAGTTCCTTTCATATCTATCTATCTATCTAATATAGTGCCTTTCATATTTATCTATCTATCTAATATAGTGCCTTTCATATCTATCTATCTAATATAGTGCCTTTCATTTCTATCTATCTATCTAATATAGTGCCTTTCATATCTATCTATCTATCTATCTATCTATCATTTAGTGCCTTTCATATCTATCTATCTAATATAGTGCCTTGCATATCTATCTATCTAAGTACTTTTCATGTCTATCTATCTATCTATTTATTATAGTGCCATGAATATTCATCTATCTAATATAGTGCCTTGTATATCTCTCTATCCATTATAGTTCCTTTCATATCTATCTATCTAATATAGTGCCTTTCATATCTATCTATCTATCTATCTATCTATCTATCTATCTATCTATCTATCTATCTATCTATCTATCATTTAGTGCCTTTCATATCTATCTATCTATCTATCTATCTATCTATCTATCTATCTATCTATCTATCTATCTATCTATCATTTAGTGCCTTTCATATCTAATATAGTGCCTTGCATATCTATCTATCTAAGTACTTTTCATGTCTATCTATCTATCTATCTATTATAGTGCCATGAATATTCATCTGTCTAATATAGTGCCTTGTATATCTCTCTATCCATTATAGTTCCTTTCATATCTATCTATCCATCGAATACAGTGCCTTGCAAAGCTCTCTATCTAATATAGTGAATTTCATATATATCTAATATAGTACATTTCAATATCTATCTATCTATCTATCTATCTATCTATCTATCTATCTATCTATCTATCTATCTATCTATCTATCTATCCATCTAATATAGTGCCTTTCATGTCTATCTATCCATCTATTTATCAAATATAGTACATTTCATATCTATCTATCTATCTATCTATCTATCTATCTATCTATCTATCTATCTATCTAATATAGTGCCTTTCATATATATCTAATATAGTATATTTCATTTTTTATCTATCTATCTAATATAGTGCCTTTCATATCTATCTATCTAATATAGTGCCTTTCATTTCTATCTATCTATCTAATATAGTGCCTTTCATATCTATCTATCTATCTATCTATCTATCTATCTATCTATCTATCTATCTATCTATCTATCTATCATTTAGTGTCTTTCATATCTATCTATCTAATATAGTGCCTTGCATATCTATCTATCTAAGTACTTTTCATGTCTATCTATCTATCTATTTATTATAGTGCCTTGTATATCTCTCTATCCATTATAGTTCCTTTCATATCTATCTATCTAATACAGTGCCTTTCATATCTATCTATCTATCTATCTAATATAGTGCCTTTCATATCTATCTATCTATCTATCATTTAGTGCCTTTCATATCTATCTATCTATCTAATATAGTGCCTTGTATATCTCTCTATCCATTATAGTTCCTTTCATATCTATCTATCCATCGAATACAGTGCCTTGCAAAGCTCTCTATCTAATATAGTGAATTTCATATATATCTAATATAGTATATTTCATTTTTTATCTATCTATCTAATATAGTGCCTTTCATGTCTATCTATCTATCTCATCTTATCTTTCTGGAGTGGACGTGGTTTGGCATAATCCACTCTTTCCTCCAAGAAGCGACCACATCTTGGTAAGTGTGACTGGAGGAGAGCCCACCAGGTTAGCATCTCATCAGGTCACTACACTCATCATCCATCCTTTTCCAAAGCAGCTTATCGCATTCAAGTTCACTGAGGAGTCAGAGCCGTAAAATTTCACATTTAGTTTCTTTTGACACACACAAGAAAAACAAAAAGGGGAAAGAAAAAGTTGAAAAATTGTAAAATAAAAAGCTGCCTTTCAAACAATATTTATGATAGCACCCTAAATGGGATACATGGTATATTAATATATTACAAAATGCAGTCACCCTTTACAGTCTTGGCAAAGCTGCGGTATTTTGTAATAGAGCAATATTTCAAAAGCCTTCGTTTCAGCAATCACAAGCAAAAATCGAAGGTTAGGGGGAAAACTCTGCATTAAATAATCACATAGCGAAATCTGCCGAGTTTAGTTCAGGAGCTGCTGAAAGCCTCGATATTAGAAACATCTGCAGACAGAGCCTCACTTAAATGGGAGGCCAGTGAGAGTCTGAAATTCTCATTGAACTGGATAATATCTGAAAAGAGGGAAAAATTCAATGTGAGATGATGTTCAACTCGATTCAAATGGTAAGCAGTAGAAAATATTTCGACAAGTTGCCAAAGGACCAGTTTAAGGGAGGGACGTAGATATAACGATCCCTTAAGGTGTCTTGAATGATGGTAAAGCTCCCCTTCCTAAAATGATTCCCAACTGTCCCGCTGCACACTCTCTGTTGTTTTTCTCCCAGGTTTTATTTCCTGGCTGGTGCTTGTTGTATTATTTTCATGTTAATATTGTTATGTTAATTTACTGTTTCGTATTAATGTAGTGGGGCGGCACGGTGGCGCAGTGGGTCCTCCCTGCTTGGAGTTTGCATGTTCTCCCCGTGTCTGTGTGGGTTTCCTCCCACAGTCCAAAGACATACCGGTTAGGTGCATTGGTGATTCTAAATTGTCCCTAGTGCGTGCTTGGTGTGTGGGTGTGTGTGAGTGTGTGTGCGCCTTGCGGTGGGCTGGCACCCTGCCCAGGGTTTGTTTCCTGCCTTGCGCCCTGTGTTGGCTGCGATTGGCTCCAGCGGACCCCCATGTGGTGGATATAGCGGGTTGGATATGAATGTAGTGTGTCCTTAAAAGTTGTGTGTGTTTTGTGGGAGGCGGGGCCACTCTGACATCACGGCTCCTGGCCCCGCCCTCAGCCTGTGTGCCGAGGTGAGAGTGAAGGTCTCGGCTGTGGATCATTGACTGCTGTCGGTGCTGATTGTGAGTATTGCTTTTCTGTTCATGGA
The DNA here is from genome assembly GCF_900747795.2 of Erpetoichthys calabaricus. Lineage (NCBI taxonomy): Eukaryota > Metazoa > Chordata > Cladistia > Polypteriformes > Polypteridae > Erpetoichthys > Erpetoichthys calabaricus. Next base: position 88,917,463 of record NC_041410.2, on the reverse strand, counting down.
TAACTGAGTTTGAATTTCATTTTTGGATTCCTTGTCCCCCTTTCACTAGACCCCACCATCCCGACCCGAGAGATCTCTTTAATCACATCAGAATTGCTTGATTTGTAATTTTAAACTGTGAATCGAGGAGAAACGAGCGTCCCAAACATTGTGGAGGCCACTGCAGATTGATTGGTGTTCAATAAAACCATTCCTTAAACATCTCATCTTTTCTATTTAGGTGACACGAGACATCACAGACAGTTAGGAGGCGGGATGCCTGTAGCGATGGCCGACTGCCGAGACTGAAGGAGTGATGAACGTCAGTTAATCAGCAAACGTGGCCTGAACAGTTCTGGGTTCGCTAATCAGCGGTGCACTTGACATAACATTCAGGCTGGGCCGGGCCTGTTCATAGACGATCAGAATGCACTTTCACAGCTGTTGGAGAAGGCCAGGGTATTCAACAGAGACCCTCATTGACAGAGCGCTTGCACCCACAGAGGGCCTCTGGGATCTGCTTATTTGTTAAACACTGATGTCAAATAAATGGCCAGGCACCATCGACCAAAGATATCCCTTTTTCTTGACTTATTTTCTATTTTAAATGAAAAGTATAAAAACGATTATTAAGTTGCCTCAAAAGCGAGTCCTGTTTTTGTTGGCTTTCAGTTCCCTTTTCTGTTAAGGTCGTGTTGCACCCGCTCAAAGGGGTCACACAAAAGCACTGAAGTGCCTACCCTCATTTGAGCTCAGCTTTTGGAATATGAAAGAAATACTCCAGGACTACTCTTGTTACGTGCTATTACCCCCAAGAACTTTGTAGTGGTGGCTGGGAAAAAAATAATAATAATCTCATGGTGTTCAAGCAAAAGGGAGAGAAAAAAAGTTTACGGCAGAACAGAAATCCATAGAAAACAGTGCCGTACCAAAAAAGAAAAAGTTAAACGTAATCCAGTTGCTTGCTCAAAACATTCAAAACAAACGCTTTTATGCTGAATTATGATTAATTAGTTACTTCCGGAATTATCAGCACGGACATAAACAGGAAAGGGGGGGTGTCTGGTGTTTCTGATATCTCTGCAAAAGGACGAAGGTCCAAGTCTTTAGAGTCCTGGAGCTCCCTGTTTGCGAGACATGGCCGCTATCCAGTGACCTGAGATGAAGACTGGACTCCTTCAGCGCTGTGTCTCTTCAGAGGGTCCTTGGGGACCACTGGTTTGACTTTGTGTTGCTCACCGAGTCCCGAATGAGGCACATGACCTGCATTGTGAGGGAGCGTCAGTTATGGCATTGTGGTGCAATTCCTGGCTCACAGGATTCTCGTTGTTGAGGACCAGGCCACAAGCGGCTGGACCAGGCCACGGGGGCACCCATGTTACACCGGGCTGTGGCAGACAGAGGGTCATTTCCAGTGGATAGGAATGGACCGCGTGTCTACCTAGGGGGTTGCCAACCACAATCCCAAGCAGTTTCTTCATGTAATGGGTGTGGCAACATGTTGTACCAGTGCCTGCTCTCCAACCTGACCCGTCCTGACCTGACATAAACAGGGAACCTAAATGTTCACAGGAAGGACTTTTTAGCTTGAAGACCCGTGTCCCCCAGTCATTCATTGGTCAAGAGTCCCGTCTAAGCCCTTCTAATTGGTTTGTTCGCCGATAGTTTACTTAGCTTGACTCGGCTTTCAATTCTTTTGTCCTACAGACACAAACATTTAAATGAGGGATCCTGTAGGAACCCCAACCCTCACTTCTTTGTTGTTTGCTTCCTTTTACAAAATGTTGGAAAGGACAGATGAATACTTTAATTAGGCACTCACAACAAGGAGCTGCACACCTTGCTGAGGACCTCAAACTGTCGGCCTAAAATTTTCAAAAATGCAGCACTATAGCCATGAAGTCACCGAACCTTCTAGTAGTGCAATGGATTGAGGGGACGTACACAGGCAGAGCGCCAGCCCCCGGCGCCTAAACAGGCCATGTCTGAAGGAGCTTCAGTTGATGGCATACAGCAAAAAGATGCCCTGGATACCAAATAAAAACATGAAATTAAATTTTAAAGTAAAACTTACTATATGATAGATAGATAGATAGATAGATAGATAGATAGATAGATAGATAGATAGATAGATAGATAGATAGATAGATAGATAGATAGATAGATAGATAGATAGATAGATAGATAGATAGATAGATAGATAGATAGATAGATAGATGGCTCTTTTATGGACCTGTATGCCAACCGGGACTGAACAAGGATTCTTACATGGCAGCGAGGCCAGTATATTGGAAGAACTGGGGAAGATAAGCACTGATCAACATTAGGATTGCCACAAGGATGCCCACAGGGCATGATGAGACCTGTAGTCTCGTGAGGCAGCCCTGTTGGGTGCCGTGAGGGTCTCCAGGAGGAGCTTATAGGATTCACAGTCCCTGCCTTTTGGAATTTCCAGTTGTCCCTGAAATACTTCCATGAGGCTGTGCCCTAAAACTGCAAATACTCCCAAGTCCAAGATAAAAAGAGACCACTCAACCTCATCCAGGCAAGTTGGAGTCGGGTGGAAGAAGGTCAAAGCTCACCTGGGAGGAGTGGAGGAGAGATAGAGAAGAAAAGAATTGTGTCATGGCTGGTTTATGCCTTGTTTAAAGCTTTGTGTTTTGTATAAGTAAACCTTAAATAAACATTTTGTTTATACCCATCTGGGGTTTGAAGTGCTGGAAAACACCCTGGTGGGCACAATAGATAGATAGATAGATAGATAGATAGATAGATAGATAGATAGATAGATAGATAGATAGATAGATAGATAGATAGATAGATAGATAGATAGATAGATAGATAGATAGATAGATAGATAGAATAAAAATGTAGGTTAACAATAAACTCATAGGATGGAAAGACAGACAGACATAGCGTAGTAGGCAAGATTAAACATTTAGATAAATTCACAGGAAAGGAATTTTATTTCAGACAGACAGACAGACAGACAGACAGACAGACAGACAGACAGACAGACAGACAGACAGATAGATAGATAGATAGATAGATAGATAGATAGATAGATAGATAGATAGATAGATAGATAGATAGATAGATAGATAGATAGATACTTCATTTGTCCCAAGAGCCCTTTGGAACTCCAACTAGCATCATATTGGGAATAAGCAGATTTCCAAAATGAATGAATAGGCTGAAATACATAAACGGAAATGTAATGGATAAAGACGACCACTGGAACCTAAACAGCAAACACAAACAGCAGGTTTTCTGCCATAAAACAGTAATAAGGATGTGGCTTGTCCTTCTTGATTGTCAGGTCAGAAGGCGACGCCACCTTCCTTGGGCGGCTCCTATTTATGTTGTCAGGAGCGGATGGGGCAGAGCCTTTCTGCGCTTTGTTGGCATGGCTGGGCACCCCCCTTAGGGGATGCAGTTTGATATTGTAGTGAACAGAGAAGATACCATAGCAGTCAGCGCCCCCTCTTGTCCTGAAGTGATGCTGTTTACCTCCACAGAGCCCAGACGTCTGTCCCCGGGCACTCATGCATGACAAGAGATTTCCAAAATGGACGACTAGGCCAGAAACTGAACTAAAATACATACTGTACATGGAGAGGTAGAGTGAACAAAAAGGAGGAGAAACCACATAAAGTAAATGCTAAATCTTTATTCATTAATGGAACCCAAGTCCAACGTAACCAAGATGACAAAAGTCCTGCATGCTGCTGTGTTTTGGCTTTTTTTTGTACCTTTTCAAAGCCGGCTACTGTGTGAATAAATACAGTATGTTTATCGGTTATCTTCATTTGAAACGCATTCCTCACATTTGCACTATTTTATTATCTTGTCGAGCATGCAAAGAGTCGGAAGCAGCCTCCGATTCTGCAAACACTCTGATTTCCCCCGAGGACGGCAGTCATACGGTATTTTTAGCCGAAGCTTGGAGAACCTGCTATTACTAAACGTTCATGTGTACCATGTGTGTTTTCATAAGATTTGCCCCAGAATGTTTGTGCAGAGTCGCTTGCCAGGTATTCGGGTGGCGCAAGTCCAGCAGTTTTGAGGCGTGGTGCTCCCGCTGATCAAATCCAGATTTGGGGGTATAATAAACAGATCTGAACACTTGGACGTGCGCCAGCTGCTACCTAAATCTTCCAGCATTGTGAAGCTCACTGCCTGTCATTGTGCACACTTTTATGTTTAATGCTTTAACCCTTGGCAGTCGGTATGCCATACCGTACACATTGCACTGTAATTACAATAAACACTGTCCCAACTTGTTGATGAGAGTCCAATTGAAACTGCCATCTTTCGCTGTCTGTTTAAGGCACACATGTTCATTTTTTGCAGTTTACTATTTACTGCTGACCACTCGGAGGTGTGATAGTGCCAGCTTGAGTAAAAAATGAAAATATCAGGCCCACGCTGCACTTGTTATACGTATTATTGCAGATCGAACAGGTGAGATTGCCCTTTGGGGTCTCCCACAGATGACAAACTGATGAGCTGAGGGGAGATGGGTTTGCTGTCCCACACTAGCCGGACCTGAATATCAGATTGGGTATTATAGCTGACAAAATGCCCCCCAAAAACTTTTCCTCCCTAAGTGACCCCCTACTTCACCTACTGTATATGGGTGGGGTGGGCCTGAGTAAAGAGCATTAAACAAAAATATGTTCAAATTGAATTTAGTAATGATTCTATAAAATTTGAGCTCTTTATTATGAGTACTAATTAGAAAACGTATACAAGAGAGCAGTAATGGGGTACACAGGTCCCACCAGGGCAGCAGGGTGGGTCAGTGTGTCATGCATGCCATGCGCTTCACTTTCTGCACACTTTATTGTGTTGTGGATTGCACTTTAAATGGATACAAATGCTACTGTTGCCCACCCATCAACACTCAACAGTCCATATCAGCAAAGTGAAAAATGTCCCTTCAGGAAGGTCTGCAAATTAATTCAAATTCAAAAGCTGAAATCTCTCAAATATTTACCGTATGTACTCACGTATAAGTCCAGTCTTGAAACCCGATCAGAAAATCAAACCCCAACTTATACGCCCGTTCAAAAATGCGACCCTTAATTTTCAGTTTCTCGGACGCATCTAATTTTGTTGCAGCAGCGCGGTTACCAATTTCTTTTGTCACTTCAACGACTTTTCATTTAAAACCAGCTTTATATTTTCTTCTGGTTGAACGCTCCATAGTAGATAAGGGATGCTCCTACGATAAAGGTGTATGAGGGTGTGAGATGCAAAAAAAAGACGCAAATCAGTGTATACGTCACTTCGGAATAGTT